>NC_045957.1:119737274-120107274 GCF_010909765.2 Amblyraja radiata | reverse complement strand
TATTGAATATAGGAGCAAAGGGGTATTTCTGCAGTTGTACAGAGCCCTAGTGAGACCACACCTGAAGTAATTTGAGGAATGACATTCTTGCTATTGAGGGAGTGCAGCGTAGGTTTACAAGGTTAATTCCCGGGATGGCGGGACTGTCATGTGCTGAGAGAATGGAGCAGCTGGGCTTGTACACTCTGGAGTTTAGAAGGATGAGAGGGTATCTCATTGAAACATATAAGATTGTTAAGGGTTTGGACACAGTAGAGGCAGGGAACATGTTCCCGATGTTGGGGGAGTCCAGAACCAGGGGCCACAGTTTAAGAATAATGAGTAAGCCATTTAGAACGGAGACGAGGAAACACTTTTTCTCAGAGAGTGGAGAGTCTGTGGAATTCTCTGTCTCAGAGGGCGATGGAGGCCGGTTCTCTGGATGTTTTCAAGAGAGAGCTGGATAGGGCTCTTAAAAATAGCGGAGTCAGGGGATATGGGGAGAAGGCAGGAACGGGGTACTGATTGGGGATGATCAGCCATGATCACATTGAATTGCGGTGCTGGCTCGAAGGGCCGAATGGCCTACTCCTGCACCTGTTGTCAATTGTCTATTGACTTCCACCTCAGGAATTGGAACCCATTTCTCCCACAATGATAGTGGACACATATGGTAACTACATGACCTCATTCGCCCGGTGCCAATTTACACAGGTCTCGGGTTGTCATCCACACACCGTTTCCTTCACGGTTCGGCTTTGTAATCAGACCATGACGTCTCCTTCAGTAGAACCTTCATCCCGGTCCGAGTGGTGTAAATAGTTCCCATGTGGTCAATGTGACAAGGGCTGTGCGTGCCAATGCTCTGGGGGTGCTCATGGTTTGTCAATTTAGGAGAGCGTCAGTGATTTGAAAGTGTTTGTGTCGATGTCCAACCTGGTTGGACAAGTTGTGGACTCCGTTGGCCTTTCATGCAGTTACAGATTTAAAAGGCTGTAAAGTAGCAGGATCGGCTCATATTGTCTTTAAAAACCAGTGATCATTTCCCCACAGACGTGAGATGTGGATAAATCATCATTGTGAGCACCTCAGTGAGCATCATGGGCGGTCGGGGTTTCATAGAAAATAGGTGCAGGAGTAGGCCATTCGGCCCTTCGAGCCTGCACCGCCATTCGATATGATCATGGCTGATCATCCAACTCAGTATCCCATCCCTGCCTTCTCTCCATACCCCCTGATCCCTTTAGCCACAAGGGCCACATCTAACTCCCTCTTAAATATAGCCAATGAACTGGCCTCAACTACCTTCTGTGGCAGAGAATTCCACAGATTCACCACTCTCTGTGTAAAAAAAGATTTTCTCATCTCGGTCCTAAAAGACTTTCCCCCTTATCCTTAAACTGTGACCCGTAGCTCTGGACTTCCCCAACATCAATGATGAAACAGAAACATTTACAAACCTGATATTTTAACAATTGCCTCACGTCGTATGTTTAACCATCTGTATTGAACAACACACTTGAACTTGTTTGTTGATTGCCTCGTTACTGTCACGTTGCTCTCCACATTGAACAGACCCTCCGTATCTTCATGGAATCTTGTTTCAGCTTGTGGTATAACCTGTCCATCCTCGCCGATCCACAGCATCTTTGGTCCTGGATACCATCCACCGGACTTGCACACGAGCTGGATTCCATCTCCCTGGTATCCCTGCAACTGAATCCGGATCAAACTCCCCAAAGCTGCATCAGTGACAGATGTAGAGATAACAATGGCCAGGAAGAATAGCAACTTGGACCATACAGCATTTTGTTCAAGTACTCAAACCTCTTGCAACAATTACTTACACAGTTTCTAATTGTTTCTAGTTCCAATGGAAAGTCATTGAGCAGGAATGTCAACTCTGCTTCTCTCTCCCCAGATGCTGCCCGACCTGCTGAATGTTTTCAGCATCCCGGTAAATTAAGCCAGGGTGGGAGGGGGGGGGGTTACACAGTAAATGGCTGGGCCCTGGAGAGTGTGGTGGGGCGGAGATATCTGGGGGTCCAAGTATATGACCACCTGGAAGTAGCAACACCAAGCGACAGGGCATTGAGGACAAGAGTCGGGATGTTGTGGTACAACTGTACAAGGCATCGGTGAGACCAGACATGGAAAACTGTCCATAGCTCTGTTCACCTGACCAGAGGAAGGCTGTCCTCAAGGTGAAAGGGGTTCAGAAATGATTCACAAGGAGCCTAGGAAGCTTTGGGATGACCTGAAGATTTCATATGCTTCCTTTATTTCCCTTTTGACCAAATTTGCAACATGCCTTGTCATCCAAGTTCTCAGATGTATCCATCCTTGTCTTTCTTCCTCACAACGACATGTTGCTCCTGCATTCTGATCACCGGCCTTTAACAACCCCCACTCGTCTGATATTGACTTCTCCAAATCTACTCTCCCCAACTCCAGCCTGAGACTGAAGAAGGGTCTCGACCCGAAACGTCACTCATTCCTTCTCTCCAGAGATGCTACCTGACCCGCTGAGTTACTCCAGCATTTTGCGTCCAGCCTGATGCTGTTGAAAATAGACTTTACCTAATTAAGCATTATCGAGGTCCAGTCTTATCACTTCCACAACTAGCTGAACATTTATTGAATTGTGATCACTGTTGTCGACATGCTCCCCCTTTGAAACTCCACCTGGCTGCGCTCATTTCCCAAATCAATGTCCAGTATAGTCCAATCCAGGGTTGGATTAACTGTACAATGTGTCAGAAACCCATGCTGCCACGTCTAAACCCTTGCCCCTAAGGCACTCACGGTCAATATTGGGGAAATTAATCCTCTATAACCAATCTGTTGTTTTTACATATTTCCACAATCTACCCACATACCTGTCTTTAACGACTCCTACACTGTAACCTCATCATCCTACTGCACGTTTGTTATTCCTGACTTCCACCCATATGGCCTCAGTAGATTAACCCTCCAGGATGTCCCCATTAAGAAACTCAGTGACAATCTTCCTGATCAGTAATGAAACACACCCACCTCTCTCTCTATCATGTCTGAAAATCTGAAACCTGGAATGATGAATTGCAGTCCTGCCCTTTTCTCCACCAAGTCTCGAACAAGTTTCTGTCATGGCCACAATCTCATGGTTCATGCACTAAGTTCATCTCCCTTACTATAATATGCCTTTAACAAAATAAATAAACCAGCATTTCAGCCCCGCCGTGTTCATTAACATGGCCCTGCCCGACCTCCACATTCCTCTCAATCCCTCCCCTTGCTGACCTGCTGCTCTATTTCCCACCTCCTGTCAAGTGGGATTAATCCCTCCCAAGTAAACCTCCTCACAAGACAACTCCTTCACCCAGGACTCAACCGAGAGAATATTCATCGTGCCAACTCCATGGCGAGTATACCTTTCCTTCAGTAAGCAGACAAAGACTGTACACTGTGCCCCAGGTGAGGTCTCACCAACATCCTGTACAACTGTGATGAGGCTTCCCAACATCCATTCTCCATTCCCCTCAATTAAAAACACTGGGACAGTGTTAAACACATTCCCATGGCTGCCCTCCATTTACTCAAGTTACTACTCAATATAAACATTGCAACAGCATGTTATTAATTATAGACAATAGACAGGAGTAGGAGTAGGTGCAGGAGTAGGCCATTCGGCCCTTCGGCCCTTCGATGTGATCAATGTGATCATGGCTAATCATCCACAATCAATACCCCGTTCCTGCCTTCTCCCCATATCCCCTGTCTCCGCTATCTTTAAGAGCCCTATCTAGCTCTGTCTTGAAAGCATCCAGAGAACCGGCCTCCACCGCCCTCTGAGACAGAATTCCAGAGACTCACCACTCTCTGGGTGAAAAAGATACTCTTCATCTCCGTTCTAAATGGCTTACCCCTTATTCTTAAACTGTGGCCTCTGGTTCTGGACTCCCCCAACATCAGGAACACGTTTCCTGCCTCTAGCGTGTCCAAACCCTTAATAATCTCATATGTTTCAATAAGATCCCCTCTCAACCTTCTAAACTCCAGAGTGTACAAGCCCAGCCGCATCATTCTCTCAGCATATGACAGTCCCGCCATCCCGGGAATTAACCTTGTAAACCTACGCTGCACTCCCTCAATAGCAAGAATGTCCTTCCTCAAATTAGGGGACCAAAACTGCACACAATATTCCAGGTGTGGTCACACTAGAGCACTATACACATGCAGAAGGATCTATTTGCTCCTATACTCAACTCCTCTTCTTATTAAGGCCAACATGCCATTCGCTTTCTTCACTACCTGCTGTGCCTGCATGCTTACTTTCATAGACTGATGTACAAGGATCCCCAGATCCTGTTGTACTTCCCCTTTTCCCAACTTGACACCATTAGATAATAATCTGCCTTCCTGTTTTTGCTACCAAAGTGGATAACCTCATATTTATCCACATTAAACTGCGTCTGCCATGCATCTGCCCACTCACCCAACCTGTCCAAGTCACCCTGCATTCTCATAGCATCCTCCTCACAGTTCACCCTACCACACAGCTATGTGTCATCTGCAAATTTGGAAATGTTACTTTGAATCCCTTCATCTAAATCATTGATGTATATTGTAAATAGCTGCGCTCCCAGCACCGAGCCTTGCGGTACCCCACTAGTCACTGCCTGCCATTCTGAAAGGGACCCGTTAATCCCCATTCTTTGTTTCCTGTCTGCCAACCACTTCTCTATCCATGTCTGCACTCTACCCCCAATACCATGTGCCCAAATTTTGCCCACTAATCTCCCATGTGGGACCTTATCAAATGCTTTCTGTAAGTCCAGGTACACTACATCCACTGGCTCTCCCTTGTCCATTTTCCTAGTTACATCTTAAAAAAATTGTTGATTGAACGCCCTTAACAAACTGTTATTTTTACATTTATCTTCAACAGTCTGTGTTTTGCACATACACTCCACGTGATTCACTGTTGTGTAACCAGCCACTATCACTGGGACAATATCCTGCTCCTGAGGAATTCACTGTCTCACCCCTGGGAGCAGAGAGAGTGTAATGCCCCTGTTCCACTTAGGAAACCTGAACGGAAACCTCCAGAGACTTTGCGCCCCGCCCAAGGTTTCCGTGCGGTTCCCGGAGGTTTTTGTCAGTCTCCCTACCTGCTTCCACTACCTGCAACCACCGGTAACCACCTGCAACCTCCGGGAACCGCACGGAAACCTTGGGTGGGGCGCAAAGTCTCCAGAGGTTTCCGTTCAGGTTTCCTAAGTGGGACAGGGTCATAAGACTCTTGAAATATTGTGAATAACGGTACAGCAATTCTATCTTTAAACCATGAGAAGCGATTTATAAAGACAATCGCATTAATTTAACGTTAATGCTTTTACTTACTCACCTCGAACTCGCAGTTGAGCTGGAGATGCTTCATACTTGGTTCCCTCTATAACTGAACATGTATATTTCCCTTCATCAAACCTCCTTACGTTCTTTATTCTGAGGGAAATGTTCCCTTTGGCCACTTCATCTTTAAACAGTTCGGCCCTTGCTCTGTAATCCTGGTGTTGAGCGAGGGTGTCACTTTGTCCGTGTCTGTACACGAGGACTGGCGAGATGAGACCTGACTTCATCCACTGCACAACCATGTTGCTGGCCAATATGTTTGGGACAAGCTGACATTCCAACACCACATCTGAACCTACAGTGGCTACAAAACCATCGCCCGGTACAAACACGGCAAATTCACCTGCAGGGCAATTCAAATCAGTGAAAACATGATTATTTAAGGAATCAATGCGGAAAAATAGAAAACAAATTTAATGTTAGTAAAGTTCGCATCGTTCCGTACGCACAAAGACCAATTGCATTTATTTCATGAGGGCTAGAATACAAAAAACAGGAATGTACAATGTACAATGTGCAATGTGCAGGAATGTAAAGCCAATGGTATGTTAGCATTCATAGCAAAAGGATTTGAGTATAGGAGCAGGGAGGTTCTACTGCAGTTGTACAGGGTCTTGGTGAGACCACACCTGGAGTATTGCGTACAGTTTTGGTCTCCAAATCTGAGGAAGGACATTATTGCCATAGAGGGAGTACAGAGAAGGTTCACCGGACTGATTCCTGGGATGTCAGGACTTTCATATGAGGAAAGACTGGATAGACTCGGCTTGTACGCGCTAGAATTTAGGAGATTGAGGGGGGGATCTTATAGAAACTTACAAAATTCTTAAGGGGTTGGACAGGCTAGATGCAGGAAGATTGTTCCCGATGTTGGGGAAATCCAGGACAAGGGTTCACAGCTTAAGGATAGAGGGGAAATCCTTTAGGACCGAGATGAGAAAAACATTTTTCACACAGAGAGTGGTGAATCTGTGGAATTCTCTGCCACAGAAGGTAGTTGAGGCCAGTTCATTGGCTATATTGAAGAGGGAGTTAGATGTGGCCCTTGTGGCTAAAGGGATCAGGGGGTATGGAGAGAAGGCAGGTACAGGATACTGAGTTGGATGATCAGCCATGATCATATTGAATGGCGGTGCAGGCTCGAAGGGCCGAATGGCCTACTCCTGCACCTATTTTCTATGTTTCTATGTAATGCTGAGGCTCTATAAGGCGCAGGTCTGGCTGTATTTGGAGTATTGTGATGTTTCCACTAGTGGGAGTGTCTACGAATAGCTTCAGAATTAAAGGACATTCATTTAGGAGGGGGTTGAGGAAGGATTTCTTAAGCAGAAGGTGGTGAATGTGTGGAATTCTTCCACAGAAGGCTCTGGAGGTCAAGTCAATAGATATTTTTCAGACAGAGATTCTTGATTAGTACAGGTGTCAGGGGTAATGGGAAGAAGGCAGGAGAATGATCTGATATATATTGTGGGAAACTCGAGAGGAAATTGCGGGAGCCCTGATTGTACTTTACGAGTCGTCCTTAAAAACAGGAGAGATGCCGGAAGACAGGAGGATGGCAAACGTTGTACCTCTTTTCAAGAAGGGCTGCAGATAAAATGCTGGGAACTATAGGCCGGTGAGCTTAACATCTGTAGAGGGATAGGATATTCAAGCATTTGGATGGCAAGGGCTGATTGGGGATAGTCAGCATGGTTTTGTGCATGAGAGCACGTCTCACAAATCTGGTTGATTTTTTTGAAGACGTGACCAGACAGGTCGATGAAGGCAGAGCTGTAGATGTTGTGTACATGGACTTCAATAAGGCGTTCGACAATGTTCCGCATGGTAGGCTGCTCTGGAAGGTTCGATCGCATGGGATCCGAGGAGAGATAGCTGAATAGATATCAAATTTAATAGATTTCATTAATTGAGAAGATTTAATAGGAATCCGAGAGGCAACATTTCCACACAAAGGGTGCTGGGTGTATGGAACAAGCTGCCAGAGGAGGTTGTTGAGGCTGGGACTACCCCATCGTTTAACATGTACATGGATAGGCCAGGTTTGGATGGATATGGACCAAGCGCAGGCAGGTGGGACTAGTGCCGCGGGGACATTGTTGGCCGGTGTGGGCGAGTTGGGCCAAAGGGCCTGTTTCCACACTGTATCACTCTATGACTGTAATGGGGTTAGGGAGGGAGGGAGAGATAGATCAGCCATGATTGAATGGCGGAGTAGACTTGATGGGCGGAATGACATTCATCTGCTCCTATCACTTATGACCTTATAACCCAGGGATGAAGCCAGGATATGAACATTTTCACTGGTTGTTCACGGTTTATTATTTATGTAACGTTGGGGTCTCAACACCAATCCCCGTGGGACACCACTCCCTAGATCTTGACACCCAGAGAGAAAAACGATTGGCACCCACTCTCTGCTTCCTGCTATCCTGCTTATCCTCGAAAATGAAGTTGCCTCCTCCTCCTGCAGTCCCCATCATCGCCCACAGAGGGGGCGAAGAAACTCCTACCTGATCATATTAAGTGATGTGGAAAACTGATTTTAAAATATAAATCTTCTGACTCCATGAAGCCCCCTCCATGAGATAAATAAATAGAAATCAGACCAGATGTTGTGGTCATTACCGTGGACTGAGCTGAGGATCCCGTGCAGTAACAACACAGCGCAGTGAACCACTCCCATCCCAGTGGAGGGGTCAGTGCCTGAGGGAGAGAGAGAGAGAAGTGTTAGACCCGTGATGGGAGGGAAGCTGTGATCCCCCCCCTCCCCCTCCGTCCCTGCTGCCGGTGTCCACCACCCCCACTCACTGTTGACCAGGGGGTGAAAGGTCACACCTTGTGCAGGGTGAAAGGCCACACCTTGTGCGGGGTGAAAGGTCACACCTTGTGCGGGGTGAAAGGTCACACTTTGTGTGGGGTGAAAGGTCACACCTTGTGCAGGGTGAAAGGCCACACCTTGTGCGGGGTGAAAGGTCACGCCTTGTGCGGGGAGAAGGGTCACGCCTTGTGCGGGGTGAAAGGTCACGCCTTGTGCGGGGTGAAAGGTCACGCCTTGTGCGGGGTGAAAGGTCACGCCGTGTGCGGGGAGAAAGGTCACGCCTTGTGCGGGGTGAAAGGTCACACCTTGTGCTGGGTGAAAGGTCACGCCTTGTGCGGGGTGAAAGGCCACGCCTTGTGCAGGGTGACAGGTCACGCCTTGTGAGGGGTGAAAGGTCACACCTCGTGCAGGGTGAAAGGTCACACCTCGTGCGGGGTGAAAGGTCACACCTTGTGCGGGGTAGCCAAGGGCAACCGGTGGCCAAAGGACTCCAGGCTCCGCATCGAGACCCCGGGGCTCCCTTTAGAATCTGTTCCTTGAGTCTCCTGTCACGGGGGTCGGGTCTGGGACAAACCTTCTCCCGGGAATTTCTTCAGTCGCCCATCATCAAACCTGTCAAAGGACAGAAAATGATTCTGAAGTCAAAAGATGCCGGAACAATAAAAAATAATAATTATAGGAAGGATGTCAACAAAATAGAGAGAGTACAGAGGAGATTTACTAGAATGTTGCCTGGGTTTCAGCAACGAAGTTACAGAGAAAGGTTGAACAAGTTAGGTCTTTATTCTCTGGAGCGCAGAAGTTTAAGGGGGGACTTGATAGAGGTCTTTAAAATTATGAGAGGGATAGACAGAGTTGACGTGGATAAGCTTTTCCTATTGAGAGTAGGGAAGATTCAAACAAGGGGACATGACTTGAGAATTAAGGGACAGAAGTTTAGGGGTAACATGAGGGGGAACTTCTTTACTCAGAGAGTGGTAGCTGTGTGGAATGAGCTTCCAGTGGAAGTGGTGGAGGCTGGTTCGATTTTATCATTTAAAAATAAATTGGATAGGCATATGGACGGGAAAGGAATGGAGGGTTATGGTCTGAGTGCAGGTAGATGGGACTAGGGGAGAATAAGTGTTCGGCACGGACTAGAAGGGCCGAGATGGCCTGTTTCCGTGGTGTAATTGCTATATGGTTATATGGGGTGAGGTTATATTGTCCAGTGGAATAAACAGTGAACAATGCCTCCCAGGTCTCTGTTCTCTCATTTGCTCTTGTTTCTCTCGCGACGACCAGAGATGGCCCTGTACACCAGCACGATCCTGCACTCGAGGGACAATTTTACAAATTTCCCCGACACCAATTATCTACAAACCTACCTGTCTTTGGCTTATAGAAGAAAACTGGAGCACTCGGGCAAAACCCACGCGGTTGCGGGGAGAACGTACAAACTCAGTACAGACAACTCCCGTCGTCAGGATCAAACCCGGGTCTCTGGCGCTGTGTGAAGCACCAACTCTACCGCTGCGCCACCGTGCCGCCCAGCGGGGGAGGCTGGGGTCGTTCTGGGAGCTGGGGAAGGTGTGTGTGTGGGGGGGGGGGGGGGGGTAGGATTTGAATGGAGGGGCTCAGAATGGGGACGGGTTGGCCCGGTGAAGGAGGGGAAAGTGGGCCGTGAGTGGAGGACTCGGGCTGAGGTCATTGGTGAAAGAAGCGGAGGGAACGAGGGAAGTTGCAGCTCCAGGGCTGACCATCCCAACACACACCTGGCCACAGGGGGCAGTGTGGAGTCAACACGGAATAACCCCCTGGTCCAGGTTTTGGCCTCCCCTGTTCGGGCCATGTTTGAGTAGTTGTGCCCTGATTAAACAGAAGGACATTTGTTGCCCTTGTTTTATCACTGGGACAACAGAACTTCCCCATCCAGGGTTCAGTAACGGACCAGCAAATCGCCACCGATCAGGAGCAGCTCACCTTCACTCGACCTGTCCTTCCAGAAAGAATGAAAGTTTCAGCAGCAGCCGAAGTGGACGTGCTCGCCCATTGTGGGGAGAAGGTGGGAGATCCGCGGTCAGATTCTCAACGTGACGCGAGTCCCAAACATAATCTACTTTGGGGATGGCTGGACATAATCTCAGCGGGGATCGGCTGCTGGAGAAAGGTGAGCGGAGCTAAACAGGAACCGACTGGAGAGATCGGTCGTGAGAGGTCGGGAGTTTCAGAAGATGTCTCTGGGCAGTTCACTGCGCTTGTCCTTATCCGGTCTCCGGTCTCCGGGGAGGAGGCAGCCGCTCCAGACTTTCCAAGCCGCTGAGGAATGTTTCACCCCACGCCAGTGTTCCATCTTCACGGCAAGAGGGCCCTGAAAATTATCGGACTGGCTGCAAGGCCACAAATGGGCCCCGACCTCGGGTGTTTCACAGAGGAACAGGACTTAACTTTCTGGTGCCTTTCCCCACAGTGGAAATGTTTGATTCTGCTGTGGGGGGACGTTTGTGTTGAACTATAATGTGTTGTGTCCATTTTCTTTATTTTTTTAACCTTTTTTAGGTTTGTATGATAATAAACCTATTATCTATTTTATGTAAATCACTTTGGTGTCAATGCGAGTTGACTTAAAACGTGCTATATAAATAAAACCTACTTACTTACTTATCAGTACCAGGGAGTGGCGGGGAACGGATATTTTAGACTGTGAACTCTCAGTCAAACACAGCAACCCGCTGTATACCATTTTCCACTTCTTTGCCCACTCTCCCAACCTGTCCACGTCATTCTGCAGCCTCCATGCTTCCTCCGCACATCAGGCCCCTCCACCTATTTTCGTATCATCTGCAAATTTGTCCACAAAGCCACCAATTCTCCCATCCAGGCCATTAGCACATGAAGTGTCAAGTAGCGGCCCCCTACACCGACCCCCGTGGAACACCGCTGGTCACCAGCAGCCAACCAGAAATGCCCCCCCCCTTTATTCTCACTCGTTGAATCTGCCCGTCAACCAATCTACTATCCATGCTGGAACCTTGCTTCAAATACCAGGAGCTCCCATCCTGTTTAGCAGCCTCGCGTGTGGCATCTTATCAAAATCCTTCTGATAATCCAAGTAAATAACATCCACTGACTTCTTTGCCGACTCTCCTTTTTTGGTAATTATTTAACGACACACCATGGGACAGTTTATTCCCCCCAATTAAATGGCATTAATACAGTTGCACACAACTTCAGATTGTTCTAATGTCCACATTGGTCAGTTATGTTGCAGTATAGGGGGGTTGCACGTAAGGTCACTGGGTCATAGGGCTCGACGCACGGAGCCGCTAAATCCAACTGGAAGACATCCGTCACTTCCGGTACATGTTATTAATACAAGAAATGCGTACTTTCCTACCTGTTAAAAACCGCCAAAATGTTGAATTTTTGCGCTGAAAAAAATTGTGGGAGTCGGGGTAAGCGTGAGAGACATGTACCCAACTTCAGAATTCCAAACGTGAAGCGAAATGAAGGTATAGAGAAGCGAGAACTGAAGGGACTACAGAAGCTAAAGTGCTTGGTAAACATTGAAAATATTGGGAATTATCGCGTTTCCTCACTGCATTTCATCAAGTAAGGCATTATTTGTGTTTTTTCTTGATCCCTTTGGTGTCTAAAAATTCTCAGAAGTGATAAATCTGGCTGTAAATTTTTCTTCAGGTGCGTTTTCATTTTGTATGTAAAAACCCACGAGACCCATGGGCGATTTAAAAAAATTACAGCCAGATTTATCACTTCTGAAACTTTTTAGATGCCAAAGTAATCGAGAAAAAACACAAATAATGCCTTACTGTTGATGAAATGCAGTGAGCAAACGGCCAATGTTCGCCAAGCCCTCTGGCTGTTGTTGTCCCTTCAGCTCTCGTTTCTATCCACCGTCATTTCTCCTCACTTTTGGAATTCTGAAGTAGGTTAAATGTCTCACACGCTTATCCCGATTTCCATAATTATTTACAGCGCAGAAATTGACAATTTGAGCGGGTTTTAACGGGCCCGCTACGCTGGAAACAATGGTAAGTGCCTACCTGCAGTACATCGCGTGTAATCCATTTGGTGTAGCGTTACGCGTGTACGGGTCATGGGTCGTGACCCGACTGCCGTGAAACCTCCCTATGGTCACAGTATTAGGAAACAAGTTAAAAGTGTAGAAATGTCCCTACCGTATTCCCAACTTTGGTTGTTTGTCATCTCACTGCCTCCCCACAATCCTTCGATTGTTAATGTGCAGTAAAAGCCCTTTGGACTCCCTTTTATCTCCGTCAGACCTTTGGATTCCTTTATGATTTTAGCCTGAATCTTTATCAGTTCTCTTTAGTAAAAGGAACAAGCCAGACTTTGGACCATCACTGCCCAGAAAAGGCGCGGCGTGTTGTTTTTGCTGTTGAGAGGTTGCATATATGCGAAGAGTATTAGAGTGGAGCATTTATCCAGTTTCAAACTCAAAGGAAGGCGTTTGTCCTGGGAGCAGTTGTCAGGTTATAGCAGCCAGTGAAAGAACTGGTATAAATCATCACATTGACCAGAAACTCAGGAGGGGGCTGAACCAGTGACCCAGCGCAGGCTGTCTCAAACAGCAATCCATCTGGTACCACACTCACAAACCTTTTCTGTAACAGGTGAATCGTTTTTTGCTTCAGCCGTTTATTCTGTGCGTTTCAATATCCCTTTTACCAACATTGACCAAATTGTCTGGATGTTCTTTTTCAAATAATTCTCCTTCCTAATCGTGCAAGGCTTATGAGCAAAACCAACTCAACAGGATAGTGAAGACCGCCAGCAGGATCATTGGTGCCCCACTCCCTTTCCTGTTGGAGATCTATCAGAAGCGGAGCATCAGCAGAGCCATCTCCATTATCAAGGACCCCTATCATCCATCACACCACATCTTCTCCATTCTGCCATCTGGGAAGAGGTACAGGAGCACCAGCTGCAAAACCAGCAGGATGCTACACAGGCAATAAGACTGGTTAACGGACTGTGTCCCCTCCCCATATATCATACACCAACACATCTAACCTCACCCATACTTTGACAGCTAGGCACCTGTCAAAGTAAGCCCACTGTTCGGTCTGAATGTCTGTTTTTATTTCAATTTTTAGGCCTATTTTAGTTATGGTAATTAATTTTTTTTAAAGCTATATGTATTTATTCTGTTTTTATTAACCGCACTGATGGGAACTGATTGAGAAACAATGTTTTCGTTTCATCTGTGTATGTAAGTACTCAGTTAAAATGACATTAAAGTAAATACTGAATACTGAATAAATGGAATGTTAAATTAAAGCAACGCCGCCATTTTCAAAGACAAGCAACTTGGACATTTTTGCTGTGAAAAATCTTAACAATGTTGTTTTAGAAACATAGAAAATAGGTGCAGGAGTAGGCCATTCAGCCCTTCGAGCCTGCACCGCCATTCAATGTGATCATGGCTGATCATCCAACTCAGTATCCTGTACCTGCCTTCTCTCCATACCCCCTGATCCCTTTAGCCACAAGGGCCACATCTAACTCCCTCTTAAATATAGCCAATGAACTGGCCTCAACTACCTTCTGCGGCAGAGAATTCCAGAGATTCACCACTCTCTGTGTGAAAAAAGTTTTCCTCATCTCGGTCCTAAAAGATTTCCCCCTTATCCTTAAACTGTGACCCCCTAGTTCTGGACCTTGTTTTGTTTTGCTGTTTCTTCTGAAGGACAATAATTTATTCCGTATATTCCGGTTAGTGGGGTGCATCTCACTGTCGCCCTGCACAATGCTTATCTCGAGGCGTTGACCACAGCAATCTTCTTGCCTCTCCCGAAGGAGGATAGTAGAAGCTTCTTTAGGTATATGAAGAGGAAAACATTAGCTAAGACCAAAGTTGGACCCTTGATGACAGAAAAAGGTGAATTTATTATGGGGAACAAGGAAATGGCAGATGAGTTGAACAGGTACTTTGGATCTGTCTTCACTAAGGAGGACACAAACAATCTTCCTGATATAGTAGTGGCCAGAGGATCTGGGGTGACAGAGGAACTGAAGGAAATCCACATTAGGCAGGAAATGTTGTTGGGTAGACTGATGGGATGTAAGGCTGCTAAATCCCCAGGGCCTGATGGTCTGCATCCCAGGGTACTTAAGGAAGTGGCTCTAGAAATCGTAGATGCATTGGTGACAATTTTCCAATGTTCTATAGACTCAGGATCAGTTGCTATGGATTGGAGGGTAGTTAATGTTATCCCACTTTTTAAGAAAGGCGGGAGAGAGAGAACAGGGAATTATAGACCAGTTAGCCTGACATCGGTGGTGGAGAAGATGCTGGAGTCAATTATAAAAGATGAAATATCATTTGCATAGCAGTAACAGGGCCGGTCCGAGTCAGCATGGATTTATGAAGGGGAAATCATGCTAGACTAATCTTCTGGAATTTTTTGAGGATGTAACTAGGAAAATGGACAAGGGAGAGCCAATGGATGTAGTGTACCTGGACTTTCAGAAAGCATTTGATAAAGTCCCACATAGGAGATTAGTGGGCAAAATTATGGCACATGGTATTGGGGGTAGAGTGCTGACATGGATAGAGAAGTGGTTGGCAGACAGGAAACAAAGAGTAGAGATTAATGGGTCCCTTTCAGAATGGCAGGCAGTGACTAGTGGGGTACGGGGGACCGCAGCTATTTACAATATACATCAATGATTTGAATGAAGGGATTCAAAGTAACATTAGCAAATTTGCAGATGACACAAAGCTGGGTGGCAGTGTGAACTGTGAGGAGGATGCTATGAGAATGCAGGGTGACTTGGACAGGTTGGGGGAGAGGGCAGATGCATGGCGGATGCAGTTGAATGTGGATAAATGTGAGGTTATCCACTTTGGTAGCAATAACAGGAAGGCAGATTACTATCTAAATGGCATCAAGTTGGGAAAAGGGGAAGTACAACGGGATCTGGGGGTCCTTGTTCATCAGTCCATTAAAGTAAGCATGCAGGTACAGCAGGCAGTGAAGAAAGCAAATGGTATGTTGGCCTTTATAACAAGAGGAATCAAATATAGGAGCAAAGAGGTCCTTCTGCAGTTGTACATAGCCTTAGTGAGACCACACCTGGAGTATTGTGTGCAATTTTGGTCCCCTAATTTGAGGAAGGACATTCTTGCTATTGAGGGAGTGCAGCGTAGGTTTACAAGGTTAATTCCCGGGATGGCGGGACTGTCATATGCTGGGGATATGGGGAGAAGGCAGGAACGGGATACTGATTGGGGATGATCAGCCATGATCACATTGAATGGCGGTGCTGGCTTGAAGGGCCGAATGGCCTACTCCTGCACCTATTGTCTTTTGCTATTTTCCTTGTCTCTGTTTCTCTACAGCTGGGCTCAGTGCACAATAGAACACAGAACAACACAGGAACGTGAGCCTCGATCGACAATGTCTGTGCTGAACACTATGCGGAGACCAATACTTAGCTGCTGCCACACAATCCACCACCCTCCACTCCCTGCATTAACGTTGTGTAATGTTCTGAATTTTCTGAAACTGAAGAGCAGTTTGCAAACTGCACTGGCGTTTAATGATAGTATTTTGCAAAAAACAAACATAAAACACTAAGGAGAAAACTCTAGTAAAAACGATCAGCCTCGAACCTATGCATATTGTTGGACCCACGCCCTCTGTATTTGTCTGAAGTTATACCCTTTGGCGTTTTTCCAATAATTTATTCTATATTACCTTTTAAAATAGAATTCATAGAATTAGTTCATGGACTTCATTTCAGTGTGGTATTGCTACCCCTTTAAACATTATCTCGATGTTCTGTTTCCAGGTGAAACCAAGGAAGGAATTATTTCAACGATGAAGGGAGCAGGCTGCATCTTTGTGCTGTTGCTTGTTCATGCGGTGACCATGGGTAGGTAATGGCACCATCTACGCTACTATCACATACACCTTCCCGTGAATATTGTGCTACTTCACTGCCTCAGCCGATCTATGGGACGAGTTCCGATTGTCAGTAGAGACGCTGTTAACGAAGTCCTGGGTCAGATGGTCGTGGGTTCAAACCCCCCATTTGGAGTATTCGAGCGACAGAGATTGTCACGTTATTCTAATATGATTTTTGGAAGAATTAGCAACTCGAAAAGTTCCACAACTCGCCAATGTCAAAAGCTGAAGTTCCAGTGGAGTTCTATGTGATTGTGATCTCGAGAGTGGATGTTTCTGGATTTTGAACAAATGTCTGTGTAAAACGGCCCCTGCCTGCTGCAGTGAGAAAGAGTAAAATTTATGAGAATTAAACATTCAATTCCTTACATTTGGCATAGAAATTCATGACAAAGTGAGATTTTAAAATAATGATATATTTTATGTTGTAGTGTGAATTCTTGTGTGAATGGGATTAGTTTGTTGTTTGGATACTTTGGCTATTTAAAAATTATTTTTAGCCTTTTCTTAAGAATGGGATAGATGTTTAGATCTAGTAATTTAATTTAGATGAATTTAATTGATTTGATGACTGATCAATATGAATTTTTTGTTGGGTGTTTACTATTTGTTTTAACGTTACAATAATATTAAAGTTCTGATCTTGAGAATATCACATTTTTCAATTTTCAAGGCAGTCTGGGCGTTTATTACTACAGTATTTCCGTCACAACGGGTAATTTTGTATTTAGCTTTTAGTGGTCTGGGAAACAACTACTGGAGTTTTCAACAGATCTTTATTCAAAAGTTCGATATCCTTTATACAGGTTCTCTAGACACGTCTGCTCACAACGGTGGTCAGCGCTGAACTAACGCGCGCAAGGGAAAAACCGCGCAAAACAAGCAGCCCCTCCCGAGTCACGTGACCGCGGCTTCCGAACGCCGGGTTCGATATCTGCGTGCGCTAGCAGGCGCCGCTACAAGCTACATAATTAGGTAATTAACTAATTATATACTTTAATTTCAGGCCATCCAAGTAAGGATGCTTGTTTCCTGAATGCATCAATCTATAATAACAGAAAATTGCACTCAGTTCTCTTATTTATTAAGAATGTTATGGGCTTTTGACTGTCCTCGATCACAGCTTTTGTGTTAAGTCAATGGAAAAGCAATAGGGAACAATATGCTAATTTTTGAGTATGAAAATGACCATAACCTTTTTACTACTGAAGAAATGAAAGTGAATCAGGTATCAAATTAAAGTCCTTTTTAAACTTTATCTGATGGAATAAATGACAGGCTTGATTTTTAAAATCTTAAAATGTTGTAACATTCCTAATCTTTGGTAGGAATTAGGACCAAGACAGACGCTTACGGTATCCGCTGCTGCCGGTTACGTCATTGTGTTGTCGGTGGAATCGGCCGTCGAGGCCGTTGTGGAGCTGCAGACACCCGGCTGATGGAAGCGCCGCCATGTTGCTGCTTGTCTTGCCGCAGCTCGTCCGCTCCCTCGGCGAGTTGCAGAGGGCCGGCGAAGCCGCTGCCGAACGCCTGGTCAAAGAGAAGACGAGGCCGGTGACTGTCCATCAGCGAGAACATTTCGCTCATCAGATCACGCCGAGGCCGTCCATGTGCAGGATCCTGGAGGTCTGGTCGCGGCGGCTGAGCGGAGGCCCACGTACTTGCCTTCGGCCGCCGCTTGTTAAGCGACCAGCGGTTCCTTGATCCATGTAGAACCACCAACCGCCAACCTTCAACCGCCAACCGCCAACCGTCAACCGCCAACCGTCAACTGCCAACCGTCAACCGCCAAAGGCGCCGTAATCCATCCCGGGAGCCGGTCCCACACAATTTGAGCCGCCTTTCCTCGACACCCTTCGTCTCCCTCCGAGACGCAGGGAGGCGTGTCCTGTACAGGCTCCTCCTCCACACCCTGCACTTCCTCGCCCTGGTCCACCGTCCGGACACCAAGTGGCGGTCGGTGTTCCCTTCCGGTCGCGAGGGGGGCCCCCGGTGGGGGTCCCTCTACGCAGGGATTCTCCCCCTCTACATTGGGGACCTGGGGTGGAGGGTATTGCACCGAGGTGTTCCCTGCAACCTGTTTCTCTCGCGGTTCACAGACTCACCAGCCGCCTGCCACTTTTGCGGGCTGGAAGAGTCTGTGTACCACGTGTACATGGAGTGCGTGAGGCTGCAGCCACTGTTTCAATACCTAAAGGGGCTGCTCCTTGCCTTCTGGCTGCATTTCTCACCCATCATCCTCATCTTTGGACACCCTGTGCGTAGGGGAGAGGGTAGGGCTGAAGATGTGCTGGTTGGGTTGCTCCTGGGCCTGGCCAAGCTGGCCATCCGTGAGTCAAGGCACCAGATGTTGGAGGGCTCTACCCGAGCCGGCTGCCTGCCCCTTTTCCGGGGATACGTCCGTGCCCGGGTGCGGATGGAAAGGGAATACGCCCTGTCTACGGGCACCCTGAGGGAGTTCCGCGACCGCTGGGCACCGAGGGAGGTTGAATGTATCCTTGACAAGGATTGTAATATAGTTGTTTAGCAGTTGATTAGCATAATTGTTGATCTTGCATTATGGTGGTGTTTTGTTTTATTGTATTGTAAATACAATTTTAATATTTGAATAAATATTTTTGATTAAAAAAAAAACAAAAAAAAAACAAAAAAAACCGTCAACCGCAAACCGTCAACCGCCAACCTTCAACCGCCAACCGTCAACCGCCAACCTTCAACCGCCAACCATCAACCGCCAACCTTCAACCGCCAACCGTCAACTGCCAACCGTCAACCGCCAACCGTCAACCGCCAACCGTCAACCGCCAACCGTCAACTGTCAATCAAGGCGGCAGACGGTGGAGGGCTCTACCCGAGCCGGCTGCCTGCCCCTTTTCCGGGGATACGTCCGTGCCCGGGTGCGGATGGAAAGGGAATACGCCCTGTCCACGGGCACCCTGAGGGAGTTCCGCGACCGCTGGGCACCGAGGGGGGTTGAATGTATCCTGGACAAGGATTGCAACATAGTTGTTTAGCAGTTGCTTAGCATATTTGTTCATCTTGTATCATGGTGGTGTTTTGTTTTATTGTATTGTCAATACTATTTTAATATTTGAATAAATATTTTTGATTAAAAAATAAATAAATAAACTGTCAACTGTCAACCGCCAACTGTCAACTGTCAAAAGCCCGCGCACCAACCCTGTCACGTGACAGACCCGGCCCCGTGTACCAACCCTGTCACGTGACAGACCCGGCCCCACGCACCAACCCTGTCACGTGACAGACCCGGCCCCACGCACCAACCCTGTCACGTGACAGACCCGGCCCCGTGCACCAACCCTGTCACGTGACAGACCCGGCCCCACGCACCAACCCTGTCACGTGACAGACCCGGCCCCGTGTACCAACCCTGTCACGTGACAGACCCGGCCCCACGCACCAACCCTGTCACGTGACAGACCCGGCCCCACGCACCTACCCTGTCACGTGACAGACCCGGCCCCGCGCACCTACCCTGTCACGTGACAGACCCGGTATCTGACGAGGGTTCTCAAATACGCAGTTTAGCCACTGGGTGACGCTACAGAGTGACGTTTCAGGTTGAGATCCTTTTTCAGACTGAGAATCATGGGAGATGGAGTCCAGAGTTATGGACATGGGCCGCGTCAATGTCACGCCAGGACTCGAGGGGCCTGAGCTACAGGGAGAGGCTGGGCAGAATGGGACTTTATTCCTGGGAGTGCAAGAGGATGAGGGGTGATCTTATGGAGGTGTACAAAATCATGAGGGGAATAGATCGGGTAAAGATGCAGAGAAGGGGAATCGAGAACCAGAGGACATAGGATTAAGGTGAGTGGAATAATTTAATAGGAACCTGAGGAGTAACTTTTTCACACAAAGGCTGGTGGGTGTATGGAACGAGCTGCAGGAGGAGGTAGTTAAGGCAGGTACTATCCCAACGTTTAAGAAAGATTTGGGCAGGTACATAGATAGGACAGGTTTGAAGGGATATGGGCCAAACGTAGGCAGGTGGGACTAATTGGTGGGTGTGGGCAAAATGGGCCGAATGGAACATGGATAGGTGACGTTTCACGGAGTGCTGGAGTAACTCAGCGGGTCAGGCAGCATCTGTGGAGAACATGGATAGGTGACGTTTCACGGAGTGCTGGAGTAACTCAGCGGGTCAGGCAGCATCTGTGGAGAACATGGATAGGTGACGTTTCACAGAGTGCTGGAGTAACTCAGCGGGTCAGGCAGCATCTGTGGAGAACATGGATAGGTGACGTTTTGGGCCTATTTCATCATTTTATGTACAAGATGTCGCAGCATTTTTGCTGACCTGTTTTTCGTAAGATATTAAATGTTGATAAAGGCGGCATCTTTTATTTACAGGGCCCTTTCTGTGCATGGATATGACAGAGAGCCAGGACCATTCTCCAATAATGCCACATCATCAAACACCACTAACACTGCATCCGAGTGCCCAGGAGCTGTTTAGATCTGCTCTTTTCAATTTCTAAAGAAATTAAGGATTTTACTTCGGAGTCACGTGAGTGACTACGTGAAGAACCCGCTCAGCGCGCAGGCGCGGCATTACGCCAGCAGTGCAACAGCGGCAGCGGGAGCTAGGCACTCCCGCAACAGAGAAACGGACCGTCAGGTGAGTATCCTGAGGTCGGTTTTCTTTTACAGGGGAGCCCCTTTTTCTGCTTGTGTTTTACAGGCAGAGAAAAAGGCTCTGGAACAAAACTGTCCCCCGTTCGAGGAGGAACGTTTTCCGTCGGGGGGAAGGGGGGCAGCAACAGGCGGTAGGAGCGACCCGGTGTTCCTCTATTCCCCGACACCGTGCCGAGCCCAGCCCGATAGTGGGCTGGATGTATAGCCACCCGAAGAGGCATCCGGTAGGTGTTCCCGATTTGGGACGGGACGTCTCTCCCCCCGCACGGGGGGAGAGAGAGCCGCCTGAGCCGCTGGAGCGGCTCTCGGTGCAGGTGCCTGCGAGACGCGCTGCTTGAGGGGCGCTCTCGCTACTACAAGGCACAAAAGCTCCAGAAGAAGGCGGTAGGAACATTTAACCGGGCGTTTCCGCTATCCCCACACCGCGCCGAAGCCAGTCCCGCTAGTGCCTGAGCTGCGAGCTGGATGTTCAGCCATCCGAAGAGGCATCCGGCCGGTGGCTTCCGACTTGTCGGAGGGGACGTCTCTCCACCCGCAGGGAGGGAGACAGCCGCCTGAGCCGCTGGAGCGGCTCCTGGAGCAGGAGCTCCTGCGAGACACGCTACGTGAGGGGCAGTCTCGCTGGAGGGTTCAGGCATACCCTCCACAGTGCCTAGGCACTGCCCATCGCTTCCTCCTTAGTGTGGTTAGCTTTGGGGTGACCAGTGGCTGGGTTGGTCATGAAGAGGGGTCACTGGCTGAACAATATCGGGAGTATGCTTGAGGTACAGGATCAGGAAGAGCTGCTGGGTGTGGCCGCTATGTGGCTCCACCACTAGCGAGATGGCTTTTCAGTCTCAACTGATGGCCAGCTTACTACCTGTCTTTTCCAAAAAACCTCTCCAAGACAGGTAGCCATGAGGCGTTGGTTTTATCACGCCTCCCCTAAATTGCATTTACTCAAAGTGCCCGCCATTATTGGGGGATACATTGAGCAGCGCATTTAACCTAAATATTTTAAAAATGCATTTGGTACCCTGACGTCGGCTATCATGTCCACCTGCTCATTCCAGAAGGGCAGGGTAGTATGGCAAAACACCTGACCCTACTGTTCAACGGTATACCTCATAACTTCTGAAATGAACTCACAAACCTGCCCTCAATCTATGAAATTAACAGGACTATGAGAACGCCGACCTCATAAGCACAGATCCTGCTACCTGGCACTTACCAAACCAGTCCTAAAAAACTGGACGAAGTGTTCAAACTATTCGGCACAAGAGGGCAGAGTCTGGAATGAGCACCACACTAAACCAGACAGCAGTACCTCTACGTGTCCACCAGGGGCTCCTACCTCATGGTACTGGTGAAAGCTCGGGGCCTGCATGCCAAACCTGTAGCATTTTAGGCCACGGCCCAGAGCAGGCCCCAGGGGAAAATGTGCCACCCCCCAACAAACATCGTCCCTACAAGAACAAGGAACCAGAAACCGAAGAAAACAACAATGAAGACAGATAAGTATGGTTCCTACCATCACATAAAGGTTAAGGGTTGTACTAACAAGGGGTGGATGAATCACGCCTGGTTAGGAAGCTATCACTCTTGGTAGTTATATACCAAAAAATAAATACAAGGGGAATAGAATTAATATCTTGCCACCAATTCAGCAAGCACCCCAAGTGGTCTACCCTCCCACGATGGTGAATGTCGCACCATCGTTGATAAACCACTTGAGTATTTCACCAGGTATACCCATTCATGGGATTTGTAACTACTACCATGGATCCAAGGATACTTTATGGTAGACATCGACCTTGAAGATGCACACTATTCAGTACCTTCTCATATAAGTTTCGGATATACCGCAATTACCTGGATGGAGTAACCATGATGAGCGTTGCGGCATTTAAGTCAAAGTTATCCAGAATCAACTAGCCCTGACACTTAGAAACATTCCGTCATGGCATGTCTATATATTAACGACAAACTATCCTTGGATACAGCTTTAGCTGCATCACTTCTCGGCCTTTTGGCTAAGATCAAGTGTAGTATCTGTTCTTATCAGTTTAATAATCTGATATGTCCCTTATCTAGGGACCATATATTAAATTGAATTTTGGAACAGGGAGATGGAATAGGGGCTTGCTCCGTCCACTCCACGCATCGACCCAGTATTGCAGTGCCTCTGGGAACGGTGCACAAAATATATATCCAGATATTTACGTTGACCATCCACAACGTTGTTATCTGGTATTCATTAAGACTATCAGTCATGGTGCATTAACCACCAATCAACTACGTGGCAAAGTAATTGGGATATAGCAGCATTACCAGCTACTGAACTTTGTACCTTTCCTATGAGCTGAGATACTAGTGTTCAAAACTATCTCCATACCTGTAATATGGGGGCAAATGGATTAATCTGTAGTGTTATCATGGAATTTATCGGCAGGAAGGATTATGGTTGTACACTTCCACCTGTTTTGAGTAACATCTTATGTGTCCTGATGTGTTTCTGAGCTTGTAATACTTAATGCCAATATGAATTGACTTAAACATGTTATATATTAACTTACTTAATTCTAGTGAAGCATTTGCTCAGTAATCCACCAAATTTGCATGTTCGTTTATAAGATAACAACATCAGTGGTGGCATATACCAAACCACTTGGGCGGAGAACATCGATATTAGGGGACAATTTATTAACAATTGGAAACCGTATGTCGTCAAACATGTTGACCATCAGTAACTCACCTATCAGGTGAGCTAAATACTGTAAACATACATTTAAACCAAAAATATTTGCTGAAATCACTAAGCAATATGGACACCAGATATCGATTCCTTATATCCAATTAAATCACCACGTACTAACTTACGTCACATGAAACCAATCTCAAGGCAGCGGCAATGGAGACATTCCCGCGTATTGAGGGGTGGGGGGAACCTAATCTCTATGTTTTCCTTTCCTTCTACCTCTTCGATAGGTACTACGGCTTCATCAGTCGGGTACTACGCAAATTACAGTGGACCAAGTCCACAAGCATGGTTCCCAGTGATCCTCGACATGGTCATTAAAAGAATTGCAGAATTGGGAAGACCATTGCTGTGCTTGGATCAGGAGCACTATCAACCTGATGACAGCATTCCGTCGCATATCTTAGGGAACATACCTGAGGAGCATCAAGAAATGGTACACTGTTTCCAAAACAGGAATTACACATTCAACTATAACAAAAAACTGTACTGGAGCTCCTGGCAGGTCTTCACCACAATGAAGGACATGTTCTGTTAGCCTACTCAACTTGGGTACCGCTCACTGGTGATCAGATACAGGAGAGGTATATCAATCCATTCCCCAGAAATAGGTACACCCAAATTGGGATGTCAGTGAAATCCTGACATACCTTAGGGGATGATCACCAGCCAGGTCACTCACCCTGGAACAGCCTACCCTGAAGATGGACATGCTGGTGGCCTTACATCAACACAAAGAGCCAGCTCTCCCATCTACTGCGATGGGACAACATGGTTATAACACCAGATAGTGTCACATGCCCATTCAAGGGTTGGCCAAACAGAACAGACCAGGAACATCAGGTCCAGTCATGAAATTCCGGGCATACCCACCTGAACCACGTTTTATGTGTCATGACCCACTTAGAGATCGACACAATAAGGAATACCGAGGGAGAGGAAAAAGCCTTATGGGTCAGCCACAGGAAACCTCATGGTCGGGTGACGAGCTAAACTATCTCTAGTGGCTCAAGCAGGTACTGGGAGTTGCTGGAGTAAATACTAACGTGTAAAAAATCTTATTCCACCAGAACAGCTTCCACGTCAGTAACTAAGAGGATGGACGAGCCTATGGACCACATCCTGGCTACTGCAGGGTGGTCTAGGGAGTATACGTTCCAAACTTTTATAACAAACCACTGACAGAACCTGTATCGTTTGCAGAAAAAGAATCTGCAAAAAATATATAATTTAAGCTCGGGGGAGCAATTGGTCTTGTTATTGTTAATAACACCATTATTGTTTTTACAAACAGATTCATGGTTGATTACGATAACATACTTCCTCCCTCGAATGACTTCGGCAGCGAGTGAAGTATGAACTGTTACACGGTTTGAAATCACAGAGCTTTGAAGTCTTCACGTAGTCACTCACGTGACTCCGAAGTAAAATAGTAAGATTAAACGAGAACTTACCAGTTTGAGGTTTGATCTGTATTTTATGAGGAGTTACGATGAGGGATTACGTGCCCTCCGCTCCCACCCTCATTATATGGATCAAACTAATAAATTGATGTCTCCTTATCTTTACTATGTTTACTTCAAATAACTGTGTCTATCTGTGATTCCACACCGCTGCTTGGAAGTATGCCGCGCCTGCGCGCTGAGCGGGTTCTTCACGTAATCCCTCATCGTAACTCCTCATAAAATACAGATCAAACCTCAAACTGGTAAGTTCTCGTTTAATCTTACTATTTTAAGCCACTATTTCCAAGCATTGATTTTGTTTCCTACACTTTAGGTGGTGTGTCGCGGATATTGATGGCTCGTGGCTCCACTCATAGAGTGATACAGCTCGGAAACAGGCCCTTCTGCCCAACTTGCCCACACCGACCAACATGCCCCATCTACACAAGTCCCACCTGCCAGCGTTTGGCCCATATCCCTCCAAACCCGTCCTATCCATGCACCTGTCCGACGGTCCTTTTAAATGTTGTTATAGTCTCTGCCTCAACTACCTCCTCTGGCATCTTGTTCCATACACCCACCACCCTCTGTGAAGTTACCCCTCTGATCAGGTCAAGTCAAGTTACATTTATTGTCACATTCACCATTACTTCTTTTCCTTTTTTTTTGTTTTCTTTTGCCTTGTTGGACTTATGTTTTAGTTTATTTTTAGTTGTCGTATAGAAATATAGAAACATAGAAAATAGGTGCAGGAGTAGGCCATTCGGCCCTTCGAGCCTGCACCGCCATTCAATATGATCATGGCTGATCATCCAACTCAGTATCCCGTACCTGCCTTCTCTCCATACCCCCTGATCCCTTTAGCCACAAGGGCCACATCTAACTCCCTCTTAAATATAGCCAATGAACTGGCCTCGACTACATTCTGTGGCAGAGAATTCCAGAGATTCACCACTCTCTGTGTGAAAAATGTTTTTCTCATCTCGGTCCTAAAAGATTTGCTCTTTATCCTTAAACTGTGACCACTTGTCCTGGACTTCCCCAACATCGGGAACAATCTTCCTGCATCTAGCCTGTCCAACCCCTTAAGAATTTTGTACGTTTTTATAAGATCCCCCCTCAATCTTCTAAATTGTAGCGAGTAAAAACCAAGTCTATCCAGTCTTTCTTCATATGAAAGTCCTGACATCCCAGGAATCAGTCTGGTGAACCTTCTCTGTACCCCTTCTATGGCAAGAATGTCTTTTCTCAGATTTGGAGACCAAAACTGTACGCAACACTCCAGGTGTGGTCTCACCAAGACCCTGTACAACTGCAGTAGAACCTCCCTGCTCCTATACTCAAATCCTTTTGCTCTGAATGCTAACATACCATTCGCTTTCATCACTGCCTGCTGCACCTGCATGCCTACTTTCAATGACTGGTGTACCATGACACCCAGGTCTCGTTGCATCTCCCCTTTTCCTAATCAGCCACCATTTAGATAATAACGGAGTATCTCCGTCTCCGTTTGCGCTGAGGCCTAATCGTGGAGCTGGCGGCCTCCAACTGTAGCCGACCTCGAGGCTCCGGAGGCAGAGTCAGGACTCACCATCGTGAGGCTGGCCAACTTCGGGGCTGTGGTGGCGCTGCGGCGGTGGCCCGACTTCGGAGCCTCGGATGCTTCGGCCGCGGGCCCAGTGGATGACAACATCGGGAGCTCGCTGGTCCCAGGTTGGTGACCGATTCTCCGGAGCTCCCGCAACAACAGCTTGGCCCGCTGGACTGGAGAGCTGCAGCTTCATCCGCCCCGAGCCGCGGAGTTTGAACCAGCCCGTTCGCGGAGATCGGATTCGGCCGCGGGGCTTACCATCACCCGTGCGGGGGGCCCAACATCGAAAGCCTGGATCGCCTCAACGCAGAGGGAGAACAAGGAAAGAAGAGACAAGGACTTTAAGACTTTTGCCTTCCATCACAGTGAGGAGGTGCCTGGTAGACTCACTGTGGTGGATGTTAAACTGTGTTATATGTGTTCATTGTTCATTGTGTGTTCTGTTATTTCATTCTCTATCATGACTGCAAGGTACGCAATTTCGTTCAAACTAAAAGTTTGAATGACATTAAAGGAAACTTTATACTATGCCTTCTCCCCATATCCCCTGACTCCGCTATTTTTAAGAGCCCTATCTAGCTCTCTCTTGAAAGCATCCATAGAACCTGCCTCCACCGCCCTCTGAGGCATTGAATTCCACAGACTCACAACTCTCTGAGAAAAAGTGTTTCCTCATCTCCGTTCTAAATGGCTTACTCATTATTCTTAAACTGTGGCCCCTGGTTCTGGACTCCCCCAACATCGGAAACATGTTTCCTGCCTCTAGTGTGTCCAAACCCTTAACAATCTTATATGTTTCAATGAGATGCCCTCTCATCCTTCTAAACTCAAGAATGTACAAGCCCAGCTGCTCCATTCTCTCAGCATATGACAGTCCCGCCATCCCGGGAATTAACCTTGTGAACCTACGCTGCACTCCCTCAACAGCAAGAACGTCCTTCCTCAAATTAGGGGACCAAAACTGCACACAATACTCCAGGTGTGGTCTCACTAGGGCCCTGTACAACTGCAGAAGGACCTCTTTGCTCCTATACTCGACTCCTCTTGTTATAAAGGCCAACATGCCATTCGCTTTCTTCACTGCCTGCTGTACCTGCATGCTTACTTTCATGGACTGATGAACAAGGTCCCCCAGATCCCGTTGTACTTCCCCTTTTTCCCAACTTGACGCCATTTAGATAGTAATCTGCCTTCCTGTTTTTGCTACCAAAGTGGATAACCTCACATTTATCCGCATTAAACTTCATCTAAAGTAAAGTAAAGTATCCTTTATTGTCATTTAGACCTTTTGGTCTGAACGAAATTTCGTTGCCTTGCAGTCATACATATAATAAAAATGACAAAGACACACAATAAACACAAATTTAACATCCACCACAGTGAGTTCACCAAGCACCTCCTCATCTCCTCACCGGGTGCTCCTGTTTTCTCCCACACTCCGAAGACGTGTGGGTTTGTAGGTTAATCCGCCCTCCCTAAATTGCCCCCTCGTGTGTCAGGGAGTGGATGAGAAAGTGGGATAACGTGTGGGGTTCACTGGTCGGCGTGGGCCGAAGGGCCTGTCTCCGTGCTGTATCTCTAAACTGCACGGGAATTGTGTAAGGGTTGGGAGTGCATGGGATTACTTGGTTAAGAAAATGTTTAGCTGAAACACACTGCCTCCTTCAGTCGAGCACGGTGACCAGCAGAGAGAGCTCTTGCTCCACACTGTGGCTGCTTTAACGTAGAAACATAGAAAATGGGTGCAGGAGGAGGCCATTCGGCCCTTCGAGCCAGCACCACCGTTCATTGTGATCAATAACCCCAATCAATAACCCGTGCCTGCCTTCTCCCCATATCCCTTGATTCCACTAGCCCCTAGAGCTCTATCTAACTCTCTCTTAAATCCATCCAGTGATTTGGCCTCCACTGCCCTCTGTGGCAGGGAATTCCCCAAATTCACAACTCTCTGGGTGAAAAGGTATTTTCTCACCTCAGTCTTAAATGGCCTCCCCTTTATTCTGAGACTGTGGCCCCTGGTTCTGGACTCGCCCAACATTGGGAACATTTTTCCTGCATCTAGCTTGTCCAGTCCTTTTATAATTTTATTATATTCGATAAGATCACCCCCTCATCCTTCTAAACTTTAGTGAATACAAGCCTAGTCTTTTCAATCTTTCCTCATATGATAGTCCTGCCATCCCAGGGATCAATTTCGTGAACCTACGCTGCACTGCCTCAATCACAAGGATGTCCTTCCTCAAATTAGGAGACCAAAACTGTACACAATACTCCAGATGTGGTCTCACGAGAGCCCTATACAACTGCAGAAGAACCTCTTTACTCCTATACTGAAATCCTCTTGTTAGGAAGGCCAACATTCCATTAGCTTTCTTCACTGCCTGCTGTACCTGCACACCAACTTTCAGTGACCTGTGTACAAGGACACCCAGGTCTCGCTGTACCTCCCCCTTACCTAACCTAACCCCATTGAGATAATAATCTGCTCCCTTGTTTTTGCCGCCAAAGTGGACAACCTCATATTTATCTATATTATACTGCACAATTTAATGGTTCTATTGCCACTAAAGTGGTGGTGTTGGAGATCATGTCATAAGGAATAGGGGTAGAATTAGGCCATTCGGCCCATCAAGCCTACTCCGCCATTCAATCATGGCTGATCTATCTCTCCCTCCCAACCCCATTCTCCTGCCTTCTCCCCATAACCCCTGACACCCGTACTAATCAAGAATTTGTCAATCTCTGCCTTAAATATATCCACTGACTTGTCCTCCACAGCCGTCTGTGGCAATGAATTCCACAGATTAACTACCCTCTGACTAAAGAAGTTCCTCCTCACCTCCTTTCTAAAAGAGCGCCCTTTAATTCTGAGGCTGTGCCCTCTGGTCCTAGACTCTCCCACCAGTGGAACCATCCTCACCGCATCCACTCTATCCAGGCCTCTGACTAAAGAAATTCCTCCTCATCTTCTTCCTAAAAGAACGTCCTAGATAGTGAAGAAGGTTGTCAAAAAGTTCATCTGCAAGTCGAATCGGTAGTAAGGAAGGCAAATGCAATGTTAGCATTTATTTCAAGAGAGCTGGAATATTAAACAGGGATGTAATGCTGAGGCTCTATAAGGTGCTGGTCAGGCCACATATAGAGTATTGTAAGCAATTTTGGGCACCGTATCTGAGGAAGGATGTGCTGACTCTGGAGAGAGTCCAGAGGAGGTTCACAAGAATGATCCCAGGAATGAGTGGGTTAACATATGATGAGCGTTTGACGGCACTGGGCTTGTACTCGCTGGAGTGTAGAAGAATGAGGGGAAACCTCATTGAAACTTATCGAATAGTGAAAGGCCAGGATAGAGTGAATGTGAGAGGATGTTTCCACTAGTGGGAGAGTCTAGGACTAGAGGTCACAGCCTCAGAATTAAAGGACGTTCCTTTAGGAAGGAGGTGAGGAGGAATTTCTTTCGTCAGAGCGTGGTGAATCTGTGGGATTCATTGCCACAGACGGCTGTGGAGGCCAAGTTGATGGATATTTTTAAGATTGAGATAGATAGATTCTTGATTAGTACGGGTGTCAGGGGTTATGGGGAGAAGGCAGGAGAATGGGGTTAGGAGGGATAGATAGATCAGCCATGATTGAATGGCGGAGTAGACTTGATAGGCCGAATGGCACTGGAGTCTAATACGCTGGTGACATTTTACAGTCTAAAGAAGGGTCTGGACTAATATTAAAAGTTATTAATTTATTGTATTTTTAATTATCATATATTTATCTGAGTCATAGAGTGAATACAGCGTGGAAACAGGCCCTTCAGCCCAACTCGCCCACACCGACCAACAATGTCCCAGCTACACTAGTCCCACCTGCCTGCCTTTGTCCCATATCCCTCCAAACCTGTCCTATACATATACCTGTCCAAATTTCTTTTAAATGTCATAGCAACAACATTTGCGTGTATTTATCGTGATTTAGGCCCGTTAATGTCTGAGCAAGGCCTCCAGCTCCAGGATGTTAGGCCTCATGGGCTGGTGGGTGTGTGGAACGAGCTGCCGGAGGAGGTAGTTGAGGCAGGGACTATCGCGACATTTAAAGGACGTTTGAACAGGCACTCAATAGACAGCGTCAGAAAGCAAAACAATCTCAATAAATTAAAAAACCTCAATATTGTTGTAAAGAAACCCAAGTTCTGAGCGCGACGTCGATAGTTTGTCGTTCATAGTTTACTTAGTGTAAGTTATTGGGGCAAATCCTCCAAAATCATGGAAGAACTCGGATAAGGACATGGATATTTTAAAAAGACAGATTTTCTGGCTGCAACGGAAAAACCCCCAATCCACACAGAAAGAATCAGTTTCAAGTTTCAAACCTGTCTGGCCTGTGGACTTGGGCATCACACAACTATGCGAATGGTGTGGGCAGGAAAGGCTGAGACGGAGATAACGAGATTATCTTGGATACACAAAGGAAGGAACCAAGCCTCAGCAGACGGTGGTAAACAGGCCAGCACAAGCACAATCACCATCTTGGATGAACCATCCATCGAGACAATAGGAGCCCATCCAGGCGATGGGATAACGATCAGGCTGAGGGATCATGACATCAGCAAACCCCTTATCATCGGAAGCCTATTGTCCATGCCAGATCGAAACTGGGAATCATCAAAAGAACCCTTTTATCCAGAGGACCACCTGGGGGTTTCAAAGGAAGCTCAGGTATAAAAGCCGGAGTCAAGCCAGAACTCGCTCTCTTTCTGCTCTGCTGGACAGCCCGTGGGCCTGCATCGACCTAGCTGTGAGTATCCCGGTGACCTGGTGAAATTCCCGGAATAGGATAGAGGTTGAGAAAATAAAGGGAAAGGGGCGTAAAATTGTGTAAAGTAAGTTTTACGACGTGCCCGATAGTTTTCCGTCCATAGTCTTAGTTTAAAGCATAAGTTTAGCCACGTATTATGTAGTGTTGGTGAGATTCGATTTCTCATTGTTTAATAAAGCCTGTAATTTAGACTTGCTTTGAGTCCATCTTGGTTTCTGTTTTCTCTCATCAGCACACTCTGGTCAATTCAACCTTTTAATCATATCCCACCATAATTCCGAGGTCTAGAACCTAGGGGAATCCCTTTTGTTGTATGCTCTCTCTTGGAAACCGCTCGAGTGGAGTGGTGGCCGTTTGACCCTCCGACAAGGGAGAGAATAGCTCGGGCAGTTGGGCCCGAAGTGGAGTAAAGGGAAACGCAAAACCCCTACACTTAGTGTTGTGCAGTGTTCAAGAGCCTGATGGCTGTTCACAAATTCACAAGTTATAGGAGTAGAGTTAGGCCATTCGGCCCATCGAGTCTATTCAATCATGGCTGATCTCTGCCTCCTAATCCCATTTTCCTGCCTTCTCCCCATAACCCTTGACACCCGTACTGATCAAGAATTTGTCTATATCTGCCTTAAATATATCCACTGAATTGGCCTCCACAGCCCTCTGCGGCAATGAGTTCCACAGATTAACTACCCTCTGACTAAAGAAGTTCCTCCTCACCTCCTTTCTAAAAGAGCGCCCTTTAATTCTGAGGGTTTGCCCTCTGGTCCTAGACTCTCCCACCAGTGGAACCATCCTCACCGCATCCACTCTATCCAGGCCTTTTGTTATTCTGTAAATTTCACTGAGGTCCCCTCTCAACCTTCTAAACTCCAGCGAGTACAGGCCCAGTTGTGTCAAACAGTTGTTGGGATGAAGCTGTTTTTGAACCTGGAGGTCACGGTTTTCAGGTTCCTGTAGCTTCTTCCCGATGGTAGCAGCGAGATGAGAGCGCGGCCAGGCTGGTCAAGTCAAGTCAAGTCAAGTCAAGTCAAGTTTATTCGTCACATACACATACGAGATGTGCAGTGAAATGAAAAGTGACAATTATTACGGATTGTGCAAAAAAACTACAAAACAGAATGGAACAGAATCACATATTCGACTCCAACTGGTCCAGAACGCAGCCGCCCGAATCATCACCCACACCAAATCCTGGTATCACATCACTCCAGTCCTCAAACAGCTTCACTGGCTTCCCATCTTCCACCGGATCACCTACAAAATCCTGATCCTCACCTACAAAGCCCTCCACCATCTGGCCCCCCCATATCTCACTGACCTCCTCTCCCCCTACCAACCCTCACGGTCCCTCAGATCCACATCAGCCGGTCTCCTCTCCATCCACAAGTCCAACCTCCGCAGTTTTGGGGACAGAGCCTTCTCCAGGGCAGCTCCCAGGCTCTGGAACTCCCTCCCCCAACTGATCCGCAATTCCCTCACCATCTTCCAGTCCCGCCTCAAGACCCATCTCTTCACCTCTGCCTATCCTTAGCCCCACGTCCCCCTCCCTTTTCATCTGTGCATTAATTGCCTCATATTGTGTTTTGAATTGTATTCTGTCTTTACTTTGTGTACTAGTCATGTCTCTACTATTTATTTCATTCCCCTTACATGTTTTTCCTCTACCTACTAAATCTTTGTAAGGTATCCTTGAGACTCTTGAAAGGCGCCCATAAATAAAATTTATTATTATTATTATTATTATTATTATTATTATTATTATTATTATTATTATTATTATTATTATTATTATTATTATATTCACATATTACATATTTGTGGGAGGAAAAGAAAATACAGCAATTTCAAAAAGACACCACACAACAGTCGAGTGGTTCAGTATAGTTAGTCCCTGGTGAGATAGGAGTTTACAGTCCTAATGGCCTCTGGGAAGAAACTCCTTCTCATCCTCTCCATTTTCACAGCATGGCAACGGAGGCGTTTGCCTGACCGTAGCAGCTGGAACAGTCCGTTGCTGGGGTGGAAGGGGTCCCCCATGATCTTGTTGGCTCTGGAGTTGCACCTTCTGATTTATAGTTCCTGCAGTATAGTTCCTGCGAGTGTAGTTCCCATAGTGCATTCGGCTGAACGCACTACTCTCTGCAGAGCCTTCTTGTCCTGGGCAGAGCAGTTCCCAAACCAAATCGTGATGTATCCGGTCAAGACGCATGTGCGGCCTGCGTCTTTAGTTGCGCTAGCATTGGGCGGCACGGTGGAGTTTGCACGTTCTTCCTGTGACCACGTGGGTTTTCTCCGGGTGCTCCTGTTTCCTCCCACAATCCCAAAAACGTACAGATTTGTCGGTTATATTTTTCACACTGAAGTCCGGCTCAGCCAGTGGTACCTAGGAATAGACTGGGTGACAACCAAGAATAGTTTGGTGACTACTGGAGAGACAGTTGATGGCACGGAAAGACGGCACCCAGGACAGGCTGGGTTAGCTCCCCAGTCTGTGTTTTTCATGAGAAAGACACCCAACAAAGCTACGGAAAGGCCTAATGAACCATCGTGGCCTAAAAAATCCACAAGGCGAGAATGAAATGCTCAGAGAAGGAGAAGGAGGTGCGGCCCACACGCAGAGGCCTTGAACCTGGTGAGACACAGGAGGAGCCCGGCCAGGATTCACCCCCTAGAGCCGATAGACAATAGGTGCAGGAGTAGGCCATTCGGCCCTTCGAGCCACCATGCCATTCAATGTGATCATGGCTGATCATCCCCAATCATCCCCAACCAGTTCCTGCCTTCTCCCCATATCCCCTGACTCCGCTATCTTTAAGAGCCCTATCTAGCTCTCTCTTGAAAGCATCCAGAGAACCTGCCTCCACCGCCCTCTGAGGCAGAGAATTCCACAGACTCACCAATCTCTGTGAGAAAATGTTTTTCCTCGTCTCCGTTCTAAATGGCTTACTCCTTATTCTTAAACTGTGGCCCCTGGTTCTGGACTCCCCCAACATCGGGAACATGTTTCCTGCCTCTAGTGTGTCCAAGCCCTTAACAATCTTATATGTTTCAATGAGATATCCTCTCATCCTTCTAAACTCCAGGGTGTACAAGCCCAGCTGCTCCACTCTCTCAGCATTTGACAGTCCCGCCATCCCGGGAATTAACCTTGTAAACCAATGCTGCCCTCCCTCAATAGCCCAGTCCCTCCACGCACTAGAGTCTCCCAACCACTGCAGAGTGGTTACTAAGATGGCTGATCCGTGGGCGGTTTCTGCCGGGACGCAAGTCGGGGCCTGATCAACCCCAGCTGGGTGGCCTGGGCGAGGCTGTCTGATGTTGTGAGACCCGAAACACCCGATGACCCCAGATCGCATCACTGATGATGCGTCCCAGCGCATCTAGAAGATGTATATTTTTCACACAGCCCTCTGTAAATTGCCCCCTAGTGTGTAGGGAGTGAGTTTATGAGTTCAGTTTAGTTTATTGTCACGTGTACCGAGGTACAGTGAAAAGCTTTTGTTGCGCGCTAACCAGTCAGCGGAAAGACAATACATGATTACAATCGAGCCGTCCACGGTGTAGAGATACAGGATAAGGGGAATAACGTTTAGTGCAAGGTAAAGCCAGTAAAGTCTGATCAAAGATAATCCGAGGGCCTCCAATTAGGTAGATGGGAGGTCAGGACCGCTCTCTGGTTGTGGTAGGATGGTTCAGTTGCCTGATAACAGCTGGGAAGAAACTGTCCCTGAATCTGGAGGTGCGTGCGTTTTCACACTTCTGTACCTCTTGCCTGATGAGGCTCTAGGGGGCGCTGCACTGGCAGCAGCCTCTACCTACTGTCATTCTATCTTTTTTTTATTTTTAGTTAGTCTAAAGTTTTGTGTTGGGGGGAACTTTAACTTTTCTATGTGGGGGAGGGGGGCAGGGTAAGGGGGAAACCGTCTCCCAGTCTCTTCCTGGCGGGGACGCGACTATTTCTCCGAGTCGCGTCCTCGCCCCCCCACCTCGCGGCCTACCAGCTGGATCGGAGCGGCCTTTCCTGCCGGGGACCGGGAACCGGACCAGGGCTGCTACAGCGGCGGCGCAGCGCTGGAGTCACCGCGGAGCGGGCGATGCCTACCTGGGTCGCCGTTTGGAGCTCCGGAGCGTTAAGCTGCTGCTCCAACATCGTGGAGCTCTGGTGCGGAGAGCTTCCAACGCGGGCGGCGCTGAACAACATCGAGGAGTCCTGGGGCGCCTTGTAGAGGGTCTACAGCAGCGGGTCTCCACCCGGCACGGCCTGCGGACTTTGGAAGCCGCTGACTCCGGTAGGGGGGGGCCGACTCTGTGTCCACGCCGCTGAGGACATCCCGCAGCCCCGACGTCGGACTTGTATCACCCCGGCGTGTGGTCCTGGACATCGGGCTGCCCGTAGCGGCAACTGCGGAGGGCTTGGGGAGGCCCTGACCACGGGGAACAATGGAGGAAGAGACTGACTTTGGTGCCTTCCCATACAGTGGGAAACTTTGATTCTGCTGTGTGGGGATGTTTTATGTTAAATTCTATAGTGTGTTGTGTTCTTTATTTTAATTGTATGGCTGTATGGTAATTTCATTTCACTGCCATCTGGCACATGTGACAATTAAATGTATCTTGAATCTTGAATCTTGAATGAGAGAGGGGAGAAGAGGGAGTGGCCGGGGGTGCGACTGGTCCTTGATTACGAGTGGATGAGAAAGTTGGATGACGCAGAACTGGAGTGAGAGCGGGTGATCGCTGGTCGGTGCGGACTCGATGGGCCGAAGGGGCTGTTTCCATGCTGTGTCTCTAAACTAAACTAAACTAAAATAGCGATGGAGGCCTGTTGAAAAATTCTATGAATAAATTTGCATAATGCAAAACTTTGTGAATCTTTAATACCTAATATCCCAGAGTTATATGTGTCGCCAACAGCCCTTGTCATTTGTATGTGCAGTTTATATGTAAATGTCACAGGTACTAAATCTATTTCAAGTCTCTTATGCACTGCACCGTCTTTTAGATCTTTGGCTGAAAGTAAAAAATTCATTCATTTTTAATCCTTTACTGTTCAGAACAAGAGGCTCGGAAATAAATCCTTTGTTTTAACTATTCATAACTGCACATTCGTGTTTTTAACGAGCAGTTCTGGTCGCCCCATTACAGGAAGGATAGACAACAGACAATAGACAATAGGTGCAGGAGTAGGCCATTCAGCCCTTCGAGCCAGCACCGCCATTCAATGTGATCATGGCTGATCATCCCCAATCAGTACCACGTTCCTGCCTTCTCCCCATATCCCCTGACTCCGCTATCTTTAAGAGCCCTATCTAGCTCTCAAATATAACTATCTAGCAAAAACAGGAAGGCAGATTACTATCTAAATGGTGTCAAGTTGGGAAATGGGGAAGGACAACAGGATCTGGGGGTCCTTGTTCATCAGTCAATGAAAGTAAACATGCAGGTACAGCAGGCAGTGAAGAAAGAGAATGGCATGTTGCCCTTCATAACAAGAGGAGTTAAGTATAGGAGCAAAGAGGTCCTTCTGCAGTTGTACAGGGCCCTAGTGAGACCACACCTGGAGTATTGTGTGCAGTTTGGTCCCCTAATTTGAGGAAGGACATTCTTGCTATTGAGGGAGTGCAGCGTAGGTTTACAAGGTTAATTCCCGGGATGGTGGGACTGTCATATGCTGAGAGAATGGAGCGGCTGGGCTTGTACACTCTGGAGTTTAGAAGGATGAGAGGAGATCGTATTGAATCATTTTAGATTGTTAAGGGTTTGGACACGCTAGAGGCAGGAAACATGTTCCTGATGTTGGGGGGAGTCCAGAACCAGGGGCCACAGTTTAAGAATAAGGGGGTAAGCCATTTAGAACGGAGACGAGGAAACACTTTTTCTCACAGAGAGTTGTGAGTCTGTGGAATTCTCTGCCTCAGAGGGCGGTGGAGGCAGATTCTCTGGATACTTTCACGGGGGAGCTAGATAGGGCTCTTAAAAATAGCGGAATCACGGGATATGGGGAGAAGGCAGGAATGGGGTACTGATTAGGGATAATCAACCATGAACACATTAACCATATAACCATATAACAATTACAGCACGGAAACAGGCCATCTCGACCCCTCTAGTCCGTGCCGAACACATAATCTCCCCTAGTCCCATATACCTGCGCTCAGACCATAACCCTCCATTCCTTTCCCATCCATATAACTATCCAATTTATTTTTAATCCAGAATGGTGGTGCTGGCTCGAAGGGCCGAATGGCCTACTCCTGCACCTATTGTCTATTGCCTATTAATTTTCCAGTTTTCAGTAATGGTTGGTATGGTGGCGCAGCGGTAGAGTTGCTGCCTCACAGCGCCGGAGACCCGGGTTCCATCCTGACTACGGGTGCTGTCTGCACAGAGTTTGTACGTTCTCCCCGTGAACTGCGTGGGTTTTCTCCGGGTGCTCCAGTTTCCTCCCGCACTCCAAAGGAATACAGCTTTGCAGGTTTATTGGCTTCGGTAAAATTGTAAATCGTCCCCAGTGTGTGTAGGATAGTGTTAGTGTGCGGGGTTCTCTGGTCAGGGCGGACTTGGTGGGCCGAAGGGCCTGTTTCCGTGCTGTATCTCCAAACTAAACCTGAACTGCCAGATTCTCCCCAGCTGTTATCGGGCAACTGAACCATCCTAACCACAACTAGAGAGCGGTCCTGAACTAATATCAACCTCTCTGGTGACCCTTGAACTATCCTTGTTTAAGAAACAAAAATGCTGGAGAAACTCAGCAGATGGGGCAGCACCTATGGAGTGAAGGAAATAGATGCTGCCTCACCCGCTGAGTTTCTCCAGCATTTTAATCTACCTTGAACTAATCTTGATCGGACTTTGCTGGCTTTACCTTGCACTTAACGTTAGAGTCATAGAGTAATACAGTGTGGAATCAGGCCCTTCGGCCCAACTTGCCCAACCCAACCAACATGCCCCAACCACACTAGTCCCACCTGCGCGCGTTTGGTCCATATCCCTCCAAACCTGTCCTATCCATGTACCTGTCCAACTGTTTCTTAAAGGTTGGGATAGTCCCAGCCTCAACTACCTCCTCTGGCAGCTCGTTCCATACACCCACCACCCTCGGATTCCTATTAAATCTTTTCCCCATCACCTTGAACCTATGTCCTCTGGTCCTCGATTCCCCTACTCTGTGCAAGAGACTCTGTGCATCTACCCGATCTATTCCTCTCATGATTTTGTACACCTCTATAAGATCACCCCTCATCCTCCTGCGCTCCAAGGAATAGAGACCCAGCCTACTCAACACATAACCTGTAGCTCACACCCTCTAGTCCTGGCAACATCCTCGTAAATCTTTTCTGAACCCTTTCCAGCTTGACAATATCTTTCCTATAACATGGTGCCCAGAACTGAACGCAATATTCTAAATGTGGTCTCACCAACGTCCTATACAACTGCAACATGACCTCCCAACTTCTATACTCAATACTCTGACTGATGAAGGCCAAAGTGCCAAAAGCCTTGTTGACCACCTTATCTACCTGCGACTCGACCTTCAAGGAACCATGCACCTGTACTCCTAGATCCCTCTGCTCTACAACACTACCCAGAGGCCGACCATTCACTGTGTAGGTCCTGCCCTTGTTCGACGTCCCAAAATGCATGTATCATGTATCTGTACACTGTGGACAGCTCGATTGTAATCACGTATTGTCTTTCCGCTGACTGGTTAGCGTGACAGCTTGTACACGTGACAATAAACTAAACTGAACTGCAACTAACTAAGCTAAACAAATGAGCGAAAAACCAGCATCTGTAGCTCCTTCCGAAACAATAAATGATCGGTCTCTGGGTGGGGGTGAGTGAGATGTCGCCCCCCTGTGTTCTGGTTGAGTGCTGCGGGCTCCACAGGGCTGTGGACACTGAAGACTTCCCCTCCGCTCGCTCATGGAGCCACAACTCGTCATCTTCCTACCCCTCTGTGGCCAATTCCACCGTCTGTTAACTCTGCCGCTCCCCGGTTTAATAAAGGCAATTGCCAGAAGCTGCGGGAAGCGCGGAGATAATATGACTCGTTCCACAGAGGGTATAGTACATCAAATGAATAACAATCTCTGTTTATATAGGAGGCACAAGGAACTGCAGATGCTGGTTCACAAAAGAAGACACAGAGTGCTGGAGTAACATAGAAACATAGAAATTAGGTGCAGGAGTAGGCCATTCGGCCCTTCGAGCCTGCACCGCCATTCAATATGATCACGGCTGATCATCCAACTCAGTAAAACAACAACAAAGGGTATGTCTGAAGAAGGGTTTCGGCCCGAAACGTCGCCTATTTCCTTCGCTCCATAGATGCTGCTGCACCCGCTGAGTTTCCCCAGCAATTTTGTGTACCTACGATATTCCAGCATCTGCAGTTCCCTTTTGAACAACAAAGGGTAAAGGTCCTGTCCCACTTTCACGACCTGATTCACGACCTCTGCCGAGTTTGCCCTTGACTCATACTCGCAGCATGGCTCGACTTACAAGTTCCCACTGCCTTGGGCAAGGAATTCCACAGATTCACCGCCCTCTGACTAAACCTTTTCACCCAGAGAGTTGTGAATCTGTGGAATTCTCTGCCACAGAAGGCAGCGGAGGCCAATTCACTGGATGTTTTCAAGAGAGAGTTAGAGTTAGCTCTTCGGGCTAACGGAATTAAGGGATAGAAACATAGAAACATAGAAATTAGGTGCAGGAGTAGGCCATTTGGCCCTTCGAGCCTGCACCGCCATTCAATATGATCATGGCTGATCATCCAACTCAGTGATATGGAGAAAAAGCAAGCAACTGACTCTGGATGATCAGCCATGATCGTATTGAATGGCGGAGCTGGCTCGAAGGGCTGAATGGCCTACTCCTGCACTTATTTTCTATGTTTCTGAGGAAATTCCTCCTCATCTCCTTCCTGAAGAAACGTCCTAAAAAAAGCGGGCGTGGGAGGGTCAGAGAGAGAGAGAGGGAAAGCAAGGGTTATTTGAATTTAGGGAAATCAATATTCATACCGCTGTGTTGGAAGCTGCTCAAGCGAAATATAGGTTTCTATTTCTGTATCATTCTGACGATCGTGTGAATATCAACACCTTTATACTGAGTGGCAGCTGCTCGTTGCACAGCAGTCAAATTGTGGTCGAACTATCGACCCACACACATGGAACTGCAGACGCCCCAAATCATGAGCAGGGCACAGAGTGCTGGAGTAACTCAGCGGGTCAGGCAGCATCTGTGGAGAACATGGATAGGTGACGTTTCACAGAGTGCTGGAGTAACTCAGCGGGTCAGGCAGCATCTGTGGACCATTCACTGTGATCATGGCTGATCATCCCCAATCAGTACCCCGTTCCTGCCTTCTCCCCATATCCCCTGACTCCGCTATCTTTAAGAGCCCTATCTAGCTCTCTCTTGAAAGTATCCAGAGAACTGGCCTCCACCGCCCTCTGAGGCAGAGAATTCCACAGACTCACAATACTCTGTGTGAAAAAGTGTTTCCTCGTCTCTGTTCTAAATGACTTACCCTTTATTATAGACAATAGACAATAGGTGCAGGAGTAGGCCATTCGGCCCTTCGAGCCAGCGCCTCCATTCAATGTGATCATGGCTGATCATCCCCAATCAGTACCCCGTTCCTACCTTCTCCCCATATCTTCTTACTCCGCTATCTTTATTCCTAAACTGTGGCCCCTGGTTCTGGGCTCCCCCAACATCGGGAACATGTTTCCTGTCTCTAGCGTGTCCAAGCCCTTAATAATCTTAAATGTTTCAATAAGATTCCCTCTCATCCTTCTAAACTCCAGAGCGTACCAGCCCATTCGCTCCATTCTCTCAGCATGTGACAGTCCCGCCATCCCGGGAATTAACCTGGTGAACCTACGCTGCACTCCCTCAATAGCAAGAATGTCTCGACATCTCGATGGTCGAGACCCTTCTTCGGACTCAACCCTAAACATTACCGATTCCCTCCCTCCGGAGATGCTGCCTGTCTCTGTGCACTCCAGCACAGCAATTGGCCATCTGAAGAAGGGACCCAATAGATAATAGGTGCAGGAGTAGGCCATTCGGCCCTTCGAGCCAGCACCTCCATTCAATGTGATCATGGCTGATCATCCCCAATCAGTACCCTGTTCCTGCCTTCTCCCCATATCCCCTGACTCCGCTATTTTTAAGAGCCCTATCTAGCTCTCCCTTGACAGCATCCAGAGAACCGGCCTCCACCGCCCTCTGAGGCAGAGAATTCCACAGACTCACAATTCTCTGTGAGAAAAAATGTGCAGATGTGCAGACAATGCAAGTCCAGGTAAGTCCTGAATCGGTGCCTCCCCACCGGAGACCGCGGCTTCCAGATGGTGTAGGCCACAGGCTGACGGTCGAAGATCGAAAGTCCCCGCCGCATCATAGATACATCACAATGTATTTCAATGTGCCTGGGTACTTGTCACTATAAAGTGCCATTGTGTCATTGAGTCAACTTGTCAACAAGTGGATTTGTTTAATAATAGCGGGCAGAGTCAATAAGAAGCGATGTGTTTGTAACTCAGTCTATAGGCCATTAACACGCTGCAAGCTGCTGTCGTTTAATGCCCTATAAAGTTCATGTACAGCCCTGTCCAACACATTACTGTGTCGATAGCTCCACAGAACAAAGTTAAATACCGTACGCAATTACACAAGCACTCTTCACCACCTACTTGAGGATGACTGTCTGGAAAAACGATTCAAGTCTCTCTAGCGGTTGTGGGGAAAGAAAACTGATTACAACAGCTCAGGCAAAGATTCTCACTCGGTGGTACACAAAATTGCTGGGGAAACTCAGCGGGTGCAGCAGCATCTATGGAGTGAAGGAAATAGGCGACGTTTCGGGCCGAAACCCTTCTTCAGACTCTCATTCTCAGGCAAAGATTCTCACTCATTCAGAACATCCGACGTGACACGTCACCTATCCATGTTCCCCACAGATGCTGCCTGAACCGCAGAGTTACTCCAGCACTCTGTGAAACGTAATCTATCCATGTTCCCCACAGATGCTGCCTGACCCGCAGAGTTACTCCAGCACTCTGTGAAACGTCACCTATCCATGTTCTCCACAGATACTGCCTGACCCGCAGTTACTCCAGCACTCTGTGAAACGTCACCTATCCATGTTCCCCACAGATGCTGCCTGACCCGCTGAGTTACTCCAGCACTCTGTGAAACGTCACCTATCCATGTTCCCCACAGATGCTGCCTGACCCGCTGAGTTACTCCAGCACTCTGTGAAACGTCACCTATCCATGTCCTCCACAGATGTTGCCTGACCCGCTGAGTTACTCCAGCACACTATGTGTGTTTTAGGTGATCAATGCCTGTATTGATGAGTGGATATACATTGATATTTACAATATATATTAATGATTTAGATGAAGGAATTAAAAGTAACATTATCAAATTTGCAGATGACACAAAGCTGGGTGGCAGTGTGAACTGTAGGGAGGATGCTATGAGAATGCAGGGTTACTTGGACAGGTTGGGTGAGTGGGCAGATGCATGGCAGATGCAGTATAATGTAGATAAATGTGAGGTTATCCGGTTTGGTGGCAAGAACAGGAAGGCAGATTACTATCTAAATGGGAAAGGGGAAGTACAACGGGATCTGGGGGTCCTTGTTCATCAGTCTATGAAAGTAAGTAAGCATGCCGGTACAGCAGGCAGTGAAGAAAGCTAATGGCATGTTGGCCTTTACAACAAGAGGAGTTGAGTATAGGAGTAAAGAGGTCCTTCTGAAGTTGTACAGAGCCCTAGTGAGACCACACCTGGAGCATTGTGTGCAGTTTTAGTCTCCAAATTTGAGGAAGGACATTCTTGCTATTGAGGGAGTGTAGCGTAGGTTTACAAGGTTAATTCCTGGGATGGCGGGACTGTCATATGCTGAGAGAATGGTGCGACTGGGCTTGTATACATTGGAATTAGAAGGATTCCACCACGTCTCCCTAAACAGATCCTGTACTCTCAACTGAAGGAAGGTCGGGGAGCCCCCGGCGGGCCAAAGAAACACTTCAAGGACAACGTCAAGAACAGTCTGAAGAAATTCCACATCACATCGAGCAACCGGGAGCACATTGCGCGGGACAGGCGCTCCTGGAGCAAATCCGTGCAGGAAGGAGCTGCACGTCACGAAACAGAACTACGCCATGTGGCAGAGACAAAGCGACAGCACCGTAAGGAGAGAGAGAGAGAAGGGGGCTTGACGACTGCCGACCACCGCCAGTCTCCACTGCCCACGTTGCACCAGGGTGTGTGGATTGAGGGGGGCCCCCGGTGGGGGTCCCTCTATGCAGGGATTCTCCCCCTCTACATCGGGGACCTGGGGTGGAGGGTACTGCACCGAGGTGTTCCCTGCAACCTGTTTCTCTCACGGTTCACAGACTCGCCAGCCGCCTGCCACTGTTGTGGGCTGGAAGAGTCTGTGTACCACGTGTACATGGAGTGTGTGAGGCTGCAGCCACTGTTTGAATACCTAAAGGGGCTGCTCCTGGCCTTCTGGCTGCTTTTCTCACCCACCATCCTCATCTATGGACACCCTGTGCGTAGGGGAGAGGGTAGGGATGAAGATGTCAATAGACAATAGGTGCAGGAGTAGGCCATTTGGCCCTTCGAGCCAGCACCGCCATTCAATGTGATCATGGCTGATCATCCCCAATCAGTACCCCGTTCCTGCCTTCTCCCCATATCCCCTGACTCTGCTATTTTTAACAGCCCTATCTATCTCTCTCTTGAAAGCATCCAGAGAAACTCTGAGGCAGAGATTCAGAGAACCACCGCCCTCTGAGGCAGAGAATTCCACAGACTCACCACTCTCTGTGAGAAAAAGTGTTTCCTCGTCTCCGTTCTAAATAGCTTACTCCTTATTCTTAAAATAAAATGTCCTGGTTGGGTTGCTCCTGGGCCTGGCCAAGCTGGCCATCCGCGAGTCACGGCGCCAGGCAGTGGAGGGCTCCACCCGAGCCAGCTGCCTGCCCCTTTTCCGGGGTTACGTCCGTGCCCGGGTGGGGTTAGAAACGGAATACGCCCTGTCCACGTGCACCCTAGGGGGGGGTTCTGGGACCGCTGGGCTCCGCAGGGTGTTGAATGCATCCTTGACAAGTCGTGTAAGATAGTTGTACAATAGTTTATTTAGGATACATAATTTGTATTGTAATATGGTGGTGGGTTCTGGCTTGTTTTATTGTAGTGTAAATATTATTTTTTAATAATTGAATAAAATTTTTAATTAAAAATAAATAAATACTTACTTAATTACGGGCTAATAATGGGAAAAAAGCTTATACTCAAATTTTGGAAAAATGCTCCAATACCAACAATAAAAATGTGGATTTCAAACATGTTCGAGACACTACACTTGGAAGAGATGAGACTCCTCCTAGCAGGCAAAGCAGACCACTTCCAAAAGCCGCGGTCTGCATTTATGGAACTATTACAAGCATAAGGTGCAATAGTAATTTAAAATATAAATGGTACCAGGATCTGGTAACGGGTTGGTATATCCTTTTTTGCGGAGTTTTGTGTTACAATAGAGCGATTGTTTTTCCTTTTTTTTTCTTTTCTTTCTAGGGTCTAATTTCCTTTCTTTACTTCCTTCTCTAACTTCTTCCCTAAGGGGCTTTCTTTTCCCAACACTTTCCTGCACCTTCACGATTCTTGCTCACTTTCCTTACTTCTTTTATTTCTATCTTTTTTAAAGCTCGAAAAACGAAGTGGTACAACAAATGTATTAAGATATATGTGATGTGTATTATTGTAATTTACTGTACTTCTAATAATCTTTTTTTTTTAATAAATAAATAAATAAATAAACAAACAAATAAATGTTGTGTGGATGGCGGATCGGCCTCTACGGACATCTACCTGCAGACCCACAAGTAGACGACCCTATGAAGAGGAGAGGACAGTGATACTCGTTTCCAGTGACCACTGGCGACGATGATGATGATGGTGTATCTGCTGAAAATATCGAAGAATCAATATCCCGGCTACACGTGAATTATCGGAAGTGGCAAACGCAGATCGCAGCAGCTGCTAACGGCTGCAAGGGGAGCGTGTCTATTGCCTGCAGGAGGCTCGTGTCGTGGTTATATTGCAGTAACGGCCTGCCCCGAGACTAATAGCTAGAGAGATCGATTCCTGCCATGGCACCAGGGGAAATTAAATGCAGTGAACGAACTAATCTGCAGCCGCAAGGTTTGAAGGAGCCTGCGATCAAGGATGTGTAAAAGAGATTTGTTGCGGAGATGCAGTCCACAAAACGCAGACACATAACCCCTTGAGAAACTAAATCACGAAAGAAAAAATGATTCATCTTCGGCTGACAAGAGAATTGCGGATGAAAGTTAAATCCAAGAAACAGGCTTTTACCAGTTAGGGGTTATTATTGTCTGGACTATCATGAAACAACTAACAATATTTATTTGTGTGCTGTCCTTTCCCGGGATGGCGGGACTGTACTGTCATATGCTGAGAGAATGGAGCAGCTGGGCTTATACACCCTGGAGTTTAGAAGGATGAGAGGGTATCTTATTGAAACATATAAGCTTATTAAAGGACTGGACACGCTAGAGGCAGGAAACATGTTCCCGATGTTGGGGGAGTCCAGAACCAGGGGCCACACAGTTTAAGAATAAGGGGTAAGCCATTTAGAACGGAGACGAGGAAACACTTTTTCAGCCAGAGAGTTGTGAGTCTGTGGAATTCTCTGCCCCAGAGGGCGGTGGAGGTCAATTCTCTGGATGCTTTCAAGAGAGAGCTAGATAGGGGTCTTAAAGATAGCGGAGTCAGGGGATTATGGGGAGAATGCAGGAACGGGGTACTGATTGGGGATGATCAGCCATGATCACATTGAATGGCGGTGCTGGCTCGAAGGGCCGAATTGCCTACTCCCGCACCTATTGTCTATTGTCTATTGTGCTGACGATATTCAAGTCAGAGGTAGATTGAGACTGTTCATAAACAGGTGGGGACACACAACCTTGGATCCTTTCAGCTTACTAATCACAAATGGTTAATAAGATTGAGTTTGTAGCTGACCAATTTCCTCCGTGGCAAGGAAAGCCAAGACTCCCGGATATACGGTCTAAAGAGGAAACTATGGCTAGCCAAGTTGAAATAGAGAAACTACACAAATAGGGTGTGATTGAGCAGTCTGCCCATCAACAAGACTGGTATATTTCTAATATCTTCTCAAGGTTGAAGATTAGTCGACGATACCGAATCTTTCTAGGATTTAGCTAGTCTGAAATTGTGCTTGGAATATACCCAATTTCTTTCTTTTAAAATCTTTTTATTAGTTTTTTTTCAAAAACAAAAACAAAATATATTGATACATAGGGATCAGGATTACATTATTAACAGGTAGAACCTAAATATGAGTCCAGTGTCAAAATACACATTGAATATAGACTTCCCGGTCTCTATGTAAATATAGTTAAGTGTTTAAAAGAGAACTGGTATATATAAAAAGAAAAAGATAAAAAGAAAAAAAAGAAAAGAAGAAATAAAAGACAAAAACAAAACCCCCTAAACCATATAACCATATAACCATATAACAATTACAGCACGGAAACAGGCCATCTCGACCCTTCTAGTCCGTGCCGAACACATAATCTCCCCTAGTCCCATATACCTGCGCTCAGACCATAACCCTATATTCCTTTCCCGTCCATATAACTATCCAATTTATTTTTAAATGATAAAAACGAACCTGCCTCCACCACCTTCACTGGAAGCTCATTCCACACAGCTACCACTCTCTGAGTAAAGAAGTTCCCCCTCATGTTACCCCTAAACTTCAGTCCCTTAATTCTCAAGTCATGTCCCCTTGTTTGAATCTTCCCTACTCTCAGTGGGAAAAGCTTTTCCACGTCAACTCTGTCTATCCCTCTCATCATTTAAAAATCCTCTATCAAGTCCCCCCTTAGCCTTCTGCGCTCCAAAGAATAAAGCCCTAACTTGTTCAACCTTTCTCTGTAACTTAGTTGCTGAAACCCAGGCAACATTCTAGTAAATCTCCTCTGTACTCTCTCTATTTTGTTGACATCCTTCCTATAATTAGGCGACCAAAATTGTACACCATACTCCAGAATTGGCCTCACCAATGCCTTGTACAATTTTAACATTACATCCCAACTTCTATACTCAATGCTCTGATTTATAAAGGCCAGCACACCAAAAGCTTTCTTTACCACCCTATCTACATGAGATTCCACTTTCAGGGAACTGTGCACAGTTATTCCCAGATCCCTCTGTTCACCTACATTCTTCAATTCCCTACCATTTACCATGTACGTCCTATTTTGATTTGTCCAGCCAAGATGTAGCACCTCACACTTATCAGCATTAAACTCCATCTGCCATCTTTCAGCCCACTCTTCCAACTGGCATAAATCTCTCTGTAGACTTTGAAAATCTACTTCATTATCCACAACCCCACCTATCTTAGTATCATCTGCATACTTACTAATCCAATTTACCACACCATCGTCCAGATCATTGATGTACATGACAAACAACAGTGGACCCAACACAGATCCCTGTGGCACCCCACTCATCACTGGCTTCCAACTTGACAAACAACCATCCACCATTACTCTCTGGCATCTCCCATTCAGCCACTGTTGAATCCATCTTGCTACTCCACCATTAATACCCAACCATTGAACCTTCTTAACCAACCTTCCATGAGGAACCTTGTCAAAGGCCTTACTGAAGTCCATATACACAACATCCACTGCTTTACCCTCATCAATTTCCCGAGTAACATCTTCAAAAAATTCAAGAAGATTAGTTGAAACATATAAGATTGTTAAGGGTTTGGACACGCTAGAGGCAAGAAACATGTTCCCGATGTTGTGGGAGTCCAGAACCAGGGGCCACAGTTTAAGAATAAGGAGTAAGCCATTTAGAACGGAGACGATGAAACACCTTTTCTCACAGAGAGTTGTGAGTCTGTGGAATTCTCTGCCTCAGAGGGCGGTGGAGGCACGTTCTCTGGATGCTTTCAAGAGAGAACTACATAGGGCTCTTAAAAATAGCGGAGTCAGGGGATATGGGGAGAAGGCAGGAACGGGGTACTGATTGGGGATGATCAGCCAGGATCACATTGAATGGCGGTGCTGGCGCGAAGGGCCAAATGGCCGACTCCTGCACCTATTGTCTATTGTCTATTTGTCACTGCATGGTTGTATGAAAAAGGGTTGGGAAGAGACACATGTGAGCTACTTTTAAACAGAAGTAGCAGAGGTTTGGAGGGGAAAATAATCCAATGGAAAATGTTTTGTGAGGATGCATAACTGAACTACTTGTAGCTGATGTCAGTTTCTGAATTTCTTTCAGTTTTGTTTTTTGAGAAGTGTCTAAGTTATAGCGCTATTAACACTGCTCGCAGTGCTTTATCATTGTACTTAGTGCTTGGGCTGGGACAACAAACTATTGTTACTCATCCATTGGTGTCAAAGTTCATGAAAGGTGTCTTTAATATGAACCCTCCAAGGCCTACATATAATGAAGTGTGGAATGTGAAAGTAGTTTGAAGTTTCCTTCGCAACCTGGCACCAGCTCCATCGCTGGCGTTGGAACAGCTCACTCATAAATCAGTGATGCTTATGGCACTTATTTCAGCGCAAGGAGCTCAGTCTTTACACAAACTCAGTCTGGATAACTCTGCTGTAACTGACAAGAAAGTGGTATTTATGTGGATGATCTGATAAAGCAGAGCAGGCCAGGTTAGAAGTACAAGTTAGATCTGGCAGCTACCCACCGGATCGGAGATTGTGTGTTGTTATTTATGTGAAGAAGTACATTGAGGTTACTAATAACCTTCGAGATGAGAAAAAAGTTTTCTTCATAGGTTATAAAAAACCACACAAGAGAGTGTTGGTGCAGACTATTTCTAGATGGATAAACTGTACGCTGTTGAAAGCGGGAGGGAATATTGATATTTTCAAGTCTCACTCTACCAGGGCTGCAGCCACGTCGGCAGCAAATAGAATGTAGGTTCTTCTTGATCACATTCTTGCAACAGCAGGATGGTCAGATGAATGCAAACGTTTCGGAAGTTTATAATAAACTGATTAACAGATCTGGACAATTTGCAGATAGAATTCTGGGTTGTGTTAATTAAGGCATTTGTCTAACCCCGATGTAATGGGACTTTGGTTCTGTTAAGGGCGATATACATGTATGTAAAATAAGCATCATGTTTGAATGGCCTATGTTTTTTCTTTCAACCATTTATGGTTTATCTGTGTAGTGTGTTCACATACAGATTAGTTTACTGCATGAAACCACAGAGCTTCGAAGGCTTCATGTAGTCTCATCACGAGACTTCGTTATAAAATAGAAAGATTAAACGAGAACTTACCGTTTGAAGTCTGATCTTTGTTTTATGAGAAGTTGGAGTGAGATACTACGTGCCCTCCACTCCCAACCCTGAATCTCATAAAGATCATTCGGTAAGTCAAGGGCTATTAATCTTTCTATAGTTTAATTTGGTGCAAGTGGTCTGTGGTTTCATACAGCTGCTCTGAAGATTGATACGCATGCGGGCTGGCGGGCTCTTCACATATTCCCTCATTTCGACCTCATAAAATAAAGATCAAACTTCAAACGGTAAGTTCTTGTTCAATCGTTCTATTCTTTGCCACAAAAGGCTGTGGAGGCCAAGTCAATGGATATTTTTAAGGCAGAGATAGATAGATTCTTGAGTAGTGCGTGTCAGGGGTTATGGGGAGAAGACAGGAGAAAGGGGTTAGGAGGGAGAGATAGATCAGCCATGATTGAGTGGCGGAGTGGACTTGATGGGTCGAATGGCCTAATTCTGCTCCTGTCACATAGGACCGTATGATAGAGTACGTAGGACTGGAGTTTAGAAGGATGAGAGGAGATCTTATAGAAACTAATAACATTATAAAAGGAGTGGACAAGCGAGATGCAGGAAAAATGTTCCCGATGTTGGGGGAGTCCAGAACCAGGGTTTAAGAATAAAGGTGGGGCCACTTAAAACTGAGATGAGAAAAAACTTTTTCACCCAGAGAGTTGTGAATTTGTGGAATTCCCTGCCACAGAGGGCTGTGGAGGCCGATGAATTTAAAAGAGAGTTAGATAGAGCTCTAGGGGCTAGCGGAATCAAGGGGTATGGGGAGAAGGCAGGAATGGGGTACTGATTGTGGATGATCAGCCATGATCACAATGAATGCCGGTGCTGGCTCGAAGAGTTTCTAAGAGTGACCGTTGGCACAGGTGATGGGCCGAAGGGCCTGTGTTCTGGCTGTGTGACTCCATTGTCCTTGTGAGAGCCTTGCATTGGGTTGGCACGGACCTACGTCATGTCAGGAGGCTCAGCGGTGAGAATGGAACTCACTGCAGTTTTAATAAGTTCATAAATCGTATTCGCAGAATTAGCCCATTCAGCCCGTCAAGTCTTCTCCACCATTCAATCATCGTTGACAGACACAGAGTGCTGGAGTAACTCAGTGGGTCAGGCAGCATCTGTGGAGAATATGGATAGGTGATGTTTCACGGAGTGCTGGAGTAACTCAGTGGGTCAGGCAGCATCTGTGGAGAATATGGATAGGTGATGTTTCACGGAGTGCTGGAGTAACTCAGTGGGTCAGGCAGCATCTCTGGAGATAAGGAATGGGTGATGTTTCGGGTCGAGAGAATTCTCCAGCCTGTCCCGCTGAGTTACTGCATTTTTTTGAGTCTCTCTTCGGTTTTAAGCAGCATCTACAGCTCCTTCCTACATGCCTAGTGACATAGAGTCAGACCAATACCCTCTCCCTCAATGTCAGCTAGACCCAGGAACTAGTTATTGACTTCAGGAAGCATGGTGGGGTCCATGGCCCAATCAGCATCAATGGTGCTAAATGGTTGAGAGCTTCAAGTTTCTTGCCGTTAATACTAGACAATAGACAATAGGTGCAGGAGTAGGCCATTTGGCCTATCGAGCCAGCACCGCCATTCAATGTGATCATGGTTGATCATCCCCAATCAGTACCCCGTACCTGCCTTCTCCCCATATCCCCTGACTCCGCTATCTTTAAGAGCCCTATCTAGCTCTCTCTTTAAAGTATCCAGAGAACTGGCCTCCACCGCCCTCTGAGGCAGAGAATTCCACAGACTCACAACTCTCTGTGTGAAAAAGTGTTTCCTCATCTCTGTTCTAAATGGCTTACTCCTTATTCTTAAACTGTGGCCCCTGGTTCTGGACTCCCCCAACATCGGGAACATGTTTCCTGTCTCTAGCATGTCCAAGCCTAGATATAAACAATCTTATATGTTTCAATGAGATATCCTCTCATCCTTCTAAACTCCAGAGTGTACAAGCCCAGCTGCTCCATTCTCTTAGCACACGACAGTCCCGCCATCCCGGGAATTAACCTTGTATACCTACGCTGCACTCCCTCAATAGCAAGAACGTTCTTCCACAAATTAGGGGACCATAACTGCACACAATGCTCCAGGTGTGGTCTCACTAGGGCTCTGTACAACTGCAGAAGGACCTCTTTGCTCCTATATTCGATTCCTCTTGTTATAAAGGCCAACATGCCATTTGCTTTCTTCACTGCCTGCTGTACCTGCATGCTTACTTTCATAGATTGATGTACAAGGGCCCCCAGATCCCATTGTACTTCCCCTTTTCCCAACTTGACGCCATTTAGATAGTAATCTGCCTTCCTGTTTTTGGTACCAAAGTGGATAACCTCACATCTATCCACATTAAACTTCATCTGCCATGCATCTGCCCACTCCCCCAACTTGTCAAAGTCACCCTGCATTCTCATAGCATCCTCCTCACAGTTCACACTGCCACCCAACTTTGTGTCATCTGCAAATTTGCTAATGTTACTTTGAAGATGTAACCCAGTCCATCACACAGACCACACTCCCCACCATTGTAGATGTAGCCCAGTCCATCACACAGACCACACTCCCCACCATTATAGATGTAGCCCAGTCCATCACACAGACCACACTCCCCACCATCGACTCCATCTACACTTCACGCTGCCTCGGGAAAGCAGCCGACACAATCAAAGACTTGTCCCTGTCCCACCCCGGTCATTCCTTCTTCTCCTCGCTCCCGTCCGGCAGAAGGTACAGAAGCTTGAAAGCGCGCACCACCAGACTCAGGAACAGCTTCGTCGGGCAAACGCCTCCGTTGCCATGCTGTGAGAACGGAGAGGTTGAGAAGAAGCTTCTTCCCAGAGGCCATTAGGACTGTAAACTCCTATCTCACCAGGGACTAACTTTACTGAACCACTCTACTGCTTTTTTTAAAAATTGCTGTTTTTATCCCTTTTTCCTTCTGCCCACAATATTTAATATGAAAAAGAATATGTGATTCTGTTCCATTCTGTTTGTAGGTTGTTTGGTTGTTTGTTTGTTTGTCTTTTTGCACAAAGTCCGCGAGCATTGCCACTTTTCATTTCACTGCACATCTCGTATGTGTGTATGTGACGAATAAACTTGACTTGACTTGACTTCCCCTCTGTTATCAGGCTTCTGAACGGTCCTTCCATAGGCTAAGGCCAAGTCAACGGAAACATTCAAGGCAGTGATTAACAGATTTTTGATTAGTGTGGGTGTCGGGGGTTACGGGGGGAAGGCAAGAGAATGGGGTTAGGAGGGAGAGATAGATCAGCCATGAGGGACTTGATGGGCCGAATGGCCTAATTCTGCTTCTCGAGCTGATGAACATGCACTATCGTGGAGGAAGTGGTTCTTTGGAGTGGGATAAGATATTCTTTCCCTGCTGATAGCGATCTTGCTAAACGAGGAGCTCACTTAAGGCGTGAGTTAAATGCAGTGCGGAGTGAGAGGGTTGTTAACAGCATGTTAAAAGGAAGCACTTGTCAGCTGTGTCTTTGGAGAGCTATTTAAGGGTTGATAAACATAATTTGCTACAAGTGCATCCTGTAGAGATTGGGTGCTGCCGTAATGGACTGGAAAACGCAGCGGGTTTATCTCCCCTGCTGATCTTCACTCTGTGTAAGCGATGGACTTGTGCGAGATTAAACTGTTCAAGTGGAGAAACTCTCACCAGATGCAGAGACGCCTGATCATCTCCAATTTCCCACTCGGCTGGGAGGGTGAAATGTCCTCCACAGGGTCATCCAGGAGTCAATATCACCAACAACATTCTCCTGGACCACCCGTATAGAAGCAATTGACAATAGACAATAGGTGCAGGAGTCCTTCGAGCCAGCACAGCCAGGTTTTTACCAGGCTGGGACAGACGGCAACAGCTTCACACCCTGCCCCAAAGCTTGTGTCCTGTCCTGCATCATCCAAGGCAGCAGAGACATTATAGGAGAGGGCAAGCACTGTAACAAAGTAGCTCACGATGGTTTGGGCAACATTCAGGAATGTCTATGCATGCCACATCATGAATATTACTGAAGAACGGTCTTGGCCCGAAATATAATCTATACCTTTTCTCCAGAGATGCTGCCTGACTCACTGAGTTACTCCAGCACTCTGTGACATGTCACCTATCCATGTTCTCCAGAGATGCTACCTGACCCGCGGAGTTACTCCAGCACTCTGTGAAACGTCGCCTATTCATATTCTCCGCAGATGCTGCCTGACCCACTGAGTTACTCCAGCACATTTGTGACTATTTTCCCTTCACCCATCTGCCCAAGCCCACTCTTCCCCCTCCTTCCCTATGTTCCTTTCCACCCATAAACGTCTATCTGCCTTTACATTTCACTCCTCTTTCAAATCTGCTCTACTTATCTACATGCATTTTTCTTCTTAACTTTTTAGTCATAGAATGATGCAGTGCGGAAACAGGCCCTTCAGCCCAACTTGCCCACACCGACCGACATGTCCCAACTAAACTAGTCCCACTCACACGCGTTTGGCCCATATCCATCTAAATCTGTCCTATCCATGCACGTGTCCAAATGTCTCTTAAACATTAGGATAGTCCCAGTCTTAACTACCTCCTCTGGCAGCTCGTTACATACACCCAGCACCCTTTGTGTGAAAAAGCTACCTCTCAGAATCCTGTTAATTTCTGAAATATTGGTCATAAATTTGGTGCGAAAATGCTCCAAAATAAGGCTCAGAATGCATCAGTGAGCATCTAAAACCCCTGAGCTTCCAGGGCCCTTAAGCGGGACCCCGGCATCGAGGGACTTCACGCTACGCGCTCGTGATGTGCGCAGCGCGCACATTATTTCACATTAAGTTTTTTGTAATCCTGTCATGCCACCCCCCTTTTTAAAAAGCTTCGTACGGGTCTGCCAACCAGGGCTGGTGCAGCGACATCACGGTTCTGTCAAACTTCTGCTCTCCCAACCTAGAATCCTTCTTTATAAACTGCAAACCCTTCTACTCTCCGAGGGAATTTAACTCCTTTATTCTCGCTGGAGTTTACATTCCCCCCAAGCCTGCGTACGTGAGGCGCAAACGCAACTTGCTGACCAGGTAATGAGGGTAGAGAGTACCTTCCCGGACTCCATAGTCATTGTTTTGGGGGACTTTAACAAAGCTAACCTCAGCCGTGACTTTCCAAAATACAGACTTCATGTTACCTGCCCCCCCAGAGGGGAGAGAACACTAGATCACTGTTATATGGCAATCAAGAACGCATGGGTGGAACTGAGAAATGGGAAAGGGGTAGCAACACTTATAGGGGTGTATTATAGACCGCCAAATGGGGAGCGAGAATTGGACGAGCAAATATGTAAGGAGATAGCAGATATTAGTAGTAAGCACAAGGTAGTGATTGTGGGAGATTTCAATTTTCCACACATAGACTGGGAAACACATTCTGTAAATGGGCTGGATGGGTTGGAGTTTGTAAAATGTGTGCAGGATAGTTTTTTGCAGCAATACATAGAGGTACCTACTAGAGAAGGGGCGGTGCTGGACCTCCTGTTAGGTAATGAGACAGGTCAGGTGGCGGAGGTATGTGTTGGGGAACAGTTCGGGTCCAGTGATCGCAATACCATCAGTTTATTTATTTATTTATTTTATTTATTTGTTTATTTGTTCCGAACAAGTAAAGACATAAATAGGAATAAATAACAACAACAAAATCGAAATAGTCAAACATTTGGACAATCCAGGCAATATTTGCAAAGCAATGAAAAGCATAAAGCAAAATTTAAATGTCCAACACTTTTTCTTTACAAGCTCGAAAAGGAGTGAGAAGAAGAATAACTTATTTAATCTCACCCCTTCTCCCTAAACCCTTCTTCCATATTTAATAATTAATTAATTAATAATAATAATACCCCAGACAATTTTTAGAGATGCATAGAGACATATATATACATACAACTGATATACACTTACAAGTAATATGTATGAAGTAACCAAAAAACATAAATAAATAATAAACAAAATAATAAACAAACACCAACCCCTGTTTGTCAACCATCCCCTTCATCCCTGCACCTTGTGTAAAAATGTTTTTTGTATGTCATTTTGAACTGGTTCATGTTTGGACATTGCTTTAACTCCACATTCAAACTGTTCCACAATCCTACTCCACAGACCGAAATACAAAAAGTTTTTCTGGTCATGCGGACTCTTTGTACCTTAAAATTAAATATTCTTCTTAAATTATAACCCCCCACTCGCTCATTGAATAATTTTTGTATATTTCCAGGTAAGTTTTTATTTTTGGCCCTAAACATTATCTGTGCTGTTTTAAATGCAACCAAATCTGCTAATTTTTAATCATTTTGACTGTAAGAATAATGGATTAGTGTGACCCAGATACCTGACATTGTGAATAATACGTATTGCTCTTTTTTGCAGAATAGTTAATGAATGTAGCGAACTTTTATAGTTATTGCCCCAGACTTCTGCACAGTAATTTAAATAGGGTAAGATTAGTGAACAGTAGAGAATGCGGAGTGATTTGTGATCCAGAACCTGCTTAACTTTGTGTAATACAGAAATGCTTTTTGACAGTTTGGATTGTACATGTTTAATGTGTGATTTCCAGCTGATTCTATCATCCATTATAACCCCAAGAAATTTATTTTCATGAACTCGTTCAATTTCAACCCCATGTATCTTTATATTTGCTTGTGTATTTATTCTGCAATTACCAAATAACATTATTTTGGTTTTGCTCAAGTTTAATGATATTTTGTTCCTGTCAAATCATGTTTTCAGTTTGCCCATTTCTTTTGTTATTTTATCCAGTAGTTGTTTTAAATTCTCCCCAGAACAAAAAATATTTGTGTCGTCTGCAAACAAGACCAGCCTCAAGGCATTGGACACATTACAAATGTCGTTTATATACATGGTGAATAGTTTTGGACCCAACACTGACCCCTGGGGGACACCACAAGCAATGTCCAAACATATAGAACTGTAGCTGCCCAGCTTCACAAACTGTTGCCTGTTACTTAAATAGCTTTTTATCCAATCCAGTACTAGACCTCTGATGCCATACCTTTCTAATTTTTTTAATAAAATATCATGATTGATCGGATCAAATGCTTTCTTTATATCAATAAATATCCCAGCTGCATATAGTTTATTGTCAATAGCGTTTGTGATATCTTCAATTGATTCTATTATTGCAAGTGATGTTGATCTGTTTGATCTGAATCCATATTGACTTTCAGTGATTAGTTTATGCTTTTCTACAAATATGTCTAGTCTATTGTTGAACATTTTTTCTGGTATTTTGGAGAATTGAGGGAGTAAAGAAACAGGTCTGTAGTTTGTGAAATGATGCTTGTTCCCAGTTTTGTATATCGGTATGACTTTTGCTATTTTCATTTTGATTGGAAAAGTACCGGTTTGGAAAGATAAATTACAGATGAATGTTAGAGGTTTGGAAATCCCCTCAATGACCATCTTAACTAACGACATGTCAATGTCGTTGAAATCAGTAGACATTTTGTTTTTATATGTTTTAACAATGTCCAACAGTTCTTTTTCATCTACTGCCATAAGAAACATAGAGCAGGGATTTCTCTCCAATAAATTCTCAGGAGTTTCTCCAGATGTCCCTGGGTCAGGGATTTGTTTAGCCAGGTCTGGTCCAACATTTACAAAAAAATTATTAAAGCTATTAGCTACATCCTCCATATTATAATTTTCATTGTCCTTATCAATAAAATACTTCGGGTAGTTTGTTTTCCCCGGGCCATTTCTGATAATATTATTAAGTATACTCCATATTCTTTTTATGTTGTCTTTGTTATCATCTAATATTTTCTTATAATAATCTTTCTTGCTTGTTCTTATAATATAAGTTAACTTATTTTTGTAATTTTTATATTTATTTTCTGTATCTTTAGTTCTCTGTCTTATGAAATCTCTGTATAGTACTTTTTTTTTCTTCCAGGCATTTTGTAGTCCCTTTATAATCCATGGACATTTAGTATTTATTGGTTTTCTGTTATATTCTTTGATTGGACAGTTTTTATCATATAATGACTTAAACATAGTAATAAATGTTTCATAAGCACTGTCAATGTCTCTTTTCTGGTAATTATGTCCCAGTTTTGTGCCAGTAAGTCCTTTTTTAGTGCCTTGATAGCTTCCTCCGATCTCACTCGTCTATATTCTGTTAATTTGTATAGTTTGTTGTTCCTGTGGATGTAATCATAAACTATGAAAACTGGCAAGTGGTCACTTATATCGTTAATTAATAATCCACTTACTGTTTTGTTTTCAATGTCATTGTTGAATATATTGTCAATGAGTGTAGCACAATGGGAAGTAATTCTACTGGGTCTGGTGATTTGGGGAAATAGACTCATACTGTACATTGTGTTGACAAAGTCTTCTGTAAGGTTGTGTTGGTTAGGATTTAGTAGGTCGATATTGAAATCTCCACATAAAAAAACTCATTTGGTACTTGTTATTGAAAACATACTCTCCATCCAGCCCCTGAAGATTTCAATACTTATAGTTTCAATATAGAAACATAGAAACATAGAAACTAGGTGCAGGAGTAGGCCATTCGGCCCTTCGAGCCTGCACCGCCATTTAATATGATCATGGCTGATCATCCAACTCAGTATCCCGTACCTGCCTTCTCTCCATACCCTCTGATCCCCTTAGCCACAAGGGCCACATCTAACTCCCTCTTAAATATAGCCAATGAACTGGCCTCGACTACCCTCTGTGGCAGGGAGTTCCAGAGATTCACCACTCTCTGTGTGAAAAAAGTTCTTCTCATCTCGGTTTTAAAGGATTTCCCCCTTATCCTTAAGCTGTGACCCCTTGTCCTGAACTTCCCCAACATCGGGAGCAATCTTCCTGCATCTAGCCTGTCCAACCCCTTAAGAATTTTGTAAGTTTGTATAAGATCCCCTCTCAATCTCCTAAATTCTAGAGAGTATAAACCAAGTCCATATAATTATGGAGAGGGTCAGAACTGGACCTACGGTTGAGATTTTTGATTGGAGAAAGGCTAACTTTGAGGAGATGCGAAAGGATTTAAAAGTAGTGAATTGGGACATTTTGTTTTATGGGAAAGATGTGGAAGAGAAATGGAGGACATTTAAAGGTGAAATGTTAAGAGTACAGAATCTTTATGTCCCTGTTCGATTGAAAGGAAATAGTAAAAATTGGAAAGAGCCATGGTTTTCAAGGGAAATTGGACACGGTTCAGAAAAAGAGAGAGATCTACAATAATTATAGGCAGCATGGAGTAAATGAGGTACTTGAGGACTATAAAGAATGTAAAAAGAATCTTAAGAAAGAAATTAGAAAAGCTAAAAGAAGATATGAGGTTGCTTTGGCAAGTAAGGTGAAAGTAAATTCTTGCCATAGAGGGGGTACAGAGAAGGTTCACCAGACTGATTCCTGGGATGGCAGGACTTTCATATGAAGAAAGACTGGATAGACTCAGCTTGTACTCGCTAGAATTCAGACGATTGAGGGGGGATCTTATAGAAACTTACAAAATTCTTAAAGGGTTGGACAGGCTAGATGCAGGAAGATTACTCCCGATGTTGGGGAAGTCCAGAACTAGGGGTCACAGTTTAAGGATAAGAGAGAAGTCTTTTAGGACCGAGATGAGAATTTTTTTTTTTACACAGAGGGTGGTGAATCTGTGGAATTCTCTGCCACAGAAGGTAGTTGAGGCCAGTTCATTGGCTATATTTAAGAGGGAGTTAGATGTGGCCCTTGTGGCTAAAGGGATCAGGGGATATGGAGAGAAGGCAGGGATGGGATACTGAGTTGGATGATCAGCCATGATCATATCGAATGGCGGTGCAGGCTCGAAGGGCCGAATGGCTTACTACTGCACCTATTTTCTATGTTTCTATGTTTCTAAATCCAAAGGGGTTCTACAGCTATATTAATAGTAAAAGGATAACGAGGGATAAAATTGGTCCGTTAGAGAGTCAGAGTGGACAGCTATCTGCAGAGCCAAAAGAGATGGGGGAACTATTGAACAATTTATTTTCTTCAGTATTCACTAAGGAGAAGGATATTGAATTATGTGAGGTAAGGGACACAGGTAGAGTAGCTATGGAAATTATGAGATTCAAAGAAGAGGAAGTACTGACACTTTTGAAAAATATAAAAGTGGATAAGTCTCCAGGTCCAGACAGGATATTCCCTAGGACATTGAGGGAAGTTAGTGTAGAAATAGCAGGGGCTATGACAGAAATATTTCAAATGTCATTAGAAACGGGAATAGTGCTGGAGGATTGGCGTACTGCGCATGTTGTTCCATTGTTTAAAAAGGGTTTTAAGAGTAAACCTAGCAATTATAGACCTGTTAGTTTGACGTCAGTGGAGGGAAAATTAATGGAAAGGATACTTAGAGATAATATATATAATCATCTGGATAAACAGAGTCTGATTAGGAACAAGTCAACATGGATTTGTGCCTGGAAGGTCATGTTTGACTAATCTTCTTGAATTTTTTGAAGAGGTTACTCGGGAAATTGATGAGGGTAAAGCAGTGGATGTTGTCTATATGGACTTCAGTAAGGCCTTTGACAAGGTTCCTCATGGAAGGTTGGTTAAGAAGGTTCAATTGTTGGGTATTAATGGTGGAGTAGCAAGATGGATTCAACAGTGGCTGAATGGGAGATGCCAGAGAGTAATGGTGGATGGCTGTTTGTCAGGTTGGAGGCCGGTGACTAGTGGGGTGCCACAGGGATCTGTGTTGGGTCCACTGTCATGTACACCAATGATCTGGATGATGGCGTGGTAAATTGGATTAGTAAGTATGCAGATGATACCAAGATAGGTGATGTTGTGGATAATGAAGTAGATTTTCAAAGTCTACAGAGAGATTTAGGCCATTTGGAAGAGTGGGCTGAAAGATGGCAGATGGAGTTTAATGCTGCTAAGTGTGAGGTGCTACATCTTGGCAGGACAAATCAAAATAGGACGTACATGGTAAATGGTAGTGAATTGAGGAATGCAGTTGAACAGAGGGATCTAGGAATAACTGTGCACAGTTCCCTGAAGGTGGAATCTCATGTAGATAGGGTAATAAAGAAAGCTTTTGGTGTGCTGGCCTTTATAAATCAGAGCATTGAGTATAGAAGTTGGAATGTAATGTTAAAATTGTAAAAGGCATTGGTGAGGCCAATTCTGGAGTATGGTGTACAATTTTGATTGCCTAATTATAGGAAGGATGTCAACAAAATAGAGAGAGTACAGAGGAGATTTACTAGAATGTTGCCTGGGTTTCAGCAACTAAGTTACAGAGAAAGGTTGAACAAGTTAGGTCTTTATTTTTTGGAGCGCAGAAGGTTAAGGGGGGACTTGATGGAGGTCTTTAAAATGATGAGAGGGATAGACAGAGTTGACGTGGATAAGCTTTTACATAGATACATAGATACATAGAAAATAGGTGCAGGAGTAGGCCATTTGGCCCTTCGAGCCTGCACCGCCATTCAATATGATCATGGCTGATCATCCAACTCAGTATCCCGTACCTGCCTTCTCTCCATACCCCCTGATCCCTTTAGCCACAAGGGCCACATCTAACTCCCTCTTAAATATAGCCAATGAACTGGCCTCAACTACCCTCTGTGGCAGAGAGTTCCAGAGATTCACCACTCTCTGTGTGAAAACGTTTCTTCTCATCTCGGTCCTAAAGGATTTCCCCCTTATCCTTAAGCTGTGACCCCTTGTCCTGGACTTCCCCAACATCGGGAACAATCTTCCTGCATCTAGCCTGTCCAACCCCATAAGAATTTTGTACGTTTCTATAAGATCCCCTCTCAAACTCCTAAATTCTAGCGAGTATAAGCCAAGTCTATCCAGTCTTTCTTCATATGAAAGTCCTGACATCCCAGGAATCAGTCTGGTGAACCTTCTCTGCACTCCCTCTATGGCTATAATGTCCTTCCTCAGATTTGGAGACCAAAACTGTACGCAATACTCCAGGTGTGGTCTCACCAAGACCCTGTACAACTGCAGTAGAACCTCCCTGCTCCTATACTCAAATCCTTTTGCTATGAATTTTCCCACTGAGAGTAGGGAAGATTCAAACAAGAGGACATGACTTGAGAATTAAGGGACAGAGGTTTAGGGGTAACATAAGGGGGAACTTCTTTACTCAGAGAGTGGTGGCTGTGTGGAATGAGCTTCCAGTGGAAGTGGTGGAGGCAGGTTCGATTTTATCATTTAAAAATAAACTGGATAGTTATATGGACGGGAAAGGAATGGAGGGCTATGGTCTGAGTGCAGGTAGATGGGACTTGGGGAGATTAAGTGTTCGGCACGGACTAGAAGGGCCGAGATGGCCTGTTTCCGTGCTGTAATTGTTATATGGTTATATGGTTATTTGTCTCTTTTTCCCCGGGCGGGTCTGGGCCTCTCTGATCATTGTCTAGTCCACCTTATTCCGACCTACAGGCAGAAACTAAAAGCTGCTAAGCCTGTGGTCAGAACAACAAAAAGGTGGACATCGCGGGCATTGAGAACCTACAGTCCTGTTTTGACTGCACGGATTGGAATGTGTTCAGGGAAGCAACCACAAGCCTCGATGTGTATACAGGCACTGTATCATCATAAGTCAGCTTTTGCAAGGACAGTTGTATTCCAACTAAGACCCGGACATGGTTCAACAACAACAAGCCCTGGTTCACTGCAGAACTCAGACAGCTCCGACGGTCTAAAGAGGAGGCCTACAGGAGCGGGGATGCCGACCTCTACAGGCAGGCCAAGTACAAGCTGAGAAGAGGAATCCAAGCTGTCAAGGAAAGGTACTCTGAGAAGATGAGGAGCAAGTTCTCAGCTAGTGACTCTTCTTCTGTTTGGAAGGGCTTGCAAGAAATCACCAGCTACAAGTGGAAAGCCCCCCGCTCTTAGGACAATCGTCAGCTGACCAACAGCCTGAATCAGTTCTGCTGCAGGTTTGACAAGCAGAAACGTAACCCTGGTACCCCCTCCCCGCCTCCCCAACAAACACAGCCAGGCCACAGTCTGCAAAGAATGGACCCTTCTGCACCCACTCCTCCCCATTCAACACTTCACACCTACTTAAAGCAAGACTGAAGAATGCACCCTTTCCCACCCGCCCCTCTCCAATCACCACCACACCTAATTACCCACACCCTCCGTGCTGCACAACATCACTTCTCCATCATCAACAATCAAAATAGAGGAGGTAGAGAGGCTTTTCAGAAGACAGAAAAGCTGGAAATCTCCAGGACCTGACAATGTTTCCCCCTCTGTGCTCAAGCTCTGTGCCGAACAACTGGCACCGGTCTACACAGAATCAGAATCAGAATCAGAATGCTTTATTGTCATTGCATGTGCCACATACAACGAGATTACTGTGTCTCTCCATTTAAAAGAACTTCAAACATTCACATACTCATACTTTTTACACTCCCTCCCTCCCCAAACCCACCCATGGATTCACATTTACATAAATGAACACTGTCTCCCACCCCCCCTCCTTCCCCATAACCCGCTCCCGAGACAGAGTTCAGTTCCAAGATTGCTGATGGGTAAAAGCTGTTCTTGAGTCTAGCAGTGCGTGACTTTAGCGACCTGTACCTTTTTCCTGAGGGCAGCAGTGTGAAAAGGTGGCGACAAGGATGTGTAATGTCTTTCACGATATTACAGGTCCTGCTGCGGCACCTGGAGTGGTAAATGTCCTCCAGAGGGGGCAGGGGGGGAGTCCAATGATACCCTGGGCAGTTTTTATCACCCTCTGGAGAGCTGCTCTGTCAGCTGCTGAACAGTTCCCAAACCAGGCAGTTATGCAGTAAGTCAGTATGCTTTCTACCGAACAGCGGTAGAAAGACTCCAGCAGTTTAGCAGACAGATGGGCCTTCCTCAGTGTTCTGAGGAAGTAAAGTCTCTGTTGCGACTTTTTTACACAGACATTTTTAACCAGTTCCTGCAAACATGTACTGACCCGCCTGCTTCAAAGTCTCCACTATTGTCCCTGTACCCAAAAAGGCAAGGATTAATTGTCTTAATGACCACAGGCCTGTCGCACTGACCTATGTAGTCTTGAAGACCCTTGAAAGGCTTGTGCTGGTCAAGCTGAAAAATATAACAAACCCCATGCTGGACCCTCTGCAGTTTGCATAATGGGCCAATAGATCTGTGGATGATGCAGTCAACCTGGGCCTGTACTTCATCCTCCAGCACCTAGACGACAGATGGCACAATGGGCTAAGTGTTCGGCTGGCAACCGGAAGGTAGCTGGTTCGAATCCCGCTTGGAGTGCATACTGTCGTTGTGTCCTTGGGCAAGACACTTCACCCACCTTTGCCTGTGTGTGTCCTTGGGCAAGTTCAAGTTCAAGTTCAAGTTCAAGTGAGTTTATTGTCATGTGTCCCTGTATAGGACAATGAAATTCTTGCTTTGCTTAAGCACACAGAAAATAGTAGGCATTTACTACAAAAACAGATAAATGTGTCCATATACCATGATATAAATATATACACACATGAATAAATAAACTGATAGTGCAAATAACAGAAAGTGGTTGGTAATAATCAGAGTTTTGTCCGAGCCAGGTTTAATAGCCTGATGGCTGAGGGGAAGTAACTATTCCTGAACCTGGTTGTTGCAGTCTTCAGGCTCCTGTACCTTCTACCTGAAGGTAGCAGGGAGATGAGTGTGTGGCCAGGATGGTGTGGGTCTTTGATGATACTGCCAGCCTTTTTGAGGCAGCGACTGCGATAAAAGTGGGCAAGACACTTCACCCACCTTTGCCTGTGTGTGCGAATGTAATTATGTGAAGCACTTTGGGGTCAATGCAAGTTGACTAAAAATGTGCTATATAATAAAGAAATTTAATTTAATTTTTAATTTTAGACCGCCAGGGGACCTATGCGAGGATTTTGTTTGTTGATTTTAGCTCTGCATTCAACACCATTGTGCCAGAGCTACTACACTCCAAACTTTCCAAGTTGACTGTGCCTGAACCTCTCTGTCGGTGGATCACCAGCTTCCTGACAGACAGGAAGCAGCATGTGAGGCTGGGAAAGCTCATCTCGGACCCGCAAACGCTCAGCATAGGAGCACCGCAAGGCTGCGTACTCTCTCCTCTCCTCTACTCTCTCTCTACACCAATGACTGCACCTCCACTGACTCCTCTGTCAAGCTTCTCAAGTTTGCGGACGACACAACCCTGATTGGACTGATCCAGAATGGGGAGGAATCTGCCTGCAGACAGGAAGTGTCGCAGCTGGTTTCCTGGTGCCATCGCAACAACCTGGAGCTCAATGCTCTTAAGACAGTGGAATTGATTGTAGACTTTAGGAGAGCTCCCCCTCCCCTCACCCCACTCACCGTCAACAACACCATAGTCACATCTGTGGAGTCTTTTAAGTTCCTGGGAACCTCCAATGACCTTAAGTGGGGGGCCACCATCGACTCCACAGTCAAAAAGGCACAACAGAGGATGTACTTCCTACGGCAGCTGAGGAAGCACAATCTGCCACAGGCAATGATGGTCCAATTCTACACGGCCATCGTAGAACCTGTCCTCACCTTCTCCATCATGGTCTGGTTTGGCTCAGCCACCAAGCACGACATCCGGAGGCTGCAGCGAATCGGCCGATCAGCTGAGAAGGTTATTGGCTGCAACCTTCCCCCCCATTGATGAACTGTACACTGCAAGGGCCAGGAAGCGAGCGGGCAAGATCATCTCTGACCCCTCTCACCCTGACTCACAAACTCTTTGAATCACTTCCCTCTGGAAGGCGACTCCGGACTGTCAAAGCTGCCACAGCCAGACATAAAAACAGTTTTTATCCACGAGTAGTTGCTCTACTCAATAACCAAAAATCTGTAGCCTCCCTTTGCTCTGGTATTTTATTTAATTCACATGTTTAATCAATAATGTTTTATTATTAATGTTTAATGTTTTATGTGTCATTCCTAACTGTCACTGTATACAATACAATACAATACAATACAATTCAATTTATTGTCATTTGGACCCCTTGAGGTCCAAACGAAATGCCGTTTCTGCAGCCATACATTACAAACAAATAGACCCGAGACACAACATAATTTACATAAACATCCATCACATCGCTGTGATGGAAGGCCAAAAAAACTTATCTCTCCACTGCACTCTCCCCCCCGATGTCAGAGTCAAAGTCAAAGTCAAAACCCCCGGCGGGCGATGGCGAATTGTCCCGCAGCCATTAAAGCCACGCCGGGTGATGCAAGGTCGCGCACCGGGTTCTAGATGTTAGAGCCCCCGGCGTGCGCTCGCAGTCCCGCAGCCATTCCAAGCCGCGCGGGGCGGTGCTGTAAGGCCCCGCTCAGGTGCTCTTCAACCCCGCAACTCGGGCGGGAGAAGTCGCCGTTGCGGAAGCCCTGAAAAGCGGTCTCCCTCCAGGGACCCGCGGGCTCCCGGTGCCGCCCGCCAAACCCGCAGTTGCAGCCACCGAATCTCCGGGGGTCGGGTCGCAGCAGCGTCCACCACAGCTCCACCCGCTCTGGACTCGGCCAGCCCCGTGACGGTGAGTAGTCGGCACCACAGCCCCTGGTCTTCCTGTTGGAGGCCGCTCCTCGTTGCAGCCCCAACGACAACGGAGACCCGACAAAGAAAAGGTCGGGTCTCCCGTGCAGGGAGAGATTTAAAAGTTACCCCCACCCCCCACACCACCCCCACCCCCCCACACACATACCCCAACAAAAATAACAAAAACTACATAAAAACATAAGACATAAAATAATAAAAACGCAGACGGACTGCAGAGGCCGCTGCTGACGAAAGTCGCGCCGCCACCGAAAATGTATGTCATGTTGTCACTTGCGGGCGGAGCACCAAGGCAAATTCCTTGTATGTGAATACTTGGCCAATAAACTTATTCATCATTCATTCATTTAGAACTGAGTTGAGGAAAAAAGTTTTCACCCAGAGAGTTGTGAATCTGGGGAATTCTCTGCTACAGGAGGCAGTGGAGGGCGATTCACTGGAGGTTTTCAAGAGAGAGTTAGATTTAGCGCTTGGGGCTAAGGGAATCAAGGGAAATGGGGGAAAAAGCAGGAACGGGGTTACTGATTCTGGATGATCGGCCATGATCATATTGAATGGCGGTGCTGGCTGGAAGGGCCAAATGGCCTATGTTTCTATGTCCATAACAGCTTTCACCAACTTCTACAGATGCACAATAGAAAGCATTTTATCGGGATGCATCACAGCTTGGTTTGGGAACAGCTCCATCCAAGACCGCAAGAAATTGCAGCGAATTGTAGACGCAGCCCAGACCATCACACAAACCTTCCACTGACTCCATTTATACCACATGCTTCCTCGGCAAGGCCAGCAGCATAATCAAAGATGAGTCGCACCCCGGCCACTCCCTCTTCTCCCCTCTCCCATCAGGCAAGAGGTACAGAAGTGTGAAAATGCACACCTCCAGATTCAGCGACAGTTTCTTCCCAGCTGTTATCAAGCAACTGAACTATCCTACCACAACCAGAGAGCAGTCCTGAACTACTATCTACCACATTGGTGACCCTCGGACTATCCTTGATCAGACTGTACTGGCTTTATCTTGCACTAAACGTTATTCCCATATCATGTATCGATGTGTTAGTTTCACTGTTGTCCTGGTGAGTCTCATTGTCTGTAACTCGTTTTCATCTAGCCCACAGCCGGGCCTGTTTCCTTTATCATCGGTTTTTTTTGCTTATCTTATACATTTGTTCTACATCTCTCTACATCATCGTCTATATCTCTCGTTTCCCTTTCCCCTGACTCTCAGTCCGAAGAAGTATCTCGACCTGAAACGTCACCTTCTCTCCAGAGATGCTGCCTGTCCCGCTGAGTTACTCCAGCATTTTGTGTCCATCCTCCCTTATTATGTATCTGTACACTGTAAATGTGTAATCATGTATTGTCTTTCCGCTGACTGGTTAGCACGCAACTAAAGCTTTTCACTGTACCTCGGACACGTGACAATAAACTCAGCATAATCTGAACTTAAAAAGTTACCTGAGGTTCCTATTAAAGCTTTTCCCCCCTCACCTTAAACAAGTTCACAAGTTCACGTTATAGGAGTAGAATTAGGCCCTTCGGCCCATCAAGTCTACTTTGCCATTCAATCACGGCTGATCTCTGCTTCCTAACCCCATTCCCCCATAACCCTTGATGCCCGTTCTAATCAAGAATCTATGGCTGAAGATTTCAATTAGGTCCCCCCCTCAACCTTCTCAACTCCAGCGAGTACAGGCCCAGTGCCGTCAAACTCATAGAGTCAAAAACGTTAACCCATTCATTCCTGGGATCATTCTTGTAAACATCCTCTGGACCCTCTCCAGAGCCAGCACATCCTTCCTCAGATGTCAAGTCACGTCGAGTCAAGTCACTTTTATTTCTACAGCACATTTAAAAAACAACTCTCGTTGACCAAAGTGCTTTACATTGGTGGAGGTACTAACGTTATACAACATTTGTTCACAGATTAAGTACATACATAAATACATACATACAGCCCTCCCTCAGAGGACGTCAAGAAAGGCTTGAGAGTAAAGATGAGTTTTAAGTCTCGACTTAAAGGAGTCGATGGAGGCGGCAGTTCTGATGGGAAGAGGGATGCTGTTCCACAGTCTAGGAGCTGCAACCGCAAAGGCGCAGTCGCCCCTGAGCTTATGCCTAGATGTTCAGTAACCCCAAGTCGGCCGATCTGAGGAGCCCAAACCTACGTCCTCTGATCCTCTATTCCCCTACTCTGGGCAAGAGACTCTGTACGTCAATTCCTCTCATAATTTGGTACGCTTTTAGATATAAAGCTGAAAATGATTCTTCTCTGTTTCACTCTGATGCTGGAGCAGTGCCTCGTTCTAAATCATTTGCTTTGATGTAAGGTCTGGTTTGTGAAGGTGGGAAGCACAGGTGTGTTCAAGTCATTGAGTACATTAATTATGCATTGCTTATCGAAGCTAAAAATAAATCAGATTAACGCCCGGATTTCGTGCCGCGGTGACTGTGCCTCACGGAATGTTAGCGACAGCTCTCGTCGCCCCCATTACAGCAAGGATGCGGAGGTTCACCAGAACGCATTGACTTCTCTAATTTCAGGTAGTCCTTGCTTTCTCCCTCTTTCCCCTCCCCCTTCCCAGCTCTCCCACAAGCCCACTGTCTCCACCTCTTCCTTTAGACAATAGACAATAGACAATAGGTGCAGGAGTAGGCCATTCGGCCCTTCGAGCCAGCACCGCCATTTAATGTGATCATGGCTGATCATCCCCAATCACTACCCCGTTCCTGCCTTCTCCCCATATCCCCTGACTCCACTATTTTTAAGAGCCCTATCTAGCTCTCTCTTGAAAGTATCCAGAGAACCTGCCTCCACCGCCCTCTGAGGCAGAGAATTCCACAGACTCACCACTCTCTGTGAGAAAAAGTGTTTCCTCGTCTCCGTTCTAAATGACTTACTCCTTATTCTTAAACTGTGGCCTCTGGTTCTGGACTCCCCCAACATCGGGAACATGTTTCCTGCCTATAGCGTGTCCAAGCCCTTAACAATCTTATATGTTTCAAATAATCTTATATGATTCTTCCCCCCCGCCCCCACATCATTCTGAAGAAGGGTCTCGACCCTAAACGTCACCTATTTTTCTCTCCATAGATGCTCCCTCGCCCGCTGAGTTCCTCCAGCATTTTTGTCTACCTTTGATTTTTTCCAGCATCTGCAGTTCTTTCTTAAATATTGTGGAAACAGGCCCTTCAGCCCAACTTGCCCACACCGGTCAACATGTCCCAGCTACACTAGTCCCACCCGCCTGCGCTTGGTCCAGATCCCGGCAAACCATGTATCTATCTAATTGCTTCTAAAATGTTCTGCTAGTCCCAGCCTCAACTACCTCCTCTGGCAGCTTGTTCCATACACCCACCACCCTTTGTGTAAAAAAGTTAACCCTAAGTTTCTGGACTTTGACAAGGTCCCATACAGGAGATTAGTGTGCAAAATTAAAGCACATGGTATTGGGGGTAGGGTATTGACATGGATAGAGAACTGGTTGGCAGACAGGAAGCAAAGAGTAGGAATTAATGGACCCTTTTCAGAATGGCAGGAAGTGACTAGTGGGGTACCGCAAGACTCGGTGCTGGGACCTCAGTTGTTTACAATATATATTCACCTTCAAAACAATAACCTCTATGAACCATTCCAGTCCGGTTTTCGCCACAATCACAGCACTGAAACAGCCTTGGTAAAAATTACAAATGATCTCCTTCTCGCAGCTGACACCGGCCACTTATCCATCCTGATCCTCCTCGACCTCACAGCAGCCTTTGACACCATCTCCCACCCAATTCTTCTGGAACGTCTATCTGCCACCGGCATCAACAATAATGCACTACTTTGGTTCAGGTCCTATCTACACGACAGAAAACAGTTCATCCAGGGAAATAAAGTCACATCCACAACTGCCACAGTCACCCATGGTGTTCCTCAGGGATCGGTGCTGGGGCCACTGCTTTTTATCATCTATATTCAACCTCTTGGCAATATTCTCCGTCATTTTGGAATCAATTTTCACTGCTACGCCGATGATACACAACTTTACCTCTCCACAAAACCAAACACCTCCCTTCCCCCAACTGCCCTCACCACCTGTCTTCAAGCTATCAGCAACTGGATATCACTCAACCTTCTAAAACTCAATGGAAATAAAACAGAAATCATGCTAATTGGCTCAAAGTCCACACTCTCCAAAACCCACCCATTCACCATTTCAGTTGATGGCTCACCCATACCCACCTCCTCCCATGTCAAACGTCTCGGCGTCATTCTGGACAGTACATGTTCCTTTGGCCCCCACATCAGCAATATCACACGCTCTGCATACTTTCATCTCCGCAACATCTCCAGACTCCGCCCCTCCCTCTCCAAGGACAATACAAAAGTCCTCATCCACGCTCTGGTCACATCCCGCATCGATTACTGCAACGCCCTCCTCACTTGCACCTCCAATAAACTTCTTCATCGCCTCCAATGCATTCAGAACTCTGCAGCCCGGATCATCACCCGCACCAGATCATCGGACCACATCACACCCATCCTCACTCAGCTCCACTGGCTCCCTGTGCACCACCGGATTAACTACAAGATTTTACTGCTGACCTTCAAAGCCCTACACCACCTTGCTCCCCAATACCTCTCTGACCTGCTGCTACCATGCACTCCTTCCCGGTCACTTCGTTCCTCCTCAGCTGCAATTTTAACTGTCCCCACATTTAGACTCAGCACCATGGGTGCCAGAGTCTTCAGCTGCTCTGCCCCACGTATCTGGAACACTCTCCCACCTCCCACCCGTCACCTGGACACTATCGATCAATTCAAATCACAACTCAAAACACACCTGTTTAGATTAGCATACCCGACATAACTTCCACCATGTTCACCCTGATTTTAATGACTTAAAATGTTTTGTGTATTTTATTTATTTATTTATTTTTTTGTTTTTTGTTTTTAATCAACTTGATTTTAATATTGATACATGTATTGTGATTTTATGTCCTGTAAGGTGTCCTTGGGTGTCCAGAAAGGCGCCAGCAAATAAAATCCATTATTATTATTATTATTATATTAACGATTTAGACGAGGGAATTAAATGTGACATCTCCAAGTTTGCGGAAGACACAAAGCTGGGAGGAGGATGCTATGTGGCTGCAGGGTGACTTGGATAGGTTGGGTGAATGGGCAGATGCAAGGCAGATGCAGTCTAATGTGGATAAATGTGAGGTTGTCCACTTTGGTGGCAAGAAGGGGAAGACAGATTATTACAGGTGCACAACCTTTTATCCGAAGATCCAAATAACGAAAACCTCCGAATAGCGGCCATTTTTTCGGTCCTTGAAGAAAGGTCCTTGAAAACGTTCACCGTGGGCGGCCCGCAGAGGTGACAGCGGAACCTCCGGTCGGTCCTCGAAGAAAGGGGAACTAAATCCCCATTCATAAAAGAGAAGGTGAGGGTATATTGCGCGGGAGGGTTAATAATTGACAATCTGCTGCTGCCTGCCCGCTGAGTTAAAAAGTTCCCACGGTAGACTCACGATACACCGTGCAGATTGTCGCTCCCTTCAGTTTCACCCCACCTACGCCCCTCTGCTTCCCGGCCATGTGTGTGACCCCTTCCCTCCCCTCTCCAGCTCCCCGCCCATTGCACCGGCGCGGGGGCTTTGCACTGTCTTCACGTCGGCGATTGCAGCAGGACTGTGCTAGTCACCGGAGATGTCAGGACCAATTGGACACCGACCACCAGGCCCACCGCAAGCACGGAGATCCCAGAGACCCACAGCAGCCCAGCCCCGCTCCAACTACAGAGGAACCTGGGTTGCGGATGACGGGGCGCAGCTCGGGGCGTCGTAGGGGCCCCATCGGGGAGCGGCCACTCAAAGCCACGCCGGGCGATGTAGGGCCCTGCCCCGGTCTTGATGTTGGAGCCCCCGGCGGGCTCTAGCAAGTCCGCGGCAATTTACAGCCGCGCCGGGCGTTGTAAGGCCCCCCTCCAGGTCACTCTCAACCCCGTAATTCGGGCGGGAGAAGTCGCCGCTGCCGGTGCCCCGCAAAGCAGTCTCCCACCGGAGACCCGCGAGCTCCCGGTGTCACCATCCACCGGAGTCGGGTCGCAGCAGCTCGCCCCCGCAACTCTCCACGCTCCGAAGCTGGCTAGCTCCACGGAGGTAGGTCCGTAGGTCCACAGCTCCCACCGCCGCCCACCGACCCCCAGGCCCACTGCAAGCACGGAGATCCCAGAGACCCACAGCCAGCAGCAACTCCAGCCCAGCCCCGCTCCAACTCCAGAGGAACACGTAGGGGCAGAAGCTGATGGTGTGCAAGGTACGTCTTGTTCTTGGGGTGGCGGATGAGGGGGCGCAGCTCGGGCTGTGGGCGAACTGCCACTTGTCGCCGTAGCGGCCAAAGATCATAGAGGAGCTCCTCTATGATCTTTGGTAGCGGCCCATCGGGGAGCGGATTCCTCTGGAGTTGGAGGGGGAGGGGGGTATTGTGCTGTTTGATCGCCCCCTGCTATCCCAGGGACAGGGAGACACATCGGCTTTTTAGACTGGTGGGCAATCACTTCCAAAGTTCTGCCCACACAGTCAGTACACTTCTCCTACACTGCATTTCATACAAACATTTATTCTGCAAGAAAAAACGACATTGAAGACTCAAACTCGCGATCGAGTAACTGCCAGGATCAAGGCGCAAACTCGCGACCTTGCGGATATGAGCCGAGCACTCTACCACTGAGCCAGCCATTAAAACTACGCTAAAAAATTTCCATTCCGAAGACCGACAAATTCTGAATTACGAAAAGTGTCTGGTCCCAAGGCTTTCGGATAAAAGGTTGTGCACCTGTATCTGAATGGTGTCAGATTAGGAGAAGGGGAGGTGTAACGAGACCTGGGTGTGCTTGTATACCAGTCACTGAAAGTAAGCATGCAGGTACAGCAGGCAGTGAAGAAAGCTAATAGCATGTTGGCCTTCATTGCAAGAGGATTTGTGTTTTGGAGCAAGGAGGTCCTACTGCAGTTGTACAGGGCCCTGGTGAGACCACACCTGGAGTATTGTGTGCAATTCTGGTCTCCTAATTTGAGGAAGGACATTCTTGCTATTGAGGGAGTGCAGCGTAGGTTCACCAGGTTAATTCCCGGGATGGCGGGACTGTCATATGATGAAAAAATGGGTCGACTGGGCTAGTATTTACTGGAGTTTAGGATGAGAGGCGATCTTATAGAAACATATAAAATTCTTAAAGGATTGGACGGGCTAGATGCAGGAAAAATGTTCCCGATGTTGGGGGAGTCCAGAACCAGGGGTCACAGTTTAAGAATAAGGGGTAGGCCATTTAGGACTGAGATGAGGTAAAAACCTTTTCACCCAGAGAGTTGTGAATCTGTGGAATTCTCTGCCACAGAAGGCAGCAGAGGCCAATTCACTGGATGTTTTCAAGAGAGAGTTAGAGTTAGCTCTGAGGGCTAACGGAATCAAGGGATCTGGGGAAAAAGCAGGAAAGGGGTACTAAGTTTGGTTGATTAGCCATGATCATATTGAATTTGCTGGCTCGAAGGGGTGAATGGCCTAACTCCTGCACCTATTTTTCCATGTTTTATGTTTCTAGTTTCCCCTTCACCTTGAACCTTTGTCCTCTGGTCCTCGATTCCCCTACTCTGGGCAAGAGACTCTGTGCATCTACCCGATCTATTCCTCTCATGATTTTGTACACTGATAAGATGTACATGATTTTGTACATTGATAAGATCTCCCCTCATCCTCCTGTGCTCCATAGAATAGAGACCCAGCCTACTCAACCTCTCCCTATAGCTCACACCCTCTAGTCCTGGCAACATCCTCGTAAATCTTTTCTGAACCCATTCAAGCTTGACAAGAATAACGAGTAAGCCATTTAGAACGGAGATGAGAAAACACTTTTTCTACAGAGAGTTGTGAGTCTGTGGAATTCTCTGCCTCAGAGGGCGGTGGAGGCAGGTTCTCTGGATACTTTCAAGAGAGAGCACGATAGGGCTCTTAAAGATAGCGGAGTCAGGGGATAGGGGGAGAAGGCAGGAACGGGGTACTGATTGTGGATGGTAGACAAACGTGCTGGAGAAACTCAGCGGGTGCAGCAGCATCTATGGCGCGAAAGAAAAAGGGCCGAAACCCTTCTTCAGACCAAAACTTTGCCTATTTTCTTCGCTCCATAGTTGCTGCTGCACCCGCTGATTTTCTCCAGCACTTTTGTCGACCTTCGATTTTCCAGCATCAGCAGTTCCTTCTTAAATACTGATTGTGGATGATCAGACATGATCATCTTGAATGGTGGTGCTAGCTCGAAGGGACGAATGGCTTACTCCTGCACCTATTGTCTATTGTCTATTGGCAATATATTTCTTTTAACATGGTGCCCAGAACTGAACACCATATTCTAAATGCGGTCTCACCAATGTCTTATACAACTGCAACATGACCTCCCAACTTCTATACTCATCTCTAAACTAAACTAAACTTAACTATAAGCTGAGCCAGGTATTGGGCAATGTCTTTGGCTGGAGCCTGCTCGATGCTTGGTTGAAACAACAGTAGCGATCCTCTCACCCACAATCACCCCACAATTACAAGGATGTTGCCAGGACTAGAGGGTTTGAGCTATAGGGAGAGGTTGAGTAGGTTGGGTCTCTATTCCCTGGAGCGCAGGAGAATGAGGGGGGGATCTTATAGAGATGAACAAAATCATGAGAGGAATAGATCGGGTAGACGCACAGAGTCTCTTGCCCAGAGTAGGAGAATCGAGGACCAGAGGACATAGGTTCACGGTGAAGGGGGTTAGATTTAATAGGAATTCCGAGGGGTAACTTGTTCACACAAAGGGTGGTGGGTTGTGGAACAAGCTGCCGGAGGAGGTAGTTGAGGCAGGGACTATCCCATAGTTTAAGAAACAGTTAGACAGGTACACGGATGGGACAGGTTTGGAGGGATATGGGCCAAGCGCAGGCAGGTGGGACTAGTGTAGGTGGGGCATTGTTGGCCGGTGTGGGCAAGTTGGGCCAAAGGGCCTGTTTCCACACTGTGTCACTCAATGACTCTAAACAGCGCGGAAACAGGCCTACTCGGCCCAACCGCTGAATTACTCCAGCACTATGTGCTTCTCTTGTACGTCAGACCCTGCAGTTCCTTGCTTGTATGGTAGTGGTGATTGCAGGACTCCTTGTGTCTGATCTCCTGTGGCCATCACCCTGCAGCTTTGGTTACTTTGGCAGGAAGGGAGGATCGACATAATGAGACTTTGCAGTCTGGTGATGCAGTTAAATCATGGAGTCTGGGAGGGATCATCCTGCTGTTTGAAGGAGGCATCTAAGTAGTTGCTAACTCGTCATTCACCATCATTTCTCAGAGCTTCAAACGTTACCCTTGTAATCCTCTGGAGGTTCTCAAAGAACAGGATGCAAAAAAAGCTCAAAGCTATCATATTCCTCCAGTTCAGTGCAGGAAGGAACTGCAGATGCTGGTTTAAACCCAAGTGTAGCGGCCCCCTTCACCTTGAACCTATGTCCTCTGGTCCTCGATTCCCCTACTCTGGGCAAGAGACTCTGTGCGTCTACCCGATCTATTCCTCTCATGCGAATATGTGAATATGTGATTCTGTTCCATTCAGTTTGTAGTTTGTTTGTTTGTGTTTTTGCACAGTTCGCCGGCATTGCCACTTTTCATTTCACTGCACATCTCGTATGTGTATCATGTGACGAATAAACTTGGGTGAACGGCCAACTCCTGCACCTATTTTCTATGTTTCTATGTTTCTAATATGATCATGTCTGATCATCCAGAATCAGTACCCTGTTCCTGCTTTCTCCCCATATCCCTTGATTCCGTTAGCTCTAAGAGCTAAATCTAACTCTCTCTTGAATACAACCATGGAGTAATGAAGATCAAACTCGGAGTGAATGTTACTTTGAAATGTTCACAGGTGGTCAAAAAGGCTTCCAGCACATCAATCACAGTATGATATGGTTCTGGACTCCCCCAACATCACAGTATTGAGTATTGAGCAGCTTACAACCCAGCAGTATGAATGTTGATTTCTCCAATTTGAAGTAACCCTTGCTTTCCCTCTCTCTCCACCCCTCCCCCACCCTCGTTCACCCACTAGTTCAGGGGTGGGGAACCTTTTCATGTTGGAAGGCTGCATTAAAGGGCCTGTCCCACTGTACGAGCTAATTCAAGAGCTCTCCCGAGTTTAAAAAAAAAATCAAACTCGTGGTAAGCACGTAGAATGTACGTAGCGGGTACGTCGGAGCTCGTGGACGTCCCTTAGCGGCTCGTAACGCTAACGGCAGATACTCGGGAAACGTGGTAAGCTCATGAAGACTCGTGAAGATTGACTTGACTTGACAGACACAGAGTGCTGGAGTAACTCAGCGGGTCAGGCAGCATCTGTGGAGAACATGGATAGGTGACGTTTCACAGAGTGCTGGAGTAACTCAGCGGGTCAGGCAGCATCTGTGGAGAACATGGATAGGTGACGTTTCACAGAGTGCTGGAGTAACTCAGCGGGTCAGGCAGCATCTGTGGAGAACATGGATAGGTGACGTTTCACAGAGTGCTGGAGTAACTCAGCGGGTATAGGTTCATTATTGTCACGTGTACCGAGGTACAGTGAAAAGCTCTATTGTGCATGCTGTCCAGTCAGATTAGATAATACCACACATAAATGCACTCAAGACAAACTCCAGTACAATAGGTAGAGCAAAGGGGAAAATACAGAGTATAGCACTCAGCATTGTATCGCATCAGTTCATGAGTCCCTGCTACAGTATGCATGTTGTTAAGCTGGAAAGTGTGCAGAGAATATTTACAAGGATGTTGTCAGAACTTGAGGGACTGAGCTATAGATCCTGTCCCACTTTCCCGAATTACTCATGAACTCTCCCCTTGAGTTTTCCCCTTGAATCAAACTCGGGGAATGTCGGGGAATGTCGGTAGCGAGCTCGTAGGAGCCCGTAGGAGTCCGTAGATGTTTCGTAGCGGCTCGTAATGCCAGCTGTAGGAACTCGGGGCATCAGGTAAGTCGGGACGTTTTTTCAGCATGATGAAAAATGTCCACGAGTAAAAAAAAGACATAGCCCCGAGTGCCTACGGACGGCTATTACCGTAATTCTCCGAATTCGAATCAAGGGGAAAACTCGGGAGAGTTTGTGAGTAACTTGGGAAAGTGGGACAGGGCCTTAACCCTCCCTCCTAACCCCATTCTCCAGCCTTCTCCCTATAACCCCTGACAGCCGTACTAATCAAGAATCTATCTATCTCCGCCTAAAATATATCCATTGACGTAGCCTCCATAGCCGTCTGTGTCAAGGAATTCCACAGATTCACCACCCTCTGATTAAAGAAATTCCTCCTCATCTCCGTCCTAAAGGAACGTCCTTTAATTCTGAGGCTGTGACCCTCTGGTCCAAGACTCTCCCACTAGTGGAAACATCCTCTCCACATCCACTCTATCCAGACCACTTAAAAGACATTTCATCAGGTACATGGATAGGACAAGTTTAGAGGGATATGGACCAAACGCAGGCAGGTGGGACTCGTGTAGATGGGGCATGTTGGTCGGCATGGGCCAGTTAGGCCGAAGGGCCTGTGCGACTCTGTGACTGGTTCAGGAAGTCTGTGGAAAGACAGTAAAAGACAGGATACTGGAAGAAGGGTCTCGACCCGAGACGTCACCTATCCATGTTCTCCACAGATGCTGCCTGACCCGCTGAGTTACTCCATCACTTTGTGAAACGTCACCTATCCATGTTCTCCACAGATGCTGCCTGACCCGCTGAGTTACTCCATCACTCTGTGTCCATCTTCGGTGTAAACCAGCGTCTGCAGTTCCTTCCCCCACAAAACCATCTTCATTCAGGCTGTCTCATGTCACGTCCACTGCCAGCTCCCATCCTTCACCACGGCAACTAGAATACATGCAGCATCGTGCAACCACATCATCTATCATGTTTAACCCCAGTGAGTGACAGAGTCGTGGACACATAGAACATAGGACCTGGCCAATCGGCCCTTCGAGCCACCACCGCCATTCAATATTTTCAAGAGAGAGTTCGATTTAGCTCTTCGGGCTAAAGGAATCAAGGGATATGGGGGGTACTGATTGTGGATGATCAGCCATGACAATAGACAATAGACAATAAGTGCAGATTAAGGCCATTCGGCCCTTCGAGCCAGCACCGCCGTTCAATGTGATCATGGCTGATCATCCCCAATCAGTACCCCGTTCCTGCCTTCTCCCCATATCCCCTGACTCCGCTATCTTTAAGAGACCTATCTAGCTCTCTCTTGAAAGCATCCAGATAACCTGCCTCCACCGCCCTCTGAGGCAGAGAATTCCACAGACTCACCACTCTCTGTGAGAAAACGTGTTCCCTCATCTCCGTTCTAAATGGCTTACTCCTTATTCTTAAACTGTGGCCCCTGGTTCTGGACTCCCCCAACATCGGGAACATGTTTCCTGCCTCCAGCGTGTCCAAACCCTTAACAATCTTACAATATTGAATGGCGGTGCTGGCTCGAAGGGCAAATGGCCAACTCCTGCACCTATTTTCTATGTTTCTATGTTTCTAATATGATCATGGCTGATCATCCAGAATCAGTACCCTGTTCCTGCTTTCTCCCCAAATCCCTTGATTCCATTAGCCCTAAGAGCTAAATCTAACTCTCTCTTGAATACAATCGTGGAGTAATGAAGATCAAACTCGGAGTGAATGTTACTTTGCAATTTTCACAGGCGGTCAAAAAGGCTTCCAGCACATCAGTCAAAGTATTGAGTATTGAGCAGCTTACAACCCAGCGGTATGAATATTGATTTCTCCAATTTGAAGTAACCCTTGCTTTCCCTCCCTCTCCACCCCTCCCCCACCCTCGTTCACCCACATGTTCAGTGGTGGGGAACTTTTTCATGTTGGAAGGCTGCATTAAAGGGCCTGTCCCACTGTACGAGCTAATTCAAGAACTCTCCCGAGTTTAAAAAAAAATCAAACTCGTGGTAAGCACGTAGAATGTACGTAGCGGGTACGTCGGAGCTCGAAGACGTCTCTTAGAGGCTCGTAACGCTCGTAACTCGGGAAACGCGGTAAGCTCATGAAGACTCAAGAACATGTTGAAAAATGTCCACGAGAGCCCCGAGTACCTACGAGTGGCCATTACCGTAAATCTCCGAGTTCGAATCAGGGGAAACTCGGGAGAACTCTTGAATTAGCTCGTATAGTGGGACAGGGCCTTAAATTAGCTGTAATCTAATAAGGCCGCATCCAAGAACACTTCAATTAGATATAGTGTTTAAGAAGGAACTGCAGATGCTGGAAAATTGAAGGTAGACAAAATTTAATTAGATATGTGAGGTTATCCATTTTGGTGGCAAAAACAGGAAAGCAGACTATTATCTAAATGGTGGCCGACTAGGAAAAGGGGAGATGCAGCGAGACCTGGGTGTCATGGTACACCAGTCATTGAAAGTAGGCATGCAGGTGCAGCAGGCAGTGAAGAAAGCAAATGGTATGTTAGCCTTCATAGCAAAAGGATTTGAGTATAGGAGCAGGGAGGTTCTACTGCAGTTGTACAGGGTCTTGGTGAGACCACACCTGGAGTATTGCGTACAGTTTTGGTCTCCTAATCTGAGGAAGACATTTATGCCATAGAGGGAGTACAGAGAAGGTTCACCTAGACTGATTCCTGGGATGTCAGGACTGTCTTATGAAGAAAGACTGGATAGACTTGGTTTATACTCTCTAGAATTTAGGAGATTGAGAGGGGATCTTATAGAAACTTACAACATTCTTAAGGGGTTGGACAGGCTAGATGCAGGAAGATTGCTCCCGATGTTGGGGAAGTCCAGGACAAGGGGTCACAGCTTAAGGATAAAGGGGAAATCCTTTAAAACCGAGATGAGAAGAACTTTTTTCACACAGAGAGTGGTGAATCTCTGGAACTCTCTGCCACAGAGGGTAGTCGAGACCAGTTCATTGGCTATATTTAAGAGGGAGTTAGATGTGGCCCTTGTGGCTAAGGGGATCAGAGGGTATGGAGAGAAGGCACGTACGGGATACTGAGTTGGATGATCAGCCATGATCATATTGAATGGCGGTGCAGGCTCGAAGGGCCGAATGGCCTACTCCTGCACCTAATTTCTATGTTTCTATGTTTCTATATACTTCAAAATGTACATTATTTTGTAAAAATCTAACTACTATAATAATAATAATAATAATAATATAATAATATCTTTTATTGTCATTGCACGTCAGTGCAACGAGATTTAGTATGCAGCTCCAACCGATGAAAAAGAAAAGTAAAATAAATAAATAAGCTGTGTGTCGTGGCCATCCGAGGGAGACAGTCCAGGGGGGTGGGGGGCACTCAGCAGGGCCGGTTCAGAGCCGCTATAGCTTTTGGAATAAAGCTGTTTCTGAGTCTGGAGGTTCGGGCGTAGAAGGCCTTGTAACGTCTGCCGGAGGGAAGTAGTTCGAACAGTCCATTACAAGGGTGTGATGAGTCTTTATGGATGCTGGCGGCCTTCCTGAGGCACTGTGTGTGGTAGATGCCCTCCAAGTCTGGTAGCTCTGTCCCAATAATCCTCTGCGCTCTGTGGACGACGCGCTGAAGAGCTCTCCTCTCCGCCTCCGTGCAGCTGAGATACCACACAGAGATGCCATACGTTAATATGCTCTCTGTGGTGCAGCGGTAGAAGGTTGTCAGCAGCTGTTGGGGCAGACCAGTCTTTTTTAATGTCCTCAGGAAGAACAGTCGTTGCTGTGCCTTCTTGACCAGTGCAGCGGTGTTGGTGGACCATGTGAGGTCCTCTGAAATGTGAGTGCCCAGAAACTTAAAGCTGGACACTCTCTACACACTTTCCCCGTAAATGGAGATTGGGGCGTAGTCTCCATTATGGGACCTCCTGAAGTCAATAATCAGCTCCTTGGTCTTGGAGGTGTTTAGTGACAAGTTGTTACGTGTGCACCAGTCCGCCAGGTTCTGCACCTCCGCCCTGTATTTTGTTTCATCACCGTTGGTAATCAGCCCAATCACTGTTGTGTCGTCTGCAAACTTCACGATGGTGTTGGTGTCGAATGCAGGAACACAGTCGTGAGTGAAGAGGGAGTAGAGCATGGGGCTTAGTACACAGCCCTGTGGTGTGCCAGTGCTCAGGGTGATAGTGGAGGACAGGTGCGGGCCCAGTCTCACTGCCTGCGGTCGCTCCGTCAGAAAGTTCAGGATCCAATCGCATATCGGTGAGCTGAGGCCTAGCTGGTGGAGTTTGGTGGTGAGCTTGGTGGGGATGACCGTATTGAATGCAGAGCTATAGTCAATGAAGAGCATCCTCACGTACGTGCCCTGTCTGTCCAGGTGAGTCAGGACAGTGTGAAGAGCCAGAGAGATGGCATCCTCTGTTGATCTATTTGCCCTGTATGCAAATTGATGAGAGTCCAGTGAGGCAGGGATGCTGGATTTGATATGGGAGAGGACCAGCCTTTCGAAGCACTTCATTGGGATTGGAGTTAGGGCAACCGGGCGGTAGTCGTTCAGGTTGGTGACTTTGGACTTTTTCGGCACCGGCACTATGGTGGCTGTTTTCAGGCACTTGGGCACCGTTGCCAGAGATAGAGATAGATTGAAGATTCTCGTGAATACCTCCGCCAGCTGTACTGCACAGTCCTATGTACTAACTTCAAGAAAATGAAAAATAATTGTTAATTCTAAAATTAATTAACAATAGACAATAGACAATAGACAATAGGTGCAGGAGTAGGCCATTCGGCCCTTCGAGCCAGCACCGCCATTCAATATGATCATGGCTGATAATAATCTTTCAATTACTTTTTTGTGACTATTTTTGTGGAAACGCATTTGAATATTTGGTTGCAACATGGAGTTACGCAGTATCAGCTGATCTTCTAGATGGGTAGATGTCAGACATTTGTGACCTTAAGGGCGTCTTGATTTGGTTTAGTTAGGAGAAGGTAGATTCGCAGCAATAAGTGGTTGAAAAGCAAGAAAGCATTTTTCGTGCATGTCAGAGTTAACGTACATTCTAGAGTCGCATTAGAACTAACCTATGAGCATAACAGGTGTTAAAATAGCCCTCACGACTTACTAATGTTTGAATTGTGGCCATTAGTCCGGTGGGGGATTATTTCGTTGAATCTTCTTTTACTCTTTGGTATTTTAAATACGTCCAATTTAAGATTAAAATAAAAATAATAAAAGACAAACAAAAACATATTAATAAAAATAAAAGGATTTGTTCTACAAAATTTGGATTCATAGAAACATAGAAAATAGGTGCAGGAGGAGGTCATTCGGCCCTTCGAGCCAGCACCTCCATTCATTGTGATCATGGCTGATCGTCCCCTATCAATAACCCGTGCCTGCCTTCTCCCCATTTCCCTTGATTCCACTAGCCCCTAGAGCTCTATCTAACTCTCTCTTAAATCCATCCAGTGAATTGGCCTCCTGGGATGGCGGGACTGTCATATGAGGAAAAATTGCAAAGACTAGGCTTGTATTCACTGGAGTTTAGAAGGATGAGGGGTCGGGTGGGGCGGGGGGGGGGGGGGGGGGGGGGGATCTTATAGAAACATATAAAATTATAAAAGGACTGGACAAGCTAGATGCAGGAAAAATGTTCCCAATGTTGGGCGAGTCCAGAACCAGGGGCCACAGTCTTAGAATAAAGGGGAGGCCATTTAAGACTGAGGTGAGAAAAAATGTTTTCACCCAGAGAGTTTTCACCCAGAGAATTCCCTGCCACAGAGGGCAGTGGAGGCCAAATCACTGGATGGATTTAAGAGAGAGCAAGCTAGAGCTCCAGGGGCTAGTGGAATCAAGGGATATGGGGAGAAGGCAGGCACGGGTTATTGATTGGGGACGATCAGCCATGATCACATTGAATGGTGGTGCTGGCTCGAAGGGCCGAATGGCCTCCTCCTGCATCTATTTTCTATGTTTCTATGATTCTATGTCCCTCGTGTGTATGTGATGGTATTGATGTGCGGGGCCGAAGGGCCTGTTTCAGTGCTGTATCTCTAAACTAACTAAAATTAGGAAGAGGAATTTCAAGTCTGTGAGTTGCAATCATTGCATTCATTGCATTCAACTCAAAATGCCACCAAACGGCTGGAATGAGAGGATTGACAAATCTACGCAAAGGGAGCAGGCGGGCAATTGCTTTGCCTTGTTTTGCTCTAATCTCTGTAGGGGGCAGGTCCTCACCGAGTAACTGAGCAATTTAAACAAACAGACAATTCCCTCCGAGCTTCATGTCAAGTTACATTTCAAACGTGTTCTGTTCCATGTTTATTCGATGTCATTTAAAAAGTCGGCAACATTTCTCGCACTGAAGGTCTGGGAAACTCTTTGAGCTGAGGAACAGTGTACAAAGTTTTCTGAAGGGCCTGTTCCACTTAGGCGACTTGTCAGGCGAGTGCAGGAGACTCTGCGCTTGCCACATGTTCGCTGGTGGTCTCTGGTGAGTCTCCTTCATGGTCGCGAGGAGTTCCCGCATTCTGGGGACTGGTCGCATCCTCAGTATGGTCGCAGCAAATCTTTCAACATGTTTAAGGATAAAGAGGAAATCTTTTAGGACTGAGATGAGAAAAAACATTTTTCACACCGAGAGTGGTGAATCTCTGGAATTCTCTGCCACTGAATGTAGTTGAGGCCAGTTCATTGGCTATATTTAAGAGGGAGTTAGATGTGGCCCTTGTGGCTAAGGGGATCAGGGGGTATGGAGAGAAGGCAGGTACAGGATACTGAGTTGGATGATCAGCCATGATCATATTGAATGGCGGTGCAGGATCGAAGGGCCGAATGGCCTACTCCTGCACCTATTTTCTATGTTTCTATGTTTCTATGTTGAAAAATTGTCGCCATGGAGAAAATCGATAATCCTGTAGCCGTAGGTGCAGTTGTAGTGGGGTCACCATGTAGTTACAGGTGGTCGAGGTAGTCGTAGGTAGTTTTAGTTAATCGCCTTTGCTGACCGGGCATTTTTGTTGGAACATTGGAGGAAAAAAACGTAAGCACGAGTTTTCAGAACCAAGGATAACCGAGCGGTAATGTTAAATGTCTGCCGAACTTCACAGCTGTGTATCTCTGGCTTGTTAAAAAAGTTGCCTGGCTTCTTAAAAGTGTCTCCACTCCTTCTACCCCCCCTTCTCACCCTTTCTCCCCTCCCCCCACTTCTCCCCTTTCTCCCCCCTTCTCCCCTCCACCCCTCTTTTAACGGACTTACCGTACACTGTGCTAGCCGTCTTAACCTTCCTGTTCATCGCGGTGTGTGTCCGTCTCACCTTGGCTTTGCACCGTGTGAATTTCAGACAGTGCTCCCCCCCGCTTTGCCTGGCCACCTCCTTTGCGATGTGTGTGTGTGTGTGTGTGTGTGTGTGTGTGTGTGTGTGTGTGTGTGTGTGTGTGTGTGTGTGTGTGTGTGTGTGTGTGTGTGTGTGTGTGTGTGTGTGTGTGTGTGTGTGTGTTCCACTCTGACAGTCACCGTTCCAATTCCCGGTTTTTCAGGCGAGTGCCGCGAACTTGACAGTCGCCAGCAGTCCGCTGAAAAATCTCCTAAATGGGACAGCCCCTTGAGGGTCACACAACAATAGGCCACAGTGTCGCAGAGCTGCAGAGCATGGGCCCCATCTGAGAGAGACACAAAATGCTGGAGTGACTCAGCGAGACAGGCAGCATCTCCGGAGAGAAGGAATGGGTGACGTTTCGGAATACGAGACCCTTCCTACGCCCTTCGGCCCATCCTGTGCATGCCGACCCATTTGGCAGTTGTGGTGAGGGAGGAAACCGGTGCACCCGGATAAAACCCGCGCGGTCACGGGGAGAACGTGCAAACTCCGTACGGACAGCACCTGTAGTCAGGATCGAACCCGGGGACTCTGGCGCTGTGAGGCACTAGCTCTAACTACTGGTTAGCCAATGTAATCCCACTTTTGAAGTAAGGAGGGAGAGAGATAACGGGGAATTATAGACCAGTTCGCCTTACATCGGTAGTGGGGAAGTTGCTGGAGTCGATTATTAAAGATGTTATAGCAGCGCATTTGGAAAGCAGTGACAGGACCGGTCAAAGTCAGCATGGATTTGTGAAGGGGAAATCATGCTTGCCCAATCTTCTGGAATTTCTAGAGGATGTAACAAGTAAAATAGACAAGGGAGAGCCAGTGGATGTGGTGTATCTGGTTACTTTCAAAAAGCCTCTGACAAGGGATTAGTGTGCAAAATCAGAGCATATGGTATTATAGACAATAGATAATGGGTGCAGGAGTAGGCCATTCAGCCCTTCGAGCCAGCACCGCCATTCAATGTGATCATGGCTGATCATCCACAATCGGTACCCCGTTCCTGCCTTCTCGCCATATCCCCTGACTCCACTATTTTTAAGAGCCCTATCTAGCTCTCTCTTGAAAGCATCCAGAGAACCGGCCTCCACCGCCCTCTGACGCAGAGAATTCCACAGACTCACAACCCTCTGTGAGAAAAAGTGTTTCCTCGTCTCCGTTCTAAATGACTTACTCCTTATTCTTAAACTGTGGCCCCTGGTTCTGGACTCCCCCAACATCGGGAACATGTTTCCTGCCCCTAGCGTGTCCAAACCCTTAATAATATTATATGTTTCAATAAGATCCCCTCTCATCCAGTGTACAAGCCCAGCCGATCGATTCTCTCAGCATATGACAGTCCCGCCATCCCGGGAATTAACCTTGTGAACCTACGCTGCACTCCTTCAATAGCAAGAATGTCCTTCCTCAAATTAGGGGTCCAAAACTGCACACAATACTCCAGGTGTGGTCTCACTAGGGCCCTGTACAACTGTAGAAGGACCTCTCTGCTCCCATACTCAACTCCTCTTGTTAAAAGGCCAACATGCCATTCGCTTTCTTCACTGCCTGCTATACCTGCATGCTTAGTTTCATTGACTGATGAACAAGGACCCTCAGATCCCGTTGTACTTCCCCTTTTCCCAACTTGACACCATTTAGATAATAATCTGCCTTCCTGTTTTTGCTACCAAAGTGGATAACCTCACATTTATCCACATTAACCTGCATTAAAGCACACGGCATTGGGGGTTCAGTATTGATGTGGATAGAGAACTGGCTGGCAAACAGGAAGCAAAGAGTAGGAGTAAACGGGTCCTTTTCACAATGGCAGGCAGTGACTAGTGGGGTACCGCAAGGCTCAGAGCTGGGACCCCAGCTATTTACAATATATATTAATGATCTGGATGAGGGAATTGAAGGCAATATCTCCAAGTTTGCGGATGACACTAAGCTGGGGGGCAGGGTTAGCTGTGAGAAGGATGCTAGGAGACTGCAAGGTGACTTGGATAGGCTGGGTGAGTGGGCAAATGTTTGGCTGATGCAGTATAATGTGGATAAATGTGAGGTTATCCATTTTGGTGGCAAAAACAGGAAAGCAGACTATTATCTAAATGGTGGCCGATTAGGAAAAGGGGAGATGCAGCGAGACCTGGGTGTCATGGTACACCAGTCATTGAAAGTAGGCATGCAGGTGCAGCAGGCAGTGAAGAAAGCGAATGGTATGTTAGCTTTCATAGCAAAAGGATTTGAGTATAGGAGTAGGGAGGTTCTACTGCAGTTGTACAGGGTCTTGGTGAGACCACACCTGGAGTATTGCGTACAGTTTTGGTCTCCAAATCTGAGGAAGGACATTATTGCCATAGAGGGAGTGCAGAGAAGGTTCACCAGACTGATTCCTGGAATGTCAAGGACTTTCATATGAAGAAAGACTGGATAGACTCGGCTTGTACTCGCTAGAATTTTGGAGATTGAGGGGGGATCTTATAGAAACGTACAAAATTCTTAAGGGGTTGGACAGGCTAGATGCAGGAAGATTGCTCCCGATGTTGGGGAAGTCCAGGACAAGGGGTCACAGCTTAAGGATAAGGGGGAAATCCTTTAAAACCGAGATGAGAAGAACATTTTTCACACAGAGAGTGGTGAATCTCTGGAACTCTCTGCCACAGAGGGTAGTCGAGGCCAGTTCATTGGCTATATTTAAGAGGGAGTTAGATGTGGCCCTTGTGGCTAAGGGGATCAGGGGGTATGGAGAGAAGGCAGGTACGGGATACTGAGTTGGATGATCAGCCATGATCATATTGAATGGCGGTGCAGGCTCAAAGGGCTGAATGGCCTACTCCTGCACCTAATTTCTATGTTTCTATGTTTCTATGTTTCTATCTGCCATGCACCCGCCCACTCGCCCAACCTGTCCAAGTCACCTATCCATGTTCTCCACTGATGCTGCCTGACCCGCTGAGTTGCTCCAGCACTCTGTGTTCTTTATTTCTCTCTTGTTATCATCCTCTTCTGCTTCAATGTTCCGTTTGATGTAAATTCTTCTGACGCACAGCCTGCTTAAAAAAAAACAAAACGAAATAACGGCGGTGATGTTGTTCCCTGAATCTAATGCCGCTGGGGAAATCATTTCCTAAAATAAGATCAATGCTGGAGTTCGGCTGAATGTGAATGAGGTGTTTACAGCGGTGTTAGCAACGGCCGAGCGGTTAGTGGAAACAACGCTGTTTGTGTCGGAAGCAACGACAGAAGCCGGTATAAACCGAAGATGGACATAACTTTTTTGCCTTTCTTTCATTCATTGTTCTTTATCTGCTTATTTATTGATGTGTGTATATATTTATATAATGGTATATGGACACACTGATCTGTTCTGTATTCATGCCTACTATATTCTGTTGTGCTGAAGCAAAGCAAGAATTTCATTGTCCTATCTGGGACACGTGACAATAAACTCTCTTGACTTTATCTCTCCTCATCACCGTCTATATCTCTCGCTTCCCTTATCCCCTAACCAGTCTGAAGGAGGGTCTCCACCCGAAACGTCACCCATTCCTTCTCTCCAGAGATGCTGCCTGTCCCGCTGAGTTACTCCAGCGCTTAGAATAAGGGGTCGGCCATTTAGAATGGAGACGAGGAAACACTTTTTCACACAGTCTGTGGAATTCTCTGCCTAAGAGGGCGGTGGAGGCAGGTTCTCTGGATGCTTTCAAGGGAGAGCTAGATAGGGCTCTTAAAGTCGGTGAGGCAGAGAATTCCACAGACACACAAAAATCTCTGTGAGAAAAAGTGTTTCCTTGTCTCCGTTCTAAATCGCTTACCCCTTATCCTTAAGACTCGATGGGCCAGATGATCTAATCGCTTATGAACTTTTTCAGAGTGCAGAATATAGTTCTCAGCATTGTAGCGCATCAGTTCCAGAGACAAAGTCCAATGTCCGCAATGGGGTAGAGGTGAATCGGACAGTACCCCAGCTTATGGAAGGCCCGTTCAGAAGCCTGATAACAGAGGGGAAGAAGCTGTTCCTGCGTCTGGTCCTAGGGATTTATCTATCGTAAAGTTTTAAGATACTACATCACCTCCTCGGCTGTGGTGAGGATTTACTACACAACATCGTTATTGAGAAAGGTCTCAACCCAAAACGTCGCCCATTCCTTCTCTCCGTCGACGCTGCCTCACCCGCTGAGTTACTCCAGCATTTTGCGCCCACCTTCGATTTACCAGCATATGCAGTTCTCTCATAAACATTATTAATGTCTTCCGGTTCCTTAGCATCCATGGGTACCTTCACAATAAACATCAACGGAAAAGTTGTTGGCAGTAGTTCAGTTTAGTTTATTGTCACCTGTACCGAGGAGCACTGAACAGGGAGAGGTTGGGCAGACTGGGATTGTTTTCTCTGGAACGTCAGAGGTTGAGGGGAGACCCGATAGAAGTGTATAATGTTATGAGAGGCGTAGATAGGGTAGACAGTCAGAACCTTTTCATCAGGATGGAAACATTTTAGTTTTGTGTAGTTGATTGTCACGTGTACCGAGGTACAGTGAAAAGCTTTTGTTGCGTGCTAACCAGTCGGCGGAAAGACGAACACCACCGCTCGGTCCGCGTTAACCAACCTGACCTCCCGGTGGCTCAACAGTTCAACTCCCCCTCCCGTTCCAAATCCGACTTCTCTGTCCTGGGCCTCCTCCATGGCCAGAGTGAGCACCACCGGAAATTGGAGGAGCAGCACCTCATATTCCGCTTGGGCAGCCTGCACCCCAGCGGCATAAACATTGAATTCTCCAATATCCGGTAGCCCTTGCTGTCTCCTCCCGTTCTCAGCTCTCCCTCAGCCCTCGGGCTCCTCCTCTTCCTTTCTCCTTGCTTCTCCCCACCCCCACCCCCCATCAGTCTGAAGAAGGGTTTCGGCCCGAAACGTTGCCTATGTCCTTCGCTCCACAGATGCTGCTGCACCCGCTGAGTTTCTCCAGCACTTTTGTCTACCAGCGGAACGACAATACATATTTACATATTCACATATTTTGTTGTGCTTCAACAAGTAAGGATTCCGTTGTCCCATCCGCCGTTGGGGAAACAGACCAAACGGGTCTGCACTTGGTCTAGTATGACGATAAAACTCTCTTGACTACAAGCAAGCCGTCCACAGTGTACAGATACAGGATAAAGGGAATGACATTTAATGCAAGGTAAAGTCCAGTAACGTCCGATTAAAGATAGTCCAAGGGCCTCCAATGAGGTGGATTAAAAGTCAGGACCGCTCTCTAGTTGATGAGAGGATGGTTCAGTTGCCCTGAAAACAGCCGGGAAGAACCTGTCCCTGAACCTGGAGGTGTGCGTTTACACACTTCTGTACCTGCTGCCTCACAGCGCCAGAGACCCGGGTTCCATCCTGACTACAGGTGCTGTCGGTACAGAGTTTGTACGTTCTCCCCGTGACCCACGTGGGTTTTCTCCGGGCGCTCCGGTTTTCTCCCACACTCCAAAGACATGCAGGTTTGTAGGTTAATTGGCTTCTGTAAATTAGGATAGAATAGTGTAGGATTGTGCTGACGTACGGGGTGATCACTGGTTCATAAGTTCATGTGATAGCAGCAGAATCAGGCCATTCGGCCCATCGAGTCTACTCCGTCATTCAATCATGGCTGATCTATCTCTCGCTCCTAACCCCATTCTCCTGCCTTCTCCCGATAACCCCCGACACCCGTACTAATCAAGAATCCACTGACCTGGCCTCCGCAGCCTTCTGTGGCAAAGAATTCCACGGATTCACCACCCTCTGGCTAAAGACACTCTGGTCAGCGCGGACCCGATGGGCCGAAGGGTCTCTGTTTCCTCACTGTATCTCTTAAGTCTAAAGATGATTTACGCCTCTGTAGATGAAGATGGTGTGGCATGGACGAGCCAATAGACAATAGGTGCAGGAGTAGGCCATTCGGCCCTTCGAGCCAGCACCGCCATTCAATGTGATCATGGCCGATCATCCCCAATCAGTACCCCGTTCCTGCCTTCTCCCCATATCCCCTGACTCCGCTATCTTTAAGAGCCCTATCTAGCTCTCTCTTGAAAACATCCAGAGAAACGACCTCCACCGCCCTCTGAGGCAGAGAATTCCACAGACTCACAACTCTCTGTGTGAAAAAGTGTTTCCTCGTCTCCGTTCTAAATGGTTTACCCCTTATTCTTAAACTGTGGCCCCTGGTTCTGGACACCCCCAACATCGGGAACACGTTTCCTGCCTCTAGCGTCCAAACCCTTAATAATCTTGTATGTTTCAATAAGTTTCCCTCTCATCCTTCTGAACTCCAGAGTGTACAAGCCCAGCCGTTCCATTCTCTCAACATATGACAATCCCGCCATCCCGAGAATTAACCTTGTAAACCTACGCTGCACTCCCTCAATAGCAAGAATGTCCTTCCTCAAATTTGGAGAGCAAAACTGCACACAATACTCCAGGTGCGGTCTCACTAGGGCCCTGCACAAACTACAGAAGGACCTCTTTGCTCCTATACTCAACGCCTCTAGTTATGAAGGGCAACATGCCATTCGCTTTCTTAAATTAAATTTCTTTCTTTATTTATATAGCACATTTTTAGTCAACTTGCATTGACCCCAAAGTGCTTCACATAATTACATCCACAAACACAGGCAAAGGTGGGTGAAGTGTCTTGCCCAAGGACACAACGACAGTATGCACTCCAAGCGGGATTCGAACCAGCTACCCTACCTTGGGTCGGGCCGTAGGGCCTGTTTCCCGAGCTGTGTGTCTCTATGATGCATCTAAGGACAAAATGTACATCCGCAGAGATAGATGCAGGTTATCTGTGAGATTCTCCAGAGGTGGGTTGTTCCTGTGAAAAACTGGCAGCAACAGTGCTTGAGAAGCAGCTTCACTACAGGATAACAGAATGTGCTCAGATCACCAACAGAAGCACACAATCCGATAGAGGCAACACAGCGTGGCTTGTGCTCATAGACACAGCGCACTCTCACACGCACAACAGCAGCTTGTTACTTGTCTTGTGTACGACCAGCAAAATATTAGCAGGATGGTGAGAAAATGCAGGTTGAATCGGCAATAAGAAAGACAAATGCAATGTTAGTTAGTTATTCAGTTTAGTTTATTGTCACGTGTACCGAGGTACAGTGAAAAGCTCTTGTTGCGCGCTATCCAGTCAGCGGAAAGACAATACATGATTACAATCGAGCCGTTTACAGTGTACGGAATACATGATAAGGGAATAACGTTTAGTGCAAGGTAAAGCCAGTAAAGTCCAATCAAGAATAGTTCGAGGGACATCAAAGAGGTAGATAGTAGTTCAGGACCGCTCTCTGGTTGTGGTAGGATGATTCAGTTGCCTGATAACAGCTGGGAAGAAACTGTCCCCGAATCTGGAGGTGTGCGTTTTCACACTTCTGTACCTCTTGCCCGATGGGAGAGAGGGGAGAAGAGGGAGTGACCGGGGGTGAGACTGGTCCTTGATTGTGCTGCTGGCCTTGCCGAGGCAACGTGAGGTGTAGATTTGGAGAGCAAAACTGCACACAATTTTGGGGTTGTTTAAGAAAGAATTGCAGATGCTGGAAAAATCAAAGGTAGACAAGATTGCTGGAGGAACTCAGCGGGTGAGTCAGCATCTATGGAGCGAAGGAAATAGTGAAGTCAAGAGTCAAGAGAGTTTATTGTCATGTGTCCCAGATAGGACAATGACATTCTTGCTTGCTGCAGCACAACAGAATATGTAAACATAATACAGAATAGGAGATAAAAGTTCAGTGTGTCTATAGACTATAGACACAATAAATAAACAGATAAAATGCAATAGGCTGTTATTGTTCAGAGTTTGCTTGATGTTTTATTTAACAGCCTGATGGCTGCGGGGATGAAGCTGTTCCTGAACCTGATCCAGATTTCAAGCTCCTGTACCTTCTTCCCCATGGCAACGGAGAGATGAGTGTGTGGCCAGGATGGTGTGGGTCTTTGAAGATGCTGCCAGCCTTTTTGAGGCAGCGACTGCGATAGATCCCCTCGATGGAAGGGAGGTCAGAGCCGATGATGGACTGGGCAGTGTTTACAGCTTTTTGTAGCCTTTTCCGCTCCTGGACGCTCAAGTTGCGGAACCAAGCCACGATGCAACCGGTCAGCATGCTCACTACTGTGCACCTGTAGAAGTTAGAGAGAGTCCTCCTTGACAAACCGACTCTCTGTAATCTTCTCAGGAAGTAGAGGCGCTGATGTGCCTTCTTTATCATTGCATCAGTGTTCTCGGACCAGGAGAGATCTTCAGAGGTGCGCACATCCAGGAATTTGAAGCTCTTGACCCTCTCCACCATCGACTTGTTGGTTCAGTTGCCTGATAACAGCTGGGAAGAAATTGTCCCTGAATCTGGAGGTGTGCGTTGTTCGTTCCGATGTGTGGAACCAGGAAAAATAATATCAAAATTGGGAGAAAATCTAGGTTGAATCAGAATTTCGAGAGGAGTAGAATATAAGAGATGTTATGAGGCAACTGAACCTTCCTATCACTAATTGGAGAGAGGTCCTGACCTCCCATCTACCTCCTTGATCTAACTTTAATCGGACTGTACTGGACTTTATACAGTGTGGAAACAGGCCCTTCGGCCCAACTTGCCCACACCGCCCAACATGTCCCATCTGCACTAGTCCCACCTGCCTGCGTTTGGCCCATAACCCTCCAAACCTGTCCTATCCATGTACCTGTCTAAATGTTTCTTGAACGTTGGGATAGTCCCTGCCTCAACTACCACCTCTGGCAGTTTGTTCCACACACCCACTGTGTGAAAAATGTACCCCTCGGATTCCTATTCAATCTTTTCCTCTTCACCTTGAACCTATGTCCTCTGGTCCTCGATTCCCCTGCTTGAGCAAGAGACAAGATGAGCACTGTGAACAGATACAGGATAACGGGGATAACGTTGAGTGCAAGGTAACATGTTCCTGATGTTGGGGGAGTCCAGAACCAGGGGCCACCGTTTAAGAATAAGGGGTAAGCCATTTAGAACGGAGACGAGGAAACACTTTTTCCTCACAGAGAGTTGTGAGTCTGAGGAATTCTCTGCCTCAGAGGGCGGTGGAGGCCAGTTCTCTGGATAGTTTCAAGAGAGAGCTAGATAGGGCTGTTAAAGATAGCGGAGTCAGGGGATATGGGGAGAAGGCAGGAACGGGGTACTGATTGGGGATGATCAGCCATGATCACATTGAATGGCGGTGCTGGATCGAAGGGCCGAATGGCCTACTCCTGCACCTCTTGTCTATTGTCTATTGTCTATTGTAAAGTCTGCATGCTGTACCTTCACCTCTGCTCTATCTATTGTACTTGGGCTTGGCCTGATTCTCTGTTGATTTTCTGCTGCTCTGCAAACATCTCCGTGGGGAGTTTTGTTGCACTTTAAGAGCTTCAGCTCATGTGAAGACGTGATGTTTGACAAGGTTGAGACAGTTATTCACAGTTCCGACGTGCAGTCCAAAGCTCTCAGCCCCAAAAACAACAAGCTCCTGCTAAGAGTCTTTCAAATCATTTCAAATGACAAGGGAGTAATTGGAAAGCAGAATGTCAACTTACAAAGTTAGAAAATATATATATATATATATAATCGGTGTAGGAGACGGGACGTGTCAAATATGCACTGGAAAGATTGTCAGATAGGGTTGTGGGAGACTAGGTTACATAGAAAAATAATAGAAACATAGACAATAGGTGCAGGAGTAGGCCATTCGGCCCTTCATAGAAACATAGAAAATAGGTTCAGGAGGAGGCCATTCAGCCCTTCAAGCCAGCACCACCATTCAATATGATCATGGCTGATCATCCACAATCAGTAACCCCGTTCCTGCTTTCTCCCCATATCCCTTGATTCCGTTAGCCCCAAGAGCTAAATCTAACTCTCTCTTGAAAACATCCAGTGAATTGGCCCCAACGGCCTTCTGTGGCAGAGATTTCCACAGACTCACAACTCACTGAGTGCAAAAGTTTTTCCTCATCTCCGTCCTAAATGGCCGACCCCTAATTCTTAAACTGTGTGACCCCTAGTTCTGGACTCCCCCAACATCGGCAACATTTTGCCCGCATCTAGCCTGTCCAATCCTTTAAGAATTTTATATGTTTCCCTAAGATCGCCTCTCATCCTAAATTCCAGTGAATACTAGCCCAGTCGACCCATTCTTTCATCATATGTCAGTCCTGCCATCCCGGGAATTAACCTGGTGAACCTATGCTGCACTCCCTCAATAACAATAATAGCAGAGAATTCCACAGACTCACAACTCTCTGCGTGAAAAAGTGTTTCCTCATCTCCGTTCTAAATGGCCTAGCCCTTATTCCTAAACTGCGGCCCCTGGTTCTGGACTCCACCAACATTCCTGCATCTAGCCTGTCCAATCGTTTAAGAGTTGTATATGTTTGGACTGTCAGGTTAAAGAGTTTGAAAAAATATCTAATCCGTGTAGGACAGATTGTCAGATAGGGATTGGGTGACAACGTTTACCTGAGCGCTGGCTGATGTCACTCACAACTTGGTGCAAAGGCCATTCTGCCCATCTACTCCATACTGAAGGACACACAGATGTGGAAGATACCACATCTGGGCAGAGACAGAAAGGAACTGTAGATGCCGGTACACACCGAAGATGGACACAGTGCTGGAGTAACTCAGCGGGTCAGGCAGCATCTGGTGGAGAATATGGATAGGTGACGTTTCACAGAGTGCTGGAGTAACTCAGCGGGTCAGGCAGCATCTGTGGAGAACATAGATGGATGACATTTGTGGCTGGGACCCTTCTTCTGACATTTGAAGAAGGGTTCTGACCCGAAACGTCACCTATTCTTTTTCTCCACAGATGCTGCCTGCACAACAAAGCTTTTCACTGTACCTCGGTACACGTGACAATAATGAACCTAAATCAAGGACCCGCTGTGAAACGTCACCTACCCACGTTCTCCACAGATGCTGCCTGACCCGGTGAGATGAGGAGGAATTTTTTTTTAACAAAGAACTGCAAATGCTGGAAAAATGTACGGTAGACAAAAATGCTGGAGAAACTCAGCGGGTGAGGCAGCATCGATGGAGCGAAGGAATAGGTGACGTTTCAGGGTCGAGACCGTTGTCGAGTCTGAAGAAGGGTCTCGACCCGAAATGTCATCTATTCCTTCGCTCCACAGATGCTGCCTCACCCGCTGAGTTTCTCCGGCATTTTTGTCTACCAAGGAGTTTTTTTTTTATTCAGAGGGTGGTGAATCTGTGGAAATCATTGCCACAGACGGCTGTGGAGGCCATCAGTGGATATATTTAAGGCAGAGAGAAAGATTCTTGATTAGTACGGGTGTCAGGGGTTATGGGGAGAGTAAGACAGGAGAATGGGGTTAGGAGGGAGAGATAGATCAGCCATGGTTGAATGGTGGAGTAGACTTGATGGGCCGAATGGTCTAATTCTGCCCCTATCACTTATGAACATGACCAGGAAAACTCAGTACAGTCAGCAAGGCAAACCATGAGGACATCGGTTTAAGAGAGATGTTCAGTCCAAAGCTCTCAGCCCCAAAAACAACAGCACATCTTAATTCGATGAGCTACAGGGAGAGGTTAAGCAGGCTGGGTCTCTATTCCATGGAGTGCAGGAGGATGAGGGGTGATCTTATAGAGGTGAACAAAATCATGAGAGGAATAGATCAGGTGGATGCGCAGAGTCTCTTGCCCAGAGTAGGGGAATCGAGAACCATAGGTTTAAGGTGAAGGGGGAAAGATTGAGGGGCAATGTTTTTATGCTTCGAGCAGTGGGTGAATGGAACGAGCTGCCGGAGGAGGTAGTTGACGCAGGGACTATCACAAAAGTTAAGACATTTGGACAGGTACATGGATAGGTCAGGTTTGGAGGAATATGGGTCAAACGCAGGCAGGTGGGACTAGTGTAGTTGGGGCATGTTGGTCGGTGTGGGCAAGGTGGGACTAGTGTAGATGGGGCATGTTGGTCGGTGTGGGCAAGGTGGGACTAGTGTAGATAGGGCATGTTGGTGGGTGTGGGCAAGGTGGGACTAGTGTAGATGGGGCATGTTGGTCGGTGTGGGCAAGGTGGGACTAGTGTAGATGGGGCATGTTGGTCGGTGTGGGCGGGTGGGACTAGTGTAGATGGGGCATGTTGGTCGGTGTGGGCAAGGTGGGACTAGTGTAGATGGGGCATGTTGGTCGGTGTGGGCAAGGTGGGACTAGTGTAGATAGGGCATGTTGGTGGGTGTGGGCAAGGTGGGACTAGTGTAGATGGGGCATGTTGGTCGGTGTGGGCAAGGTGGGACTAGTGTAGATGGGGCATGTTGGTCGGCATGGGCAAGGTGGGGGTCTAGTGTAGATGGGGCATGTTGGTCGGTGTGGGCAAGTTGTATAATTCTATGACAATTGCAAGAACATATCTCACAGCAGCAGAATTAGGCCATTCGGCCCATCAAGTCTACTCCGCCATTCAATCACGGCTGATCTATCTCTCCCTCCTATCTATCTCTGCCTTAAAAATCCCCACTTTTAAAATAGTAACTTTCTCTACATCCAGATTGCTCTTGTTTAGAAGCGTGGTGGAGTAAATGCCCCAATCAGCATCGATGGTGCCAATGTGGAAATGGTTGTTTCAAGTTTCTTACATAGAAACATAGACAATAGGTGCAGGAGGAGGCCATTCGGCCCTTCGAGCCAGCACCGCCATTCAATGTGATCATGGCTGATCATCCCCAATCAGTACCCCGTTCCTGCCTTCTCCCCATATCCCTTGATTCCGCTAGCCCTAAGAGCTCTATCTAACTCTCTTTTGAATGCATCCAGTGAATCGGCCTCCACTGCCTTCTGAGGCAGAGAATTCGACAGACCCACAACTCTCTGGGTGAAAAAGTGCTTCCTCATCTCCGTTCCAAATGGCCAACACCTTGTTCTTAAACGGTGGCCCCAGGTTCTGGACTCCCCCCAACATGGGGAACATGTTTCTTGCCTCTAGCGCGTCCAATCCTTTAATAATCTATATGGTGTTAATATTACCAATGATCTGTCATGGACCAGCCACATTGAAGCAACAGCCAAGAAGACACCAATGTCTCTACTCCATGAGGGGATTGAGGACATTCAACATGTCTCTAGTGACTCCAACAAACGTCTACAGATGCACCATACAAAGCAGCTTGGTTTGGGAACAGATCGGCCCAAGACCACAAGGCATTGCAGGAAGTTGTAGATGTAGCCCAGTCCATCACACAGACCACACTCCTGATCATTGTAGATGTAGCCCAGTCCATCACACGGACCACATTCCCCACCATTGTAGATGTAGCCCAGTCCATCACACAGACCACACTCCCCACCATTGTAGATGTAGCCCAGTCCATCACACAGACCACACTCCCCACCATTGTAGATGTAGCCCAGTCCATCACACAGACCACACTCCCCACCATTGTAGATGTAGCCCAGTCCATCACACAGACCACACTCCCCACCATCGACTCCATCTACACTTCACGCTGCCTCGGGAAAGCTGCCGACACAATCAAAGACTTGTCCCTGTCCCACCCGGTCATTCCTTCTTCTCCCCGCTCCCGTCCGGCAGAAGGTTCAGAAGCTTGAAAGCGCGCACCACCAGACTCAGGAACAGCTTCTACCCCTCTGTTATCAGGCTTCTGAATGGTCCTTCCATAATTGAATTGAATTGAATTGAATCCTTTATTTGTCATTCAGACCTTTCGGTCTGAACGAAATGCTGTTGCCTGCAGCCATACATGTAATAATAACAAAACACAATAAACACAAATTAACATCCACCACAGTGAGTTCACCAAACACCTCCTCACTGTGATGGAGGCAAAAGTCTTAGAGTTACTGTCTCTTCCCTCCTCTTCTCCCTCTGCGCCGAGGCGATACCCCACCGGGCGATGGCATCAGTCCCACGGTTCAAGCTCCGCGGCCCGGGGGGTGGTCGAAGCTGCCCGCAGCTGTTGCAACGGGTGCTCCGGAAAACAGGCACCAGCCTGTGACCTGCGAGCTCCCGACATTGTCCTCCATTGGCCCGCGGCCGAGCCCCGGATCCAGGTCGCCGCCGCCAGAACGCCGCCTCAGCCGCCGTAGCACCGTCTCCGCTCCGCACCGGGCCGCCCACAAGGCAGCGTCCCAGCCCCGCACCGGGCTGCCCCCACGGGAGCACCCTCCAGCCGGCAGCCGCGCCGGCCGCACAGGAGCGTCTCAGCTCCGCACCGTTCGCCCTCACCGGAGCGCCGAGTCGCGCCGCCACCCGGACGTCGCCACAGCTCGAAGACGGCCAGCCTCGCGCTGGTGAGTCCTGGCTGGCTCTACCTCCGGACCCTCGAGGTCGGTCGCAGGTTGGAGGCCGCCAGCTCCGCCATTAGGCCTCAGCGCAGACGGGGGAAGAGAAGGGGGATACGCCAAAAAGTCGCATTCCCCCGAAGGGAGAGACAGAAAGCTCTGTTTCACCCTCCCCCCACACACATAACACCACCTAATAACCAAAAAAATTACTAAACTAGACAAAAAAAACCGACATAAAAAGTAAAAACAGACAGACTGCAGGCGAGCCGCAGCTGTATCACAGCGCCGCCACTTCCGGAAGTCCCGCCACTTCCATAAGCTAGAGTACTGTCCGATTCACCTCTACCCCATTGCGGACATTGGACTTTGTCTGTGGAACTGATGCGCTACAATGCTGAGAACTATATTCTGCACTTTGTATCTTCCCCTTTGCTCTACCTATTGGACTGGAGTTTGACCTGATTGAGCTTGATTGCTTGTCTGAATAGTTCCTCCTTAAAGTGTGGGAAGGAACTGCAGGTGCTGGTTTAAACCTGAAGATAGACACAAAAAAGCTCTGGGGAACCCCTAAGCATTTGACCTAAGCATTCATCTCCATTCACAGTGAATGGAGCAATGCAGCAATTTATACTTGGAAGAGGTTCGTAATGGTCGCGCTGGTAAATGGGAACTTCTAGTTTCTGTTTCTGCCAGTCCAATTTAATGTTATTTATTGTTGACCCTTGAAAATTAAATCCTGATTTGTATATTTATATGTATGAAAAGAATCATAGTTACAGAGATGGACACAGGCCCTTCGGCCCAGCTTGTCCATGCCGACCAAGTTGGAACATTGGGCCAGTCGCACTTGTCAGCATTTAGCCCATAGCCCTCTAAACCCTGTCACTGTGTCTGAAGAAGGGTCTCAACCCGAAATGTCACCTATACATGTTCTCCACAGATGCTGCCTGACCAGCTGAGTTACTCCAGCACTCTGTGAAACGTCACCTATCCATGTTCTCCACAGATGCTGCCTGACCCGCTGAGTTACTCCAGCAATCTGTGTCTTCACAAGAAATCTCCATATGGCTGTGTGCTATTTTTATTTTCAACTAATGCTAAGAAAATCCTATTACTGAAGGGAAATGTTAATTGCTGCCCTTAAACTATTAGTTCTACTGGCTATAAGTTATTGATGCTGAAGTGAGAATGTTTCTACACTCTCCAATGAGGTATTTTCTGGCTGAGTCATTTATAATTTAAATCGGGTAGTTGCTCACAGTGAATAATAGAAGCCATTTCCAACTATCTCCAGAGGAATAAAAATGCCTAATTTAAAAAGATTAATGAGCTCCACATATGAGACGCGACTTATGCATTTTATCGGGATGCATCACAGCACGGTTTGGGAACAGCTCCATCCAAGACCGCAAGAAATTGCAGCGAATTGTGGACGCAGCCCAGACCATCGCACAAACAAACCTCCCTTCCATCGACTCCATCTACACCTCACGCTGCCTCGGCAAGGCCAGCAGCATCATGAAGGACCAGTCGCACCCCCCATCAGGCAAAAGGTACAGAAGTGTGAAAATGCACACCTCCAGATTCAGGGACAGTTTCATCCCAGCTGTTATCCAGACTGATTCCTGGGATGTCAGGACTTTCATATGAAGAAAGACTGGATAGACTCGGCTTGTACTCGCTAGAATTTAGAAGATTGAGGGGGGATCTTATAGAAACTTACAAAATTCTTAAGAGGTTGGCCAGGCTAGATGCAGGAAGATTGTTCCCGATGTTGGGGAAGTCCAGGACAAGGGGTCACAGTTTAAGGATAAGGGGGAAATCTTTTAGGACCGAGATGAAAAAAACATTTTTCACACAGAGAGTGGTGAATCTCTGGAATTCTCTGCCACAGAAGGTAGTTGAGGCAAGTTTATTGGCTATATTTAAGAGGGAGTTAGATGTGGCCCATGTGGCTAAAGGTATCAGGGGGTATGGAGAGAAGGCAGGTTGATCAGCCATGATCATATTGAATGGCGGTGCAGGCTCGAAGGGCCGAATAGCCTACTCCTGCACCTATGTTTCTATGTTTCTATCAGGCAACTGAACCATCCTACCACAACCAGAGAGCAGTCCTGAACTACTATCTACCTCATTGGTGACCTTCGGACTCATCCTTGATCAGACTTTACTGGCTTTACCTTGCACTAAACGTTATTCCCCTTATCATGTATCTATACACTGTGAACGGGTCGATTGTAATCATGTATTAACCATATAACCATATAACAATTACAGCACGGAAACAGGCCATCTCGGCCCTACAAGTCCGTGCCGAACAACTTTTTTCCCTTAGTCCCACCTGCCTGCACTCATACCATAACCCTCCATTCCCTTCTCATCCTTATGCCTATCCAATTTATTTTTAAATGATACCAACGAACCTGCCTCCACCACTTCCACTGGAAGCTCATTCCACACCGCTACCACTCTCTGAGTAAAGAAGTTCCCCCTCATGTTACCCCTAAACTTCTGTCCCTTAATTCTGAAGTCATGTCCTCTTGTTTGAATCTTCCCTATTCTCAAAGGAAAAAGCTTGTCCACATCAACTCTGTCTATCCCTCTCATCATTTTAAAGATCTCTATCAAGTTCCCCCTTAACCTTCTGCGCTCCAGAGAATAAAGACCTAACTTATTCAACCTATCTCTGTAACTTAGTTGTTGAAACCCAGGCAACATTCTAGTAAATCTCCTCTGTACTCTCTCTATTTTGTTGACATCCTTCCTATAACTGGGCGACCAAAATTGTACCCCATACTCCAGATTTGGTCTCACCAATGCCTTGTACAATTTTAACATTACATCCCAGCTTCTATACTCAATGCTCTGATTTATAAAGGCTAGCATACCAAAAGCTTTCTTTACCACCCTATCTATATGAGATTCCACCTTCAAGGAACTATGCACGGTTATTCCCAGATCCCTCTGTTCAACTGTATTCTTCAATTCCCTACCATTTACCATGTACGTCCTATTTTGATTTGTCCTGCCAAGGTGTAGCACCTCACATTTCTCAGCATTAAACTCCATCTGCCATCTTTCAGCCCATTTTTCCAAATGGCCTAAATCACTCTGTAGACTTTGGAAATCCTCTTCATTATCCACAACACCCCCTATCTTGGTATCATCTGCATACTTACTAATCCAATTTACCACACCTTCATCCAGATCATTGATGTACATGACAAACAACAGTGGACCCAACACAGATCCCTGAGGCACCCCACTAGTCACCTTCCTCCAACCCGACAAACAGCCATCCACCATTACCCTCTGGCTTCTCCCATTCAGCCACTGTTGAATCCATCTTGCTATTCCTGCATTTATACCCAACAGTTGAACCTTCTTAACCAACCTTCCATGTTGGTAGGAACCTTGTCAAAGGCCTTACTAAAGTCCATATAGACCATATCCACTGCTTTACCCTCATCAATTTCCCTAGTAACCTCTTCAAAAAATTCAAGAAGATTAGTCAAACATGACCTTCCAGGCACAAATCCATGTTGACTGTTCCTAATCAGACTCTGTTTATCCAGATGCTTATATATATTATCTCTAAGTATCTTTTCCATTAATTTGCCCACCACTGAAGTCAAACTAACAGGTCTATAATTGCTAGGTTTACTCTTAGAACCCTTTTTAAACAATGGAACAACATGCGCAGTACGCCAACCCTCGGGGACTATTCCCGTTTCTAATGACATTTGAAATATTTCTGTCATAGCCCCGGCTATTTCTACACTAACTTCCCTCAATGTCCTAGGGAATATCCTGTCAGGACCTGGAGACTTATCCACTTTTATATTTTTCAAAAGTGTCAGTACTTCTTTGACTTTGAACCTCATAGTATCCATAGCTACTCTACTAGTTTCCCTTACCTCACATAATTCAATATCCTTCTCCTTGGTGAATACCGAAGAAAAGAAATTGTTCAATATCTCCCCCATCTCTTTTGGCTCTGCAGATAGCTGTCCACTCTGTCTCTCCAATAGACCAATTTTATCCCTCGTTATCCTTTTGCTATTAATATAGCTGTAGAAACCCTTTGGATTTACTTTCACCTTACTTGCCAAAGCAACCTCATATCTTCTTTTAGCTTTTCTAATTTCTTTCTTAAGATTCTTTTTACATTCCTTATACTCCACAAGCACCTCATTTACTTCATGCTGCCTATAATTATTGTAGATCTCCCTCTTTTTTCGAACAAGATGTCCAATTTCCCTTGAAAACCAGGGCTCTTTCCAATTTTTACTGTTTCCTTTCAACCGAACAGGAACATAAAGATTCTGTACTCTTAAAATTTCCCCTTTAAATGTCCTCCATTTCTCTTCTACATCTTTCCCATAAAACAAAATGTCCCAGTTCACTCCTTTTAAATCATTTGGCATCTCATCAAAGTTAGCCTTTCTCCAATCAAAAATCTCAACCCTAGGTCCAGTTCTGACCCTCACCATAATTATATTGAAACTAATGGTATTGTGATCACTGGACCCGAAGTGCTCCCCAACGCATACTTCCGCCACCTGACCCGTCTCATTTCCTAACAGGAGGTCCAGCACTGCCCCTCTTCTAGTAGGTACCTCTATGTATTGCTGCAAAAAACTATCCTGCACACATTTTACAAACTCCAAACCATCCAGCCCATTTACAGAATGTGTTTCCCAGTCTATGTGTGGAAAGTTGAAATCTCCCACAATCACTACCTTGTGCTTACTACTAATATCTGCTATCTCCTTACATATTTGCTCTTCCAATTCTCGTTCCCCATTTGGCGGTCTATAATGCACCCCTATAAGTGTTGCTACACCTTTCCCACTTCTCAGTTCCACCCAAATAGCCTCCCTAGATGAGCCCTCCAATCTATCCTGCCAAAGCACTGCTGTAATATCTTCCCTGACTAGCAATGCAACACCTCCACCTCTTGCCCCTCCAATTCTATCACACCTGAAGCAACGAAATCCTGGAATATTTAGTTTCCAATCACAGCCCTCCTGCAACCATGTTTCACTGATCGCCACAACATCATACTTCCAGGTGTCTATCCAGACTCTAAGTTCATCCACCTTTCTTACAATGCTCCTAGCATTAAAATATGCACATTTAAGAAACCCCCCGTCTCTTATTCTCTGTTTAATTCCTTTTTTTTCTTTCTCCTCTTGTGTCCGAGTGCTTCCCTTTTCTGCTTCCTGCCTCCCATTCTGTCTACTAGCTTTCACTATTTGAGTCCCTCGCCCCAACCATTCTAGTTTAAAGTCTCCCCAGTGGCCTTTGCAAATTTCCCCGCCAGGATATTGGTCCCCCTCGGGTTCAAGTGCAACCCATCCTTTCTGTACAGGTCCCACCTTCCCCAAAAGAAGTCCCAATGATCCAGAAACTTGAATCCCTGCCCTCTGCACCAGTCTTTCAGCCACGCATTTATCCTCCACCTCGCTCCATTCCTACTCTCACTGTCCCGTGTATTGTCTTTCCGCTGACTGGTTAGCACGCAACAAAAGCTTTTCACTGTATCTCGGTACACGTGACAATAAACTAAACTGAACTGAAACTGAAAGACAAGTGTTTATTGCTCAGCGGGTTGTTGCGGTGAATGTCTCTGTTATTCCAATCTCAGCAGAGTAGATGGGGATCATCAGTTTAATGAATAATTGAATCCAGAACAGAAAAGCTAGATTCATCGAACATAGAACAGATCAGAAATAGACACAAAATGCTGGAGTAACTCAGCAGGACAGGCAGCATCTCTGCAGGGAAGGAATGGGCGACGTCTCAGGTCGAGACCATTCTTCAGAACGGTACAGCACAGGAACAGGCCCTTCGGCCCACAATGTCCATGCTGTACACGATGCCAAGACCAACTCCCCTCTGCCTGCACGTGATCCGTGCCCCTCCATCCTCTGCATATCCATGTGCCGATCCAAAAGCCTCTTAAACACCACTATCGTATCTGCCTCCACCACCACCCCTGGCAGCGCGTTCCAGGCACCCACCACCCTCTGTGTAAAAATAACCTGCCCCGCACATCTCCTTTAAACGTTGCCCCTCTCACCTTAAAGCTGCGCCCTCTAGTGGTGGACATTTCCACTCTGGGGGAAAAGGTTCTGACTGTCTACCGTATCTACGCCTCTCATAACGTTATACACTTCTACCAGGTCTCCCCTCAACATGCCAGAGAAAACAATCCAAGTCTGTCCAACCTCTCCCTGTGGCTGAAACCCTCTAATCCAGGCATCATTCCGGTAAACCTCCTCTGCACCCTCTCCAAAGCCCCCACATGCTTCCTGTAATGGGGGCGACCAGAACTACACGCAATACTGCAGATGCGGCCTGACCAACGTCCTATAGAGCTGCTTGGTGACTTCCTGACTCTTGTACTCAACGCCCCGACCGATGGAGACAAGCGTAACGTACGCCTTCTTTACCCCTCTGTCCACGTGTGTTGCCACCTGGCAGGGAGTTGTGGACGTGGACCCCAAGATCGATGCTGTTCAGGGTCTTGCCGTTAACTGTGGACTTTCTCCTTACATTCGACCTCCCAAAGTGCAACGATTCACACTAACTCGGGTTAAACTCTATCTGCCATTCCTCTACCCATCTCTGCAGCTGATCTACTGTATATCCCACTGTATACCTCGACAGCCTTCCTCACAGTCCGTGACCCCAGCTATCTTGGTGTCATCTGCAAATGTACTCGCCAACCCATCTAGACAATAGACAATCGACAATAGGTGCAGGAGTAGGTCATTCGGCCCTTCGAGCCAGCACCGCCATTCACTGTGATCATGGCTGATCATCCACATTCAGTACCCCGTTCCTGCCTTCTCCCCATATCCCCTGACCCCGCTACCTTTAAGAGCTCTATCTAACTCTCTCTTGAAAGCATCCAGAGAATTGGCCTCCACTGCCTTCTGAGGCAGAGAATTCCACAGACTCACCACTCTCTGGTTACCCATCGATGTCTCGGTTATTTATAACTATCACTAACAGCAGCGGTCCCAGCACAGAACTCCAATGGTCACAGACCTCCAGCCTGAATATTAGATTAGATTAGATTAGATTATTTAATGACCACACAGTCAAGCTGGTGGAATTCAGGTTCAGTACAGGATGTTACAAGGTAGGCTGATTCCCGTCAAACATAACATAAAACACAACATCATACAATATACAGTACATGCATGGGGAGGATATGTGCTGTTGTCATAGTGTGTTCAGAATTCGGATTGCGTGTGGGTAAGAACTGTTTTTAAATCGAGATGTCTTGGCGGGCAGTGAGCTGTAGCGCCTTCCTGATGGCAGCAGGTGGAAGATGTGGTGAGCTGGGTGGGAGGGATCAGAGATGATTTTCTTCACCCTTGACACGGACCGTTTGTGATGGAGTGATTCTATTGATGGAAGGGGAGTGCTGATGATTTTGGATGCTTTGTTAACTATGCGCTGTAATTTATTACGGGAGTGAGTGTCTAAACTGCTGAACCAGACTGTAATTGATGAAGTGAGCATGCTTTGGATGATGGCTGTGTAGAATCGGATTAGGAGATGTTTCCTTACTCTAAACTTCTTGAGCTGGCGGAGGAAGAAGAGTCTTTGGTTGGCTTTTTTGTAGATGTGATTTGAATTGATTTTCCATTTGAGGTTATTGCTTATGTGAGTGCCAAGTGCCAAGTCCTTATATTGGGGGTAGAGTGCTGACATGGATAGAGAAGTGGTTGGCAGACAGGAAACAAAGTGTAGGGTCCCTTTCAGAATGGCAGGCAGTGACAAGTGGGGTACCGCAAAGCTCGGTGCTGGGACCGCAGCTATTTACAATATACATCAATGATTTAGATGAAGGGATTCAAAGTAACATTGGCAAATTTGCAGATGAAACAAAGCTGGGTGGCAGTGTGAACTGTGAGGAGGATGCTATGATAATGCAGGGTGACTTGGACAGGTTGGGTGAGTGGGCAGATGCATGGCAGATGCAGTTTAATGTGGATAAATGTGAGGTTATCCACTTTGGTAGCAAAAACAGGAAGGCAGATTATTATCTAAATGGTGTCAAGTTGGGAAAAGTGGAAGTACAACGGGACCTGGGGGTCCTTGTACATCAATCTATGATAAGCTTTCATGTACAGCAGGCAGTAAATAAAGCGAATGGCATGTTGGCCTTTATAACACTAGGAGTTGAGTATAGGAGCAAAGAGATCCTTCTGCAGCTGTACAGGGCCCTAGTGAGACCACCCCTGGAGTATTGTGTGCAGTTTTGGTCCCCTAATTTGAGGAAGGTCATTATTGCTAATGAGGGAGTGCAGCGTAGGCTTAAGGGCCTGTCCCACGAGCATGCGACTGCATGCGGCGAGCGCGACCAAACCGGAAGCGGGGGCCGCGTGGAGGTCGAGTGATCCAGTACGAGTTGACGTGAAGTTCGTGTGAAGTCCGCGGGAAGTTCGCCATCAAGACGCTGCGTAAGGCATCAAGACGCTGCTTATGGCGTCGAGACGCTGCGTACGCCCGTCAAGGCGGTGCATACGGCCTCAAAGCGGCTACGGGCCAGCAGGCCATTGCCGCGCAGAATTTTTGGGCAGTGTCAGTTTTTCGGAGCCTTGCGCGATGTCGGGACCAGCTCCGCACAACTCCATACGGCTCCAGCGATCGAAGTGGGACCGGCCCCGTGAGGCCGTACAGCTCAAGCGACCACGTTAGGTCACACTTGCCGCATGCAGTCGCATGCTCGTGGGACAGGCCCTTTACAAGGTTAATTCCCAGGATGGCGGGACTGTCACATGTTGAGAGAATGGAGCGGCTGGGCTTGTATACACTAGAATTTAGAAGGATGAGAGTGGATCTTATTGAAACATATAAGAATATTAAGGGTTTGGACACGCTAGAGGCAGGAAACATGTTCCCGATGTTGGGGGAGTCCAGAACCAGGGGCCACAGTTAAAGAATAAGGAGTAGACCATTTAGAACGGAGACGAGGAAACACTTTTTCACACAGAGAGTTGTGAATCTGTGGAATTCTCCGCCTCAGAGGGCGGTGGAGGCAGGTTCTCTGGATACTTTCAAGAGAGAGCTAGATAGGGCTCTTGAAGATAGTGTAGTCAGAGGATATGTGGAGAAGGCAGGAACGGGGTCCTGATTGGGTATGATCATCCATTTGGCTCGAAGGGCCAAATGGCCTACTCCTGCACCTATTGTCTATACCACCACAACCCTGTGTCCTGTATCAGTAACCCAGTTCTGAATCCATACGAGGAACTCACAGTTAATCCCACGCTTCGGAACCTTCTGCATCAGCCTACCATGGCTGTCTTTATCAAATGCTTTACTAAAATCCATGTGGACAACATCCACCGCCCCATCTTCATCCATCACTCCCCCCCCCCCCCCCCCCCCCGCACCTCCTCAAAACACTTCAATAATGATGAATGTAGTTAACATTGAACAGTAGGGTGTCACGGTGGCGAAGCAGTAGAGTTGCTGCCTCACAGCGCCAGAGTCCCGGGTTCGATCCCGACCACGGGCGCTGTCTGTACGGAGTTTGTACGTTCTCCCGGTGACCTGCGTGGGTTTTCTCAAAGATCTTCGGTTTCCTCCCACACTCCAAAGACGTGCAGGTTTGTGGGTTAATTGACTTCTGTTAATTGTAAATTGTCCCTAGTGCGTGTGCAGGATAGTGTTAGTGTGCGGGGATCGCTGGTCGGAGTGGACTCGGTGGGCAGAAGGGCCTGTTTCCGTACTGTGTCTCTCTAAAAAAAAAACTACAACATAGGAACAGCCCCAACTGCCCACAAAATCCATTGAACATCATGGCTAAAACAGGTGGGTGTGCCGAGCATGTTGATCTCTTGTTTAAGAAGGAACTGCAGATGCTGGAAAATTGAAGGTAGACAAAAATGCTGGAGAAACTTAGCGGGTGAGGCAGCATCTATGGAGCGAAGGAAATAGGCAACGTTTCGAATCGAGACCCTTCTTTAGACTGATGTCGGTGGGGGGAAATAGACAATAGACAATAGGTGCAGGAGTAGGCCATCCAGCCCTTCGAGCCAGCACCGCCATTCAATGTGATCATGGCTGATCATCCCCAATCAGTACCCCGTTCCTGCCTTCTCCCCATATCCCCTGACTCCGCTATTTTTAAGAGCCCAATCTAGCTCCCTCTTGAAAGAAAGGAAGAGGTGGAGACAGTGGGCTGTGGGAGAGCTGGGAAGGGGAGGGGAAGGAGGGAGAAAGCAGGGACTACCTGAAATTGGAGAAGTCAATGTTCATACCACTGGGGTGCTGACTGCCCAAGCAAAATATGAGGTGCTGCTCCTCCAATTTACGGTGGGCCTCACTCTGGCCATGGAGGAGGCCCAGGACAGAAAGGTTGGATTTCGGAATGGGAGGGGGAGTTGAAGTGCTGAGCCACCGGGAGATCAGGTTGGTCAATGCGGACTAAGCAGAGGTGTTGGGCGAAGCGATCGCCAAGCCTACGCATGGTCTCACCGATGTAGAGATGTTGACACCTGGAACAGCGGATGCAGTAGATGAGGTTGGAGGAGGTGCGGGTGAACCTCTGTCTCACCTGGAATGCCTTCAATTCGGACCCTGTCCTGCTGCAATGCCACTTCCAGGTGTATAAAACCATGAGAGGAATAGATCCGGTCGATGCACAGAGTCTCTTGCCCAGAGTAGGGGAATCGAGGACCAGAAGACATAGGTTTAAGGACGACAGATGGCACAATGGGCTAAGTGTTCGACTGGCAACCGGAAGGTAGCCGGTTCGAATCCCGCTTGGAGTGCATACTGTCGTTGTGTCCTTGGGCAAGACACTTCACCCACCTTTGCCTGTGTGTGAATGTGTGTGAGTGATTGGTGGTGGTCGGAGGGGCCGCAGGCGCAGATTGGCAGCCACGCTTCCGTCAGTCTGCCCCAGGGCAGCTGTGGCTACAGAAGTAGCTTACCACCACCGAGTGTGACTGAGGAGTGAATGAATAATGCGATGTAAAGCGCCTTGAGTATTAGAAAGGCGCTATATAAATCCCATCCATTATTATTATTATTAAGGTGAAGGGGAAAAGATTTAATAGGAATCTGAGGGGTAACGTTTTCACACAAAGGGTGGTGATACAATGATACAATGATATAATTGATACAATTTATTTGTTGTCATTTGAACCTCATTGAGTTTCAAACAAAATGTGGTTTCTGCAGTCATACAAACAAGTAGAAGAACCAAGACACAACACAATTTACACAAACATCCATCACAGCGAATCTCCTCCTCACTGTGATGGAAGGCAAAGTCTTATCTCTCCCCTGCACTCCCCATTCTCCTCCCGATGTGGGTGTACGGAACAAGCTGCCAGAGGAGGTAGTCGAGGCTGGGACTATCCCAACGTTTAAGAAACAGTTAGTCAGGTACATGGATAGGACAGGTTTGGAGGGATATGGACCAAGCGCGGGCAGGTGGGACTAGGGCAGATGGGACATGTTGGCCACTGTGGGCGAGTTGGGCCGAAGGGCCTGTCTCCAGGCTGTATCACTCTGCGCTCCAAGGAGTAGAGTCCAAACCGCGAGTCCTGTCAGGCTTTGCAATGTGGGAGGCAGATGGATCTATGCAAATGAGTGTTAAAGAAGATTTACTGCAGATTCAAAGCTTAATCGTTTGCAATTTATGTCTTAACGGTGTGAAAAAGACGGAATACCATTCATGGTCTTTAAATTGCCCAATGCTCCTAAATAATTCAAGGCCAGTTTCAAATTCCCTTTCTGCGTTACGTTGCCTGCAACTGAACGAGTTCCACAAGTAAAACATCTCTGAGAACTAATTATACTGCAGCCAGGATGTGTCTGAGACACTGCACGCATCAGCCAGTCCAGCGGGGATTATATCCACACAGATCGCAGACTCCGTGGCACTTTGTGCTTAATAGTCGCGCTTCACTCACCCAGTTTTGGGAACAGCTCCATCCACGACCACGAGAAACTGCAGAGAATTGTGGACGCAGCCCAGACCATCGCACAAACCAACCTCCCTTCCATCGACTCATTCTACACCTCACGCTGCCTCGGCAAGGCCAGCCGCATCATCAAGGTCCAGTCGCAGCCCACCGGTCGGTCACTCCCTCTTCTCCCCGTCTCCCATCGGGCAAAAGGTACAGAAGTGTGAAAACGCACACCTCCAGATTCAGGGACAATTTCTTCCCAGCTGTTATCAGGCAACTGAATCATCCCACCACAACCAGAGAGCGGTCCTGAACTACTATCTACCTCATTGGTGACCCTCGGACTATCTTTAATCTTTAATCAATAATGTTTTACTACTAATGTTTTATGTGTCATTACTAACTGTCACTGTGTCATGTTGTCACTTGCGGGCGGAGCACCAAAGCAAATTCCTTGTATGTGAATACTTGGCCAATAAACGTATTTATTCATTCACTCTTTGAACGGACTTTGCTGGATTTACCTTGCACTAAAAGTTATTCCCTTACCATGTGTCTGTACACTGTGGATGACTCAATTGTAATTGTGTATTGTCTTTCCGCTGACTGGCTAGCATGCAACAAAATGGATATTTTTAAGGCGGAGATAGATAGGTTCTTGATTAGTGCAGGTGTCAGGGGTTATGGGGAGAAGGCAGGAGAATGGCGTTGAGAGGGAATGATAGATCAGCCATGATTGAATGGCGGACTAGAATTGATGGGCCGAATGGCCTAAATCTACTTCTATCACTTATGATCAACCAATGATCAGTGCAGGCTCTGATCAAACAAGGTTTGTCCATAATGGATCAATTGAAAGATGTCACAAAGATGTCGCAGTTGTATAGGGCTCTGGTAAGACCACATCTGGAGTACTGTGTACAGTTTTGGTCTCCTAATTTGAGGAAGGACATCCTTGTGATTGAGGCAGTGCAGCGTAGGTTCACGAGATTGATCCCTGGGATGGCGGGACTGTCATATGAGGAAAGATTGAAAAGACTAGGCTTGTATTCACTGGAGTTTAGAAGGATGAGGGGCAGGATCTTATAGAAACATGTAAAATTGTAAAAGGACTGGACAAGCTAGATGCAGGAAAAATGTTCCAAATGTTGGGCGAGTCCAGAACCAGGGGCCACAGTCTTAGAATAAAGGGGAGGTCCCTGAGGTTTCTCCCCAGCTGTTATCAGGCAACTGAACCATCCTACCACAACCAGAGAGCAGCGCTGAACTACTATCTACCTCATTGGTGACACTCGGACTATCTTTAATTTTTAATCAATAATGTTTTATTACTAATGTTTAATGTTTTATGTGTCATTACTAACTGTCACTTGCGGGCGGGGCACCAAAGCAAATCCCTTGTATGTGAATACTTGGCCAATAAACTTATTCATTCATTCATTCATTCTTTGAACGGACTTTGCTGGCTTTACCTTACACTAAGACTGAGGTGAGAAAAAACTTTTTCACCCAGAGAGTTGTGAATTTGTGGAATTCCCTGCCACAGAGGGCAGTGGAGGCCAAATCACTGGATGGATTTAAGAGAGAGTTAGATAGAGCTCTAGGGGCTCAAGGGATATGGGGAGAAGGCAGGCATGGGGTATTGATTGGGGACGATCAGCCATGATCACAATGAATGGCGGTGCTGGCTCGAAGGGCCGAATGGCCTCCTCCTGCGCCGATTTTCTATGTTTCTATGTTTCTAAATCAGACGATTGGGTACTGCAAACACCGACTAATCTTCAAAGTAGCGACTGTCCAGGCCACACTGGGGACTTTAGGATATGGTGTTTATTTATTTTTTGACGTACATTGTTTAGTATGTTATCTGTAGCATCTGTGGAGAACATGGAGAGGTGACTTTCACAGAGTGCTGGACTAACTCAGCGGGTCAGGCAGCATCTGTGGAGAACATGGATAGGTGACGTTTCACAGAGTGCTGGAGTAACTCAGCGGGTCAGGCAGCATCTGTGGAGAACATGGATAGGTGACGTTTCACAGAGTGCTGGAGTAACTCAGCGGGTCAGGCAGCTTCACTGGAGAATGTAAATAGGTGACGTTTCAGGTCAAGACCATTCTTCAGTCTGAAGAAAGCTCTCGACCCCAAACGTCACCTATCCATGTTCTCCACAGATGCTGCCTGACCCGCTGAGTTACTCCAGCACTCTGTGGGGTTTTTTGCTGAAGATTTTCTCTGTACTTAGCGTGCATCCTCCTTCATTGCGCCGGCCCGTTACACAAGGCAGCCCAGACCCTACATCACACTGACAGTTACAACTCTATTGTCCCCTTTGTTAAAGTCGCCATCCATGAGTCGGGAGAATTTTATTGTCTGGTGTCCCAGTTAGAACAATGGCATTCTGACTTCCAGCAGCATAACACAATATGTGAACATAGTACTCTGTAAGCAATATAATAAACCAGAAAAAAATATGTTCAGTGTGTGTATATATTCATATAAACACATACACACATGAATATTGAATTCTCTAACTTCGCCGTGGATTGTCACCTTGTCGTGGTGGAGAAGCTTGTGTGGTCCTGAGATCCTGAGAGCGATGCCGTCTGGAGCTGTGCTCCTGGTAGGGCCACCCATGGCGGTAAGGTCAAGAGGGAGGTTCCTGACAAAGAGCAATCCGACCAAGACCTCAACGGTGGAACAGACGGAGGACGATGGCTGACCTTAGTGGAGCGTCACAACGGCTGGGAAGGCGGATGAAGGCTGCAGCAGAAAAGGGTCTCCGGTCGTCTTGGACTCCATGCCACTGGATCCTGAACCAGATCTGTCAAGGACCGTGGGGTGGCTGTCTGTGCACCAGTCTCCCCATGTTAAACAAAGTCACGCACAGGCGTCCTCCAACCCTGGAGACACCCATGGTCAGCCACGACCGAAGGGGGCCTAAGAAGAACTTCAAGCAACCCTTGCTTGCCCTCTCTCTCCGTCCCCCCCACGCTCGTTCACCCACTAGTTTCACTGTCCTCCTGATTAAATATTACTTTGTACGCCTCGTTGTCGCCTTAACCTCAGCCAACAATGAAACATTCTACATTTCCTTAGCATCTTCTGCTTTGATCTGTCATTTTCACACCTTACCCATCCCTATCTCTAGTTTCCTTTTCTCTTGACTCTCAGTCTGAAGAAGGGTCTCGACCCAAAACGTCACCCATTCCTTCTCTCCATTTTGTGTCTGCCTTTGGTGTAAACTAGTATCTGCAGTTCTTTCCTATATATAGATAGATATATAGATAGATAAATACTTTATTAATCCCCTTTTCAGGGAAATTCAGATGTCATTGCAGCACACTAATAAAAATACAACATAACATAAAGAAGAGATTTAACATTAAAACATAAAAACATCCCCTCATAATGGTTCCCACTGTGGGGGAAGGCACAAAGTCCAGTCCCCATCCTCTTGTCCACCCATAGTCAGGCCTATTGAGGCCTCCACAGTCGGGCCTATTGAGGCCTCCACATTCGCCGCTACGACGGCCCGATGTTCCAGGCCGTTCTCGCCGGGTGATGGTGCTCCGGCGTCGGGAGAACCCTCTCAGCGGCTTGGGACACCTGGAACGGCCGCTCCCTTACCGGAGACCGCGGCTTCCGAAGCCCACAGGCTGCGCTGGTCGGAGCTCCGCCACTGGCGATCTCGGCGAGAGATCCCGGGCTCCGCGGTGTTAAAGTCAGTGCTGCCGCCCGCGGCTGGCCGCTCCACAGACCCGCAGCTCCCCGATGTGACTGTACCACTCATCTGCTTTTTTTTTTTTTTATTGCTTTTTTTCCCGCTTTTTCCTTCCGCCCACAATATTTAATATGTAAAAGAATATGTGATTCTGTTCCATTCTGTTTGTAGTTTGTTTGGTTGTTTGTTTGTTTGTCCTTTTGCACAAAGTCCGCGAGCTTTGTCACTTTTCATTTCACTGCACATCTCGTACGTGTATGTGACGAATAAACTTGACTCGACTTGACTTGGAGTCGGCAGGTCCCAGCACACCGGGGCTCCAGCGCGGCGGCCCGGGCAAGGCATCGCCCGCTCCGCGATAGCGCTCCAGCGCTGTGCCGCCGCCGAAGCCGTGGTTCTGGCCGGTCCCCTCGGGAAACGCCGCTCCAGACACGCTGGTAGGCAGCGAGGACGGGTCGAAGATGCTCCTCGGAGGAAAGGCGCCTCTCCGCCCAGGTAGGGACTGAGAAATACAGTTTCCCCCTTCACCCCCCCACCCCCCCCCCCACACATAAAAAGACCAGACTAGAATATATATATATATCCATCAAGGATGTAGATGTGCAGTTTACCAGGGAGTTCAAACACCGAGGAGTTTACCTGGTTAGTAAACTGGACCGGTCCAGGAACACTGAGGTAGGTCCTGTACAAGAAGGGACTGAGCCGGCTGTACTTTTTGAGAAGGCCCCGCTCCTTCAACATCTGCAGTGAGATGCTGCAGATGTTCTACCCATCGGTGGCGGCCATTGCCACCTTCTTCGCTGCCATGTGCCGGGGCAACAGGGCGAAGGTTGCGGACGCCAATAGGATCAACGAGGTCGTCAGGAAGGCTGGCTCTGTCCTGGGGGCGGAGTTGGAGTTGAATTCATGGGAGGTGGTCGTGGAGGAGATGATGCTCCTCAAACTGTGGAGCATCCTGGACAATACTTGCTCACCCCCTCCGTGACACACTGGTCAACCCGAGGAGCACCTTCAGCAACAGACTGGTCCCACCAAGATGCAGCACAGAACGCCACAGGAGATCCTTCTTCCCTGTGGCTATCAAACTGTACAACTCCTCCCCCTTCTGTCGTGGGTGAGACTGAGATTCACAACTCTCTGGGTGAAAAGGTTTTTCCTCAACTCAGTCCTAAATGGCCTACCCCTTATTCTCAAACTGTGACCCCTGGTTCTTCATGTACAGAGTTTGTACATTCTCCCCGTGACCTGTGGGAGTTTTCTCCGTGTGACAATAGACAATAGACAATAGGTGCAGGAGTAGGCCATTCGGTCCTTCAAGCCAGCACTGCCATTCACTGTGATCATGGCTGATCATCCACAATCAGTACCCCGTTCCTGCCTTCTCCCCATCTCTTGCCCTCTCCTCCTAATCTGAGGAAAGACATTCTTGCCATAGAGGGAGTACAGAGAAGGTTCACCAGACTGATTCCTGGGATGTCAGGACTTTCATATGAAGAAAGACTGGATAGACTCGGCTTGTACTCGCTAGAATTTAGAAGATCGAGGGGGGATCTTATAGAAACTTACAAAATTCTTAAGGGGTTGGACAGGCTAGATGCAGGAAGATTGTTCCCGATGTTGGGGAGGTCCAGAACAAGGGGTCACAGTTTAAGGATAAGGTGGAAATCTTTTAGGACCAAGAAGAGAAAGACATTTTTCACACAGAGAGTGGTGAATCTCTGGAATTCTCTGCCACAGAAGGCAGTTGAGGCCAGTTCATTGGCTATATTTAAGAGGGAGTTAGATGTGGCCCTTGTGGCTAAAGGGATCAGGTTGTATGGAGAGAAGGCAGGTACAGGATACTGAGTTGGATGATCAGCCATGATCATATTGAATGACGGTGCAGACTCGAAGGGCCGAATGGCCTACTCCTGCACCTATTTTCTATGTTTCTATATCCCTTGACTCCGCTATCTTTAAGAGCTCTATCTAACGCTCTCTTGAACGCATCCAGAGAATTGGCCTCCATTGCCCTCTGAGGCAGAGAATTCCACAGATTTACAACTCTCTGGGTGAAAAAGTTTTTCCTCATCTCTGTTCTAAATGGCCCCTTATTCTTAAACTGTGGCCCCTGGTTCTGGACTCCCCCAACATTGGGAACATGTTTCCTGCCTCTAGCGTGACCAAACCGTTAATAATCTTATATGTTTCAATAAGATTCCCTCTCATCCTTCTAAATTCCAGTGTATACAAGCCCAGCCACTCCATTTTCTCAAAATATGACAGTCCCGCCATCTAGGGAATTAACCTTGTAAACCTACGCTGCACTCCTTCCTTAAATGTCCTTCCTTAAATTTGGAGAGCAAAACTGCACACAATACTCCAGGTGTGGTCTCACTATGGCCCTGTACAACTGCAGAAGGACCTCTTTGCTCATATACTCAACTCCTCTTGTTATGAAGGCCAACATGCCATTCGCTTTCTTCACTGCCTGCTGTACCTGCATCTGGTTTCCTCCCACACTCCAAAGACATGCAGGTTTGTAGGTTGGTACACAAAATTGCTGGGGAAACTTTGTGTACCTTCGATATTCCAGCATCTGCAGTTTCCTTTTGAACACAGGTTTGTAGGTTAATTGGATTGGTATTTAGTACAAATTGTCCCTTGTGTGTGTGTGTGTAGGATTGTGCCAGTGTACGGGGTGATCGCTGGTCGCCGCGGACTCGATGGGCCGAAGGGGCCTGTTTCCGCGCTGTATCTCTAAACTAAACTCCTTCTCAGGGGAAGGAAGCAGGGGATTGTGGAGCTGATGATTGGCGAGTGGCGACAAGTCATTGACGGAACGATCCTGGGATTACCAGGGCAGAAACTCATTGAGCTAATGACTTTGTTCTTACATTTTAATTGGCTTCAATTGACTGCTTCAGTCCTGTGGGGCCCGCAGAGCTGCAGTCAGCAGCTAATTGCTGTGACACAGCTGTTGCTGATCTGCACGGCTTGAGTGAATTTAGATTAGTTTTCATCTGAATTTCAAGTCAGTGAAGGCACAATAGTGTTTTGAATGAGAGTTGGTGACTGCAGACGGCATGCTGTTTTATTTGCCACGTGTACCGAGGTACAGTGATATTCAATTTTGTTCCGTTTAGTTTATTGTCACGTGCACCGTTTTGCTCGGGTATTTTATTTAATTCACATGCTTCAACAATAATAGTTTATTATTCATCTTTAATGTTTTATGTATCATTCAAGTCGAGTCAAGAGAGTTTATTGTCATGTGTCCCAGATAGGACAATGAAATTGAAATTCTTGCTTGCTGCAGTACAACAGAATATAGTAAACAAAAATACAGGACAGTTCAGTTCAATATACGCATAAATAAGCAGATAAAGTGCAATAATAATAATAATAATAATAAATACATTATTAATCTCCTTGTCAGGGAAATTAAGCTGTCCTTGCAGCAGACTAATAAAATTACAATAACATTAAAGATGGAGTTTAACATTAAAACATAAAAAACATCCCCCCACAATGGTTCCCACTGTGAGGGAAGGCACAAAGTCCAGTCCCTATCCTTTTGTCCACCCATAGTCGGGCCTATTGAGGCCTCCGCAGTCGCCGCTACAGAGGCCTGATGTTCCAGGCCCTCCCGCCGGGTGATGGTGCTCCGGCGTCGGGAGAACCCTCTCAGCGGCTTGGGACGCCTGGAACGGCCGCTTCCCTTACCGGAGACCGCGGCTTTCCAAAGCCAACAAGGACGGAGCTCCACCACTGGTGATCTCGGCGAGAGATCCCAGGCTCCCGATGTTAAAGTCAGTGCCACCGCCCCTGGGTTGCCGCTCCACAGACCCGCAGCTCCACGATGTTCAATCAGCAGATTCCCAGCACATCGGATTCCCAGTGCGGTGACCCAGGCAAGGCATCGCCTGCTCCGATGCCGAGGTTCTGGCCGGCCCCGACAGGAGACAACGCTCCAGGCCCCGCTGGTGGGCCACGAGGACGGGTCGAAGTTGCTGCTCGGAGGAAGGCAACCTCACCGACCAGGTAGGGACTTGAAAAGCAGTTCCCCCCCCCCCCCCCCCCCCCCCCCCTACTCCTCACACATAAAAAGATTAGACCCCCAACTACACACTTAATGTACTAAAAATAATAAAAAAAGTAAAAATAACGGACAGCTGCAGGACTGGTAGCCATACAAGACAGCTCCCCCTCTCCATAGGCTGTTAACAATAGGCTGTTATAGTTCAGAGTTTGATGTTGTGTTTAATAGTCTGATGGCTGTGGGGAAGGAGCTATTCCTGAACCTGGATGTTGCAGATTTCAGGCTCCTGTTCCTTCTTCCCGATGGTAGCGGAGAGATGAGTGCGTGGCCAGGATGGTGTGGGGCCTTGATGATGTTGGCTGCCTTTTTGAGGCAGCGACTGCGATAGATCCCTTCGACAGTGGGGAGGTCAGGGCCGATGATGGACTGGGCAGTGGTCACAACTTTCTGTATACTTTTCCGCTCCTGGACGTTCAAGTTGCCGAACCAGGCCACGATGCGACCAGTCAGCATGCTCTCTACCGTGCACCTGTAGAAGTTCGAGAGAGTCATTTTTGACATACCGACTCTCTGTAATCTTCTCAGGATGTAGAGGCGCTGATGTGCCTTCTTTATAATTATATTCTTAACTGTCACTGTATGTCATGTTGTCACTTGCGGGCGGAGCACCAAGGCAAATTCCTTGTATGTGAATACTTGACCAATAAACTTATTCATTCATACCAAGGCACAGTGAAAGGCTTTAGTTACGTACTATCCAGTCAGCGGAAAGACAATACATGATTACAATCGACCCATTTACAGTGTACAGATACAGGGGATGTTTTGTGTCAAATTCTATAGTGTGTTGTGTTCTTTATTTTTATTGTATGGCTGTATGGGAATTTCATTTCACTGCCATCTGGCACATGTGACAATTAAATGTATCTTGAATCTTGAATCTTGTTAAGGGGATAGACACAAAAAAGCTGGAGTAACTCAGTGGGACAGGCAGCATCTCTGGAGAGAAGGAATGGGTGACGTTTCGGGTCGAGACCCTTCTTCAGACTAGTTAGGGATAAGGGAAACGAGAGATACAGATGGTGATGTGGAGAGATAAAGAACAATGAATGAAAGATATGCAAAAAAAGTAACTATGATAAAGGAAACAGGCCATTGTCAGCTGTTTGTTGGGTGAGAACGAGAAGCTGGTGCAACTTGGGTGGGGGAGGGATAGAGAGAGAGGGAATGCCGGGGCTACTTGAAATGAAAGAAATCAATATTCATACCCCTGGGCTGTAAGCTGCCCAAGCGAAATATGAGACGCTGTTCCTCCAATTTACGTTTAGCCTCACTCTGACAATGGAGGAGACCCAGGACAGAAAGGTCAGTGTGGGAATGGGAAGGGGAATTAAAGTGTCCGGCAACCGGGAGATCAGGTTGGTTCACGCGGGCTGAGCGAAGGTGTTCCACGAAACGATCGCCCAGTCTGCGTTTGGTCTCGCCCATTCCTTCTCTCCAGAGATGCTGCCTGTCCCACTGAGTTACTCCAGCATTTTGTGTCTATCTTCGGTTTAAATCAGCGTCTGCAGTTCCTTCTTACACAGGATAAGGGAATAACGTTCAGTGCAAGGTAAAGCCAGCAAAGTCCGATCAAAGATAGTCTGAGGGTCACCAATGAGGTAGATAGTAGTTCAGGACCGCTCTCTGGTTGTGGTAGGATGGGTTGAGTTGCCTGATAACAGCTGAGAGAAACTGTCCCTGAATCTGGAGGTGTGCGTTTTCACACTTCTGTACCTCTGGCCTGATGGGAGAGGGGAGAAGACGGAGTGGCCGGGGTGAGACTGGTCCTTGATTATGCTGCTGGCCTTGCCGTGGCAGCGTGAGGTGTAGATGGAGTCAATGGAAGGGAGACAAGAAACAGGTGACATTTCGGGACGGGACCCATCATTCAGTCTGAAGTGGAGTAGTTTTTTATAGACCCAGGACAGAGAGGTAGGATATTGCGGACTGAGCGGAAACGATCGCCCAACCTCCGCTTAGTCTCCCCGATGTAAATCAGCTGACATCTAGAGCAGTGGATGCAGTAGATGAGGTTGGAGGAGATACAGGTGAACCTTTGTCGCACCTGGAACGACTGCCTGGGTCCTTGAATGGAGTCGAGGGGGGAGGTGAAGGGACAGGTGTTGCATTTCTTGCGGTTGCAGCGGAAAGTGCCCGGGGAGGGGGTGGTATGGGAGAGAAGGGAAGAATTGACAAGGGAGTTGCGGAGGGAGCGGTCTTTGCGGAAGGCAGACATGGGGGGAGATGGGAAGATTTGGCGAGTGGTGGGGTCACGTTGGAGGTGGCGGAAATGGCGGAGGATTATGTGTTGTATTTGCCGGCTGGTGGGGTGAAAGGTGAGGACCAGAGGGACTCTGCCCTTGTTGCGAGTGCGGGGATGGGGAGAGAGAGCAGTGTTACGGGGTATGGATGAGACCCTGGTGTGAGCTTCATCTATGGTGGCGGAGGGGAATCCCCGTTCCCTGAAGAACGAGGACATTTCCGATGCCCTGGTATGGAATGTCTCATCCTGGGAACAGATGCGGCGTAGGCGGAGGAATTGGGAGTAGGGGTTGGAGTCTTTACAGGGGGCAGGGTGGGAAGACGTGTAGCCCAGATAGCCATGTGAGTCAGTGGGTTTGTAATGTATGTCGGTCAGGAGTCTGTCCCCTGCGATGGAGATGGTGAGGTCAAGGAATGGTAGGGAAGTGTCGAAAATGGTCCAGGTGTATTGGAGTGCCGGATGGAAGTTGGTGGTGAAGTGGATGAAGTCAATCAGTTGTGTGTAGGTGCAGGAGGTGGCCCCAAAGCAGTCGTCAATGTAACGGAGATAGAGGTCGGGGATGGGGCCCTGGTACGTATTGAACAAGTACCCGACAAAGAGGCAGGCGTAGCTGGGGCCCATGCGTGTGCCCATAGCTACGCCTTGTGTTTGGAGGAAATGGGAGGAGTCAAATGTAAAGTTGTTGAGGGTGAGGACCAACTCCGCTAGGCGGAGGAGGGTGTCAGTGGCTGGGTATAGGTTGCTCCTCTGGTCGAGGAAGAACCGGAGGGCTTTGAGGCCATCCTGGTGGGGGATGGAGGTGTAGAGTGACTGGACATCCATGGTGAAGATGAGGGGGTGAGGGCCCAGAGAGTGGAATGCGTGGAGGCGGCGGAGAGTGTCTGAGGTGCTGAAGAAGGGTTTCGGCCTGAAACGTCGCCTATTTCCTTCGCTCCATAGATGCTGCTGCACCCGCTGAGTTTCTCCAGCAATTTTGTGTACACATTCAGTCTGAAGAAAGGTCTCGACCCAAAAGTCACATATAAGATTGTTAAGGGCTTGGACACACTAGAGGCAGGAAACATGTTCCCGATGTTGGGGGAGTCCAGAATCAGGGGCCACAGTTTAAGAATAGGGAGTAAGCCATTTAGAACGGAGATGAGGAAACACTTTTTCTCACAGAGAGTGGTGAGTCTGTGGAATTCTCTGCCTCAGAGGGCGGTGGAGGCAGGTTCTCTGGATGCTTTCAAGAGAGAGCTAGATAGGGCTCTTAAAGATAGCGGAGTCAGGGGATATGGAGAGAAGGCAGGAACGGGGTACTGATTGGGGATGATCAGCCATGATCACATTGAATGGCGGTGCTGGGTCGAAGGGCCGAATGGCCTACTCCTGCACCTATTGTCTATTGTCACCCATTCCTTCTCTCCAGAGATGCTGAGTTACTCCAGCCTTTTGTGTATATCTTCAGTTTAAACCAGCATCTGCAGTTCCTTCACACTCAATTGGTTTGTGTGATGGTCTGGGCTGCGTCTACAATTTACTGCAACTCCTTGTGGTCTTGGATGGAGCTGTTCCCAAACCGTGCTGTGATGCATTCCGATAAAATGCTTTCTATGTACATGGCCATAGAGTGATACAGCATAGAAACAGGCCCTTCGGCCCAACTCGCCCACACCGGCCAACAATGTCCCAGCTACACTAGTCCCACCTGCCTGCGCTTGGTCCATATCCCTCCAAACCTGTCCTATCCATGTACCTGTCCAACTGTTTCTTATACGATGGGATAGTCCCAGCCTCGACTACCTCCTCTGGCAGCTCGTTCCATACACCCACCACCCTTTGTGTGAAAAAGTTACCCCTCAGATTTCTATTAAATATTTTCCCCTTCACCTTGAACCTATGTCCTCTGGTTCTCGATTTCCCAACTCTGGGCAAGAGACTCTGTGCATCTACCCGATCTATTCCTCTCATGATTTGGTACACCTCTATAAGATCCCCCCTCATCCTCCTGCGCTCCGTGGAATAGAGACCCAGCCTACTCAACCTCTCCCTGTAGCTCACACCCTCTAGTCCTGGCAATTCTTGTGGAATTCCCTGCCACAGAGGGCAGTGGAGGCCAAATCACTGGATGGGTTTAAGAGAGAGTTAGATAGAGCTCTAGGGGCTAGTGGAATCAAGGGATATGGGGAGAAGGCAGGCACGGGTTATTGATTGGGAATGATCAGCCATGATCACAATGAATGGCGGTGCTGGCTCGAAGGGCCGAATGGCCTACTCCTTCACCTATTTTCTATGTTTCTATGTATGTAACATCCTCCCTGAACCCTTTCCAGTTTGACAATATCTTTCCTATAACATGGTGCCCAGAACATCAACACAATGTTCGAAAGGCACAACAGAGGATGTACTTCCTACGGCAGCTGAGGAAGCACAATCTGCCACAGGCAATGATGGTCCAATTCTACACGGCCATCGTAGAGTCTGTTCTCACCTTCTCCATCATAGTCTGGTTTGGCTCAGCCACCAAGCACGACACCGGGAGGCTGCAGCGAATCGTCCGATCAGCAGAGAAGGTTATTGGCTGAAACCTTCCCTCCATTGATGAACTGTACACTGCAAGGGCCAGGAAGCGAGCGGGCAAGATCATCTCTGACCCCTCTCACCCTGGCCACAAACTCTTTGAATCACTTCCCTCTGGAAGGCGACTCCGGATTGTCAAAGCTGCCACAGCCAGACATAAAAACAGCTTTTATCCACGAGTAGTTGCTCTACTCAACAGCCAAAAATCTGTAGCCTCCCTTTGATCTGGTATTTTGTTGGTTCACATGCTTGATCAATGGTGTTTTATCATTAATGTTTTATTATTATTAATGTTTAATGTTTTCTGAGTCATTCGTAACTGTCACTGTATGTCATGTTGTTACTTGTGTGCGGAGCACCAAGGCAAATTCCTTGTATGTGAATACTTGGCCAATAAACTTACTTACTTACTTAAATGCGGTCTCACCAACGTCTTTTACAACTGCAACATGACCTCGAAACTTCTATGCTCAATACTCTTTGACTGACGAAGGCCAATGTGCCAAAAGCCTTGTTGACCACCTTATCTACCTGCGACTTGACCTTCAAGGAACCATGCACCTGTACTCCTAGATCCCTCTGCTCTACAACACTACCCAGAGGCCTACCATTCACTGTGTAGGTCCTGCCCTTGTTCGATGTCGCAAAATGCAACACCGCACACTTCTCTGTGTTAAATTCCATCAACCATTCCTCCACCCACCTGGCCAATCGATCCAGATCCTGCTGCAATCTTTCACAGCCATCTGCAAAACCACCCACTTTTGTTCCATGTGCCTTCAGGCCGATGTTTGAAGCTGCTGCTATTTTCTCTCCTCATTAGTACATTTATTGATTCAATTAGCCGTGAAGCGTTGACAATGGCATCTCATTAGTACATCGATCGCAGCTTTAAGTGTTGTTGATCCCTCTGTTTTAAACCTCCCGCCAATCTGCCTCATCCCACCGCGGCTATCCTGACCTTTAGTCCGTCTCCCTGTCCCCTCGACAATAGACGCCTGCCCGCGTCAACCGATATGTCCCATGTCCATCTGCATGGGGGCGCATTGGTAGAGTTGCCTCCTCACAGCGCCAGAGACCCGGGTTCCATCCTGACTACGGGTGCTGTCTGAACGGAGTTTGTACGTTCTCCCCGTGACCCGCGTGGGTTTTCTCCGGGTGCTCCGGTTTCCTCCCACACTCCAAAGACGTGCAGGTTTACAGGTTAATTAGCTTGGTACGAGTGTAAATTGTCCCAAGTGTGTGTAGGATAGTGTTAATGTGCGGGGATCACTGGTGGGCACGGACTCGGTGGGCCGAAGGGCCTGTTTCCGCGCTGTATCTCTAAACTAAACTAAACTAGACTACATCATTCCCACCTGTCTACGTTTGGCAGGAATCCCTCTCAAAGTGTCCTATCCATGTACCTGTCCAAATGTCTTTTACACGTTGTGATAGTACCTGCCCCAACTACCTGCTCAGGCAGCTTGTTCCATACACCCACCACCCTCTGTAGGAGAATGTTGCTATGAAATCTTTCCTATCACTTTAAACCTAAAGAGGTCCTTCTGCAGTTGTACAGGGCCCTAGCGAGACCACACCTGGAGTATTGTGTGCAGTTCTGGTCCCCTAATTTGAGGAAAGACATTCTTGCTATTGAGGGAGTGCAGCATAGGTTTACAAGGTTAATTCCCGGGATGGCGGGACTGCCTTATGCTGAGAAAATGGAGCGGCTGGGCTTGTACACTCTGGAGTTTAGAAGGATGAGAGGAGATCTTATTGAAACATATAAGATTGTTAAGGGTTTGGACACGCTAGAGGCAGGAAACATGTTCCCGATGTTGGGGGACCAGAACCAGTGGCCACAGTTTAAGAATAAGGGGTAAGCCATTTAGAACGGAGACAAGGAAACACTTTTTCTCACAGAGAGTTGTGAGTCTGTGGAATTATCTGCCTCAGAGGGTGGTGTTTCAAGAGAGTGCTAGATAGGGCTCTTAAAGATAGCGGAGTCAAGGCATATGGGGAGAAGGCAGGAACGGGGTACTGATTGGGGATGATCAGCCATGATCACATTGAATGGCGGTGCTGGCTCGAAGGGCCGAATGGCTTCCTCCTGCACCTATTGTCTATGTTTCTATGTTTATGACAGGCAGCATCTGTGGAGAACATGGATAGGTGACGTTTCACAGGGTGCTGGAGTAACTCAGCGGGTCAGGCAGCATCTGTGGAGAACATGGATAGGTGACGTTTCACAGGGTGCTGGAGTAACTCACCTGACCGACGGTTCCAGATGAACAAAGCTTCAAGCTCAGTTCCGTTTATTGTCACGTGTACCAAGGTACAGAGAAAAGCTTTTGTTGCTTGCTGACCAGTCAGCGGAAAGACTATACATGCACCATTCCCCTCAGAAGACCAGTGGGTTACAGTGAGAGGGCAATAAAACACAGAACACAGTAGGCCGGCGGCACGGTGGCGCAGCGGTAGAGTTGCTGCCACAACGCCAGAGACCCGGGTTTCATCCCTACCACGGGTGCTGTCTGTACGTTCTCCCCATGACCCACGTAGGTTTTCTCCGGTTGTTCCGATTTCTTCCCACACTCCAAAGACGTGCAGATTTATAGGTTCATTGGCTTCGGTAAAAATTGTAATTTGTCGCCCGTGTGTGTAACCTCATCTATTGCATCCGCTGCTCTAGGTGTCAGCTGCACCTGCTCTACATCAGTGAGACCAAACGCAGGCTTAGCGATCGCTTCGCCCGACACCTCCGCTCGGTTCGCAATAACCAACCTGACCTCCCGGTGGCTCAGCACTTCAACTCCCCCTCCCATTCCAAATCCGACCTTTCTGCCCTGGGCCTCATCCATGACCAGAGTGAGGACCACCGGATATTGGAGGAGCAGCACCTCATATTTCGCTTGGGCAGTCTGCACCCCAGCGCTATGAACATTGACTACTCCAATTTCAGGTAGTCCCTGCTTTCTCCCTCCTTCCCCTCCCCTTCCCAGTTCTCCCTCAGCCCACTGTCTCCGCCTCTTCCTTTCTTCGTCCCGCCTCCCCCCCCCCCCCCACCCCTCTCCCCCACCCTCACATCAGTCTGAAGAAGGGTCTCGACCTGAAACGTTGCCTATTTCCTTCGCTCCATAGATGCTGCCTCACCCGCTGAGTTTCTCCAGCATTTTTGTGTCTAGCCTGTGTACATAATTGGTTCTAGCTGAGATAACATTCATTGTGGTGAAGGACGGAGCGTTTTCCAGTGATAAATGACTGAAATAATCTACCACAGTCTAGCACTAATACTCTATATTTTTTATTTATTGATCGTTTTGCTTGTTTTACAATGTTATTTTTTGAGAACTGTTTTACTGACCTGTAAGTAAAGATGTCCTCATTCTTTAGGGAACGGGGGTTCCCCTCTCCCATCATAGATGAGGCCCTCACTCGTGTCTCCTCGGTACCCCGCAGCTCTACCCTTGCTCCCCCTAGTCACAACAGAGACAGAGTCCCCCTAATCCTCGCCTTCCACCCCATCAGCAGTCGCATACAACACATTATCCTCTGATATTTCCACCACTGGCCACATCTTCCCATCTCCACCCCTTTCCGCCTTCTGCAGAGACCGTTCCCTCCACGACTCCCTGGTCAACTCGTCCCTTCCCACCCAAACCACCCCCTTCCCCAGGTACCTTCCCCTGCAACCGCAGAAGATGCAACAACACCTGTCCCTATACCTCCTCCCTCGACTCTGTCCAGGGACCCTGACAGTCCTTTCAGGTGAGGCAGGTTGACTTGTACCTCCTCCAACCTCATCTACTGTATCCATTGTTCAAGATGTGGACTCTTATACATCGGCGAGACCAAACGCAGACTGGGCGATCGTTTCGTGGAACACCTTCGCTCAGCCCGCGTGAACCAACCTGACCACCTATTGTCTATGTTTCCATGTTTATGACAGGCAGCATCTGTGGAGAACATGGATAGGTGACGTTTCACAGAGTGCTGGAGTAACTCAGCGGGTCAGGCAGCATCTGTGGAGAACATGGATAGGTGACGTTTCACAGAGTGCTGGAGTAACTCAGCGGGTCAGGCAGCATCTGTGGAGAACATGGATAGGTGACGTTTCACAGAGTGCTGGAGTAACTCAGCGGGTCAGGCAGCATCTGTGGAGAACATGGATAGGTGACGTTTCACAGGGTGCTGGAGTAACTCACCTGACCGACGGTTCCAGATGAACAAAGCTTCAAGCTCAGTTCCGTTTATTGTCACGTGTACCAAGGTACAGAGAAAAGCTTTTGTTGCTTGCTGACCAGTCAGCGGAAAGACTATACATGCACCATTCCCCTCAGAAGACCAGTGGGTTACAGTGAGAGGGCAATAAAACACAGAACACAGTAGGCCGGCGGCACGGTGGCGCAGCGGTAGAGTTGATGCCTCACAACGCCAGAGACCCGGGTTTCATCCCTACCACGGGTGCTGTCTGTACGTTCTCCCCATGACCCACGTAGGTTTTCTCCGGTTGTTCCGATTTCTTCCCACACTCCAAAGACGTGCAGATTTATAGGTTCATTGGCTTCGGTAAAAATTGTAATTTGTCGCCTGTGTGTGTAACCTCATCTATTGCATCCGCTGCTCTAGGTGTCAGCTGCGCCTGCTCTACAACGGTGAGACCAAACGCAGGCTCGGCGATCGCTTCGCCCGACACCTCCGCTCGGTTCGCAATAACCAACCTGACCTCCCGGTGGCTCAGCACTTCAACTCCCCCTCCCATTCCAAATCCGACCTTTCTGCCCTGGGCCTCATCCATGACCAGAGTGAGGACCACCGGATATTGGAGGAGCAGCACCTCATATTTCGCTTGGGCAGTCTGCACCCCAGCGCTATGAACATTGACTTCTCCAATTTCAGGTGGTCCCTGCTTTCTCCCTCCTTCCCCTCCCCTTCTCAGCTCTCCCTCAGCCCACTGTCTCCGCCTCTTCCTTTCTTCTTCCTGCCTCCCCCCCACCCCCACCCCTCTCCCCCACCCTCACATCAGTCTGAAGAAGGGTCTCGACCCGAAACGTTGCCTATTTCCTTCGCTCCATAGATGCTGCCTCACCCGCTGAGTTTCTCCAGCATTTTTGTGTCTAGCCTGTGTACATAATTGGTTCTAGCTGAGATAACATTCATTGTGTTGAAGGACGGAGCGTTTTCCAGTGATAAATGACTGAAATAATCTACCACAGTCTAGCACTAATACTCTATATTTTTTATTTATTGATCGTTTTGCTTGTTTTACAATGTTATTTTTTGAGAACTGTTTTACTGACCTGTAAGTAAAGATGTCCTCATTCTTTAGGGAACGGGGGTTCCCCTCTCCCATCATAGATGAGGCCCTCACTCGTGTCTCCTCGGTACCCCGCAGCTCTGCCCTTGCTCCCCCTCCCCCTAGTCACAACAGAGACAGAGTCCCCCTCGTCCTCGCCTTCCACCCCATCCTCAGTCGCATACAACACATTATCCTCTGATATTTCCACCACTGGCCACATCTTCCCATCTCCACCCCTTTCAGCCTTCTGCGGAGACCGTTCCCTCCACGACTCCCTGGTCAACTCGTCCCTTCCCACCCAAACCACCCCCTCCCCCAGGTACCTTCCCCTGCAACCGCAGAAGATGCAACAACACCTGTCGCTATACCTCCCCCCTCGACTCTGTCCAGGGACTCTGACAGTCCTTTCAGGTGAGGCAGAGGTTGACTTGCACCTCCTCCAACCCCATCTACTGTATCCGTTGTTCAAGATGTGGACTCTTATACATCGGCGAAACCAAACGCAGACTGGGCGATCGTTTCGCGGAACACCTTCGCTCAGCCCGCGTGAACCAACCTGACCTCCCGGTTGCCGGAGACTTTAATTCCCCTTCCCATTCCCACACTGACCTTTCTGTCCTGGGCCTCCTCCATTGTCAGAGTGAGGCTAAACGCAAATTGGAGGAACAGCGTCTCGTATTTCGCTTGGGCAGCTTACAGCCCAGTGGCATGAATATTGATTTCTCTCACTACAGATCGCCCCGGCATTCCCTCTCTCACTATCCCTCCCCCACCCAAGTCGCACCAGCTTCTCGTTCTCGCCCAACAAACAGCTTACAATGGCCTGTTTCCTTGAGTAGGCTGGGTCTCTATTCCATGGAGCGTAGGAGGATGAGGGGAGATTTTATAGAGGTATACAAAATCATGAGAGGAATAGATCGGGTAGATGCACAGAGTCCTTACCCAGAATAGGGGAATCGAGGACCAGAAGACATGGGTTCAAGGGGAAGGGGAAAAGATTTAATTGGAATCTGAGGGGTAACGTTTTCACACAGAGGGTGGTGGGTGTATGGAACAAGCTGCCAGAGGAGATAGAAACATAGACAATAGGTGCAGGAGTAGGCCATTCGGCCCTTCGAGCCTGCACCGCCATTCAATATGATCATGGCTGATCATCCAACTCAGTATCCTGTACCTGCCTTCTCTCCACACCCCCGATCCCTTTAGCCACAAGGGCCACATCTAACTCCCTCTTAAATATAGCTAAGTAGTTAAGGCTGGGACTATCCCATCATTTATGAAACAGCTGGACAGGTACATGGATAGGACAGGTTTGGAGTGATATGGACCGAGCGCAGGCAGGTGGGACGAGGGTAGCTGGGACATTGTTGGTTGGTGTGGGCGAGTTGGGCTGAAGGGCCTGTTTTCACACTGTCCCTAACCAGTCTGAAGAATGGTCTTGACCCGAAACATCATCCATTCCTTCTCTCCAGCGATGCCGTCTGTCCCGCTGAGTTACTCCAGTATTTTGTGTCAATCTAAGAATTTATCTATTCTCTCTCTCTCTCTCTCTCTCTCTCTCTCTCTCTCTCTCTCTCTCTCTCTCTCTCTCTCTCTCTCTCTCTCTCTCATTTAGAGATACAACGTGGAAACAGGCCCTTCGGCCCACCGAGTCCGCACCGACCAGCAATCCCCGCACACTAACACTATCCTACACACACTAGGGAAAATTTACAGAAGCCAATTGACATATGATGAAAGAATGGGACGACAGGGCTTGTATTCATTAGAATTTTGAAGGATGAGAGGATATCTTATAGAAACATATAAAATTCGTAAAGATTTGGACAGGCTAGATGCAGGTAACATGTTCCCGATGTTGGGGGAGTGCAGAACAAGGGGTCACACAGTCTAAGAATAAGGGGTAGGCCATTTAGGACTGATTTGAGGACAAACCTTTTCACCCAAAGAGTTGTGGACCTGTGGAATTCTCTGCCACAGAAGGCAGTGGAGGCCAATTCACTGGATGTTTTCAAGAGAGAGTTAGATTTAGCTCTTAGGGCTAACGGAATCAAGGGATATGGGGAGAAGGCAGGAGCGGGGTTACTGATTGAGGATGATCAGCCATGATCACATTGAATGGCGGTGCTGGCTCGAAGGGCCGAATGGCCTACTCCTGCACCCGTTGTCTATGTTTGTAAAATGATGGTACCCTAGGGGAGTTTAGAGGCCTTTGATGCCAAACGTCGTGAGCAGTACTGACCTAAATCTTTCTTTTTGCCGTGAAAATGTCTGAAGAGATCAAACTCCAGACTGGAAAGCTCGTCGACTCTGTGTGTGCCTGCTTTCCCCGCATTTAACCGAGTCACACTGTGCATGAAAGGCTGATCAAATGAAACGAGACATGTAGGCCCTCGCAGCTCCACCTAATGCACTGGAGATTGACGCATAGGTTGATAAGCGACAGGGACAGAATTAGGCCATTCGGCCCATCGAGCCTACTCCGCCATTCAATCGTGGCTGATCGGGGCGGCACGGTGGCGCAGCGGTAGAGTTGCCGCCTCACAGCGCCGGAGACCCCTGGTTGTGGGTGCTGTCTGTACGGAGTTTGCACGTTCTCCCCCTTGAGCAGCGTGGGTTTTCTCCAAGATTTTTGGTTTCCTCCCACACTCCAGAGATTATTTGGCTTGGTATAATTGGACTTCTATATATCGGCTAGACCAAGGAGACTGGGCGTGGGAAGGATGCAGTGGACAGATTGTCAGATAGGGTTTGGGTGACGGCGTTTAGCTGAGCGCTGGCTGATGTCACTCACAACTTGGTGCAAAGGCCATTCTGCCCGTCTGCTCCATACTGAAGGACACGTTACACATCAGCCGACACACAGATGTGGAAGATACCACATCTGGCCAGGGAAAGATGCTTAGAAAGGAACTGCAGATGCCGGTACACATCGAACCTAGGTCTCTGGCGCTGTGAGGCGGCAACTCTACCCGCTGCTCCACCGTGCCACCCTACTGATTTATGTCCTATGATCATAGTGGGAGAGTCTAGGACCAGAGGGCACAGCCTCAGAATTAAAGGATGTTCGTTTAGGAAGAAGATGGGGAGGAATTTCTTTAGTCAGAGGGTTGTGGATCTGTGGAATTCACCAACGGTCAGAGCTGTCCTGACCTCCCATCTACCTCATTGGAGACCCTCACGCTATCTTTATCCGGTTGATCATCCACAATCAGTAACCCCGTTCCTGCTTTTTCCCCATATCCCTTGATTCCGTTAGCCCCAAGAGCTAAATCTAACTCTCTCTTGAAAACATCCAGTGAATTGGCCTCCACTGCCTTCTGTGGCAGAGAATTCCACAGATTCACAACTCTGGGTGAAAAGGTTTTTCATCATCTCAGTCCTTATTCTTAAACTGTGGCCCCACGTTCTGGACTCCCCCAACATTGAGAACATTTTTTCCTGCATCTAGCCTGTCCAATCCCTTAAGACTTTTACATGTATCAATAAGATACCCTCTCATCCTTCTAAATTCCAGAGTGTACAAGCCCAGCCGTTCCATTCTTTCATGCTATGACAGTCCCGCCATCCCGGGAATTAACCTGGTGAACCTACGCTGCACTCCCTCAATAGCAAGAATGTCCTTCCTCAAATTGTGTGCAGGCCCCCTGCCGTCAAACGCTCATCGTACGTTAACCCACTCATTCCTGGGATCGTTCTTGTAAACCTCCTCTGGACCCTCTCCAGAGCCGGCACATCCTTCCTCAGATACGGGGCCCATGGGACTTGATTGTATTTATGTATGGTATTGTCTGATCTGTTTGGACAGCATGCACAACAATGCGGTTCACTGTACCTCGGTACACTTGACAATAATGAACCTAGACCTACACCCACACCTGGATGCCAGAATCTTGAACAGAACACAAAATGGTGGAGCAACTCAGTGGGTCATTTGTAGAATGTGGATGTAGCCCAGTCTGTCACACAGACCACACTCCCCACCATTGTAGATGTAGCCCAGTCTGTCACACAGACCACACTCCCCACCATTGTAGGTGTAGCCCAGTCCGTTACACAGACCACACTCCCCACCATTGTAGGTGTAGCCCAGTCCATCACACAGACCACACTCCCCACCATTGTAGATGTAGCCCAGTCCATCACACAGACCACACTCCCCACCATTGTAGGTGTAGCCCAGTCCATCACACGGACCACACTCCCCACCATTGTAGATGTAGCCCAGTCCATCACACAGACCACACTCCCCACCATTGTAGATGTAACCCAGTCCATCACACAGACCACACTCCCCACCATTGTAGATGTAGCCCAGTCCATCACACAGACCACACTCCCCACCATTGTAGATGTAGCCCAGTCCATCACACAGACCACACTCCCCACCATTGTAGATGTAACCCAGTCCATCACACAGACCACACTCCCCACCATTGTAGATGTAGCCCAGTCCATCACACAGACCACACTCCCCACCATTGTAGATGTAACCCAGTCCATCACACAGACCACACTCCCCACCATTGACTCCATCTACACTTCACGCTGCCTCGGGAAAGCAGCCGACACAATCAAAGACTTGTCCCTGTCCCACCTCGGTCATTCCTTCTTCTCCCCGCTCCCGTCCGGCAGAAGGTACAGAAGCTTGAAAGCGCGCACCACCAGACTCAGGAACAGCTTCTTCCCCTCTTATCAGGCTTCTGAACGGTCCTTCCATAAGCTGGGGTCCTGTCCGATTCACCTCTACCCCATTGCGGACATTGGACTTTGTCTCTGGAACTGATGCGCTACAATGCTGAGAACTATGTCCTGCGCACGCTAAGTTTGAGGAGCAGCATCTCGTATTTCACGTTGGGTGACTTACAACCCAGTGGTATGAACGTTGAATTCTCTAATTTCAAGTAATTTCTACAAACACTCCCCTCCCCTTTTCCACGTCATTCTCCCTCGGCAGTTCACTAGTTCCGCAGTTCACCACATTGAATCCCTCCTTGAGACCACCCCTACCAGGCCAACAGTGGATCCACTAAGTCACCACCCTGCCTGAGCTAGTCTGAGGCCAGCACTGGTTGGTCCTGGTCTTTTCTCACCTCACCTCACCTCCCCAGGTCTAAAGAAGGGACCCGTCCCAAAACATCAGGTTCCTATTAAATCTTCTCGCCCTTCACCTTGAACCTACACCCTCTGGTCCCTACTCTGGGCAAGAGACTCTGTGCGTCTAACCGATCTATTCCTCTCATGATTTTGTACACCTCTATAAGATTATCCCTCATCCTCCAGGGAATAGAGACCCAATCAGATCTTATTGAAACATATAAGATTGTTAAGGGCTTGGACACACTAGAGGCAGGAAACATGTTCCCAATGTTGGGGGAGTCCAGAACCAGGGGCCACAGTTTAAGAATAAGGAGTAAGCCATTTAGAACGGAGACGAGGAAACACTTTTTCACACAGAGAGTGGTGAGTCTGTGGAATTCTCTGCCTCAGAGGGCAGTGGAGGCAGGTTCTCTGGATGCTTTCAAGAGAGAGCTAGATAGGGCTCTTAAAGATAGCGGAGTCAGGGGATATGGGGAGAAGGCAGGAACGGGGTACTGATTGGGGATGATCAGCCATGATCATATTGAATGGCGGTGCTGGCTCGAAGGGGCCGAATGGCCTTCTCCTGCACCCATTGTCTATTGTCTACTCAACCTCTCCCTGTCGCTCACACCCTCTATTCCTGGCAACATCCTGGTAAACCCCTGCACTCTTTCCAGCTTGAGAACTTCTTTCCCATACAAAATAGATCAGTTGATCCAGACTGCTGTCCTCTGGTCCAGACCTAAGCACCCATCTCCATTCACACTGAACGGGGTAATGCAGCAATGTATACTTGGAAGAGGTTCGTGCTGGTAAATGGGAACTAGTTTCTGTTTCTGCCAGTCCAATTGAATGCTATTCATCGTTGATCCTTGATGTATGAAAAGAATCATAGAGTTACAGAGATGGACACAGGCCCTTCGGCCCAGCTTGTCCATGCCGACCAAGTTGGCACATTGGGCTAGTCGCACTTGTCAGCATTTGGCCCATAGCCTGTCACTGTGTCTGAAGAAGGGTCCATGTTCTCCACAGATGCTGCCTGACCCGCTGAGTTACTCCAGCACTCTGTGAAACGTCGCCTATCCATGTTCTCCACAGATGCTGCCTGACCCGCTGAGTTACTCCAGCACTCTGTGAAACGTCACCTATCCATGTTCTCCACAGATGCTGCCTGACCCGCTGAGTTACTCCAGCACTCTGTGAAACGTCACCTATCCATGTTCTCCACTAGGTTCTGAGTTGCATTAGTTCGTTTTTGTTTTTAGATTAGAGATACAGTGCGGAAACAGGCCCTTCGGCCCACCGGGTCCGTGCCTACCCCCGCACACTTGCACCAACTGGGGAGCATTTACATTTATATACCGCGGCCAATTAACCTACAAACCCGCACGTCTTTGGAGTGTGGGAGGAAACCGGAGCACCCGGAGGAAAAAACCCACGCGGTCCCACAGCCACGGAGAACGTGCAAACTCCGTACAGGCAGCACCCGTGGTCGGGATCGAACCCGGGTCTCTGAGCTGTGAACTCTACCCGCTGCGCTACCGTTACTTCTGAAGCACTCACGCCCCCCAATTCCCCTCCTCTCCCTCTCCCCCTGAGACCGTTCACCCTTCTCCATCATCCTGTCCCGGGATGGGACGGGTACAACCCGCCCCGCTCCCCCCCCTGCCCCTCACTCACCGGCACTGCTCCTCTTGTTATCCAGGGACACATCCCTGGTCTATCCCGTGTTGTCCCGGGCGGGGGGCGGAGCAGCTACAGCCCTCCCCACCCCGTCAATGGGCGCAGTTATAAACCCCGCTCCCGGCTACAAGCGCACAGTCCCGACCAGCTCAACACACCCGGCACAGCGCAGGCAACACAGCGGGTAAGTTGCTCTCTATCTCCCCCTCCCCTCTCTCCCCCTCCCCTCACTCCCCCTCCCCTCACTCTCCCTCCCCTCTCTCCCCCCTCCCCTCACTCTCACTCCCCTCTCCCCCCCTCCCCTCCTCCCCCCCCCCCCCCCCCCCCCCTCCCCCCCTCCCCTCTCTCCCCCCCCCCCCCTCCCCCCCCCCCTCTCTCCCCCTCCCCTCTCTCCCCCTCCCCTCTCTCTCCCTCCCCTCTCTCCCCTCCCCTCCCTCTCCCTCCCCTCACTCTCACTCCCCTCTCTCCCTCTCCCCTCACTCTCACTCCCCTCTCTCCCTCTCCCCTCTCTCATCCCTCCCCTCTCTCTCCCTCTCCCCTCTCCTCTCCTCCCCTCTCTATCTCCCTCCCCTCTCTCCCCTCTCTCTCTCCCCCCTCTCTCCCCATCTCCAATATCTCTCCCCCCTCCTCTGTCTCTCTCTCCCCCTTCCCTCTCTCCCCTCTCTCCTCTCTCTCTCTCCCCTCACTCTCCCTCCCCTCTCTCTCCCTCCGCTCACATCTCCCACCCTCCCTGCCCCTCCATCCCCCTCCCCGCTCTCCCCCTCCCCTCTCTCCCCTCACTCCATCTCCCCCTCTCCCCTCCCTCCCCTCTCTCCCCTCTCTCCCCTCTCTCCCCTCCCCCCCCTCACTCTCCCCCTCCCCACACTCCCCCTCCCCTCCTCTCTCTCCCCCCTCCCCTCCTCTCTCTCTCCCCCCTCCCCTCACTCCCTCTCTCACTCCCCTCTCTCCCCCTCCCACAGAGAGAGAGTTTGGTGGGTGTGAGACGCATTACCCCGGGGACTTGTGTATCTTGTTTAAGAAGGAACTGCAGATGCTGGCAAATCGAAGGTGGACACAAAGTGCTGGAGTAACTCAGCGGGTCGGGCAGCATCTGGAGGAGAGAAGGAGTGGGCGACGTGTTTGAAGAAGGGGTCTCGCCCATTCCTTCTCTCCAGAGATGCTGCCCGACCCGCTGAGTTACTGCAGCACTTTTGTGTCTGACTTGTGTGTGTGTGTGTGTTCAGTAAAGCAGGCTTATTCCCTGAAGAGGGGTCTCGACCCGAATCGTCGCCTATTTCCTTCGCTCCATAGATGCTGCGCCTGCTGCACCCGCTGAGTTTCTCCAGCACTTTTGTCTAACTTCTGCAAAGGCTTATTCCCCTTCTCCCCGTCCCCGTGTCCACCGTGCAGTGACCACAGACAGCTCTGGACACAAGCGCTCACTGAGTTGTCTGGTGGTGCAGCGGTAGAGTTGTTGCCTCACACACAGCTCGGGCCAGGGTCCAAGTAAGTGCCCGCTCATCCCGGGCCAGGCAGGGGCTGTAGTTCCCGGTTGGACCGTGTCCACGGGCTCCTGAGAAAAGGGCGCCTATGCTGAGCCCGGTGGGGTTGCCGGAGCCCCCGGGACTCTCTCTCTGGCTGGCTGGCAGCAACTGTGCTCGAGTATCTGACGGCTGATGATCGTGGAGCTGGGACAACAAATCATCCCCCTTCAGACACCTGTAGGCTGTGGACAGTCCGGTAATGACCAGTAGCTCAACAAGCGGGGAGAAGAAGGAATGACCGGGGTGGGACAGGGACAAGTCTTTGATTGTGTCCGCTGCTATCCATAGGCAGCGTGAAGTGTAGATGGAGTCGATGGTGGTGAGTGTGGTCTGTGTGATGGACTGGGCTACATCTACAATGGTGGGGAGTGTGGTCTGTGTGATGGACTGGGCTACATCTACAATGGTGGGGAGTGTGGTCCGTGTGATGGACTGGGCTACATCTACAATGGTGGGGAGTGTGGTCTGTGTGATGGACTGGGCTACATCTACAATGGTGGGGAGTGTGGTCTGTGTGATGGACTGGGCTACATCTACAATGGTGGGGAATGTGGTCTGTGTGATATACAGTATATGTGCGCAGAACACAAAAATCTGTTAACTTAAATTCTAGTAATCCTGATTTTAGTTCTTTGTTTCTACATTTTTAGCCAGAGGGTGGTGAATCTGTGGAATTCTTTGCCACAGACAGCTGTGGAGGCCAAGTCAGTGGATGTTTTTAAGGCGGAGATTAACAGATTCTTGATTAATACGGGTGTCAGGGGTTGTGGGGAGAAGGCAGGTGAATGGGGTTAGGAGGGAGAGATAGATCAGCCATGATTGAATGGCGGAGTAGACTCGATGGGCCGAATGGCCTAATTCTTCTCCTATCATTTATGGAGCAATGGAATTCTTACCTGCTGCAGCCTTACCAGGCCAGAAGCACAAGAATACACAGATCAGCATGTAACAATTAAAGACACCATAACTTTAGAATCAGTAATGCTGGATAACCATAACTGTGTCAATAGACAATAGGTGCAGGAGTAGGCCATTCGGCCCTTCGAACCGGCACCGCCATTCAATGAGATCATGTCTGATCATCCCCAATCAGTACCCCGTTCCTGCCTTCTCCCCATATCCCCTGACTCCGCTATTTTTAAGAGCCCTATCTAGGTCTCTCTTGAAAGTCTCCAGAGAACCGGCTTCCACCGCCCTCTGAGGCAGAGAATTCCACAGACTCACAACTCTCTGTGAGAAAAAGTGTTTCCTCGTCTCCGTTCTAAATGGCTTACTCCTTATTCTTAAACTGTGGCCCCTGGTGCTGGACTCCCCCAACATCGGGAACGTGTTTCCTGCCTCCAGCGTGTCCAAACCCTTGATAATCGTGTATGTTTCAAAAAAATAACCTCTCATCCTTCTAAACTCCAGAGTATACAAGCCCAGCTGCTCCATTCTCTCAGCATATGACAGTCCCGCCATCCCGGGAATTAACCTTGTGAACCTACGCTGCACTCCCTCAATAGCAAGAATGTCCTTCCTCTAATTAGGGGACCAAAACTGCACAGAAGTCTGTTGTGTAACCAAAGACACCGTCCAGAGATGATCACAGTTGCTGTGGTTAATGTTGTTCATCAGGTCATACGTGATAGGTGAAGAATTAGGCCATTCGGCCCATCAAGTCTACTATGCCATTCAATCATGGCTGATCTATTTCTCCCTCCTAACCCCATTCTCCTGCCTTGTCCCCATACTCCAGCGAGTACAGGCCCAGTGCCGACAAACGCTCATCGTACATTAACCCACTCATTCCTGGGATCATTCTAGTAAACCTTCTCTCCAGATCTGGCACAATCCTGCCTTGGATATGAAGAAGTGATGGGGAGAAGGCAGGAGAATGGGCTTAAGAGGGAGAGATAGATCAGCCATGATTGAATGGCGGAGTAGGATTGATGGGCCGAATGGCCAAATTCAGCCCTTATCACTTATGATATGGGGCTTGTGCAGTGTTGAAGAGCCTGATGGTCTGTTGGGAAGAAGCTGTTCTTGAGCCTGGAGGCCACGGTTTTCTGGCTCCGGCACATTCTTCCCGATGGGAGCAGCGAGATGGGATTTTGGACTGAATTTGTAGGATTATAAATGTCCCAGGATTTCAGACAAACATTAAGAAGAGATACGAGATGTGCTTCTGCATTGTTGAACCTAGACCCTGTGATTTTAGACTCTGCCTTCCAGCGCTGGGTATATTGTGGAGTATATTTAGTGTGGTATTGCAACATGATGAAACACTCAGATAAACTGAAGGGCTCATCAAATATTCAGGAAAGCGGCACAACTGAAGATCACTCCGACAACACTGGGTGGCACGGTGGCGCAGCGGGTAGAGCTGTCTGTACGTTCTCCCCGTGACCTGCGTGGGTTTTCTCCGGGTGCTCCGGTTTCCTCCCACACTCCAAAGACGTGCGGGTTTGTAGGTTAATTGGCTTTTGTAAAAATGGTAAATTGTCCCTAGTGTGTGTAGGATAGTTTTAGTGTGTGCCGGGATCGCTGGTCGGCGCGGACCCGGTGGGCCGAAGGGCCTGTTTCCGCGCTGTATCTCTAAACCAAACTAAAGCGGTTGGGGGGAATGTGGGTGGGGGGGAATGTGGGTGAGGGGATGTGTGGGTGGGGAGGAATGTGGGTGAGGGGATGTGTGGGTGGGGAGGAATGTGTGGGTGGGGGGAGGGTGTGTGGGAGAGGGTTGCTTGTTGCTACGTTATCCCCGCCGCCTGCATGTTCAGGGTGAGCGTGTGTGTTACAGGCGGTCATTTACCTGCAGCGATGAACAGCGGGATCTGCGTGTGCGTGCTTCTGGCCGTGCTGTCCTCTGGCGGCCTGGCGCGGCCGGACGGCGGCACCGAGAGGGACGGGGAGCGGCCGCACGGACCCCTGCACCAGCGGCCCCTGAGAGAAGCACCTTACTACGGCCACCTGAAGCCCAAGCTGAACAGCGAGCAGGGACCCGGCCTAGTGGCCTTGCTGACCACCTACCTGCACAAAGACAGCACTGGTGAGTGGGTCAATGAGTCAGTGGGTCAAGGGTCAGTGGGTTAATGGGTCAGTTATCATTGGTCAATGGTCAAGGGGTCATGGGTCAGTGGGTAGATGGGTTGATGGGTCAGTTGGTCAATGGGTTAATAATGGTCAGTGTGTCGATGGTCAGTGGGTCAAGGGGTCAGTGAGTCGATGGTCAGTGGGTCAAGGGTCAGTGGGTCGATGGTCAGTGGGGTCAAGGGTCAGTTGGTCAAGGGTTAATGGGTCAAGGGTTGGTGGGTCGATGGGTCAGTGGGTCAATGTTCAGTGGGTCAGTGGGTCAAGGGTCAGTGGGTCAATGGGACAATAGACAATAGGTGCAGGAGTAGGCCATTTGGGCCTTCGAGCCAGCACCGCCATTCAACGTGATCATGGCTGATCATCTCCACTCAGTACCCCGTTCCTGCCTTCTCCCCATATCCCCTGACTCCGCTATTTTTAAGAGCCCTATCTAGCTCTCTCTTGAAAGCATCCAGAGAACCGGCCTCTGAGGCAGAGAATTCCACAGACTCAACACTCTCTGTGAGAAATAGTGTTTTTTTTTACACAGAGGGTGGTGGGTGTATGCAACGAGCTGCCAGAGGAGGTAGTTGAGGCTGGGATTATCGTAACTTTTAAGAAACCAGGGACATGGATAGGACAGATTTAGAGGGATATGGGCCAAACGCAGGCAGGTGTGACTAGTGTAGCCGGTGGGGCATGTTGGCCGGTGTGGGCTCAACGACATCCTCCTGTAACAGGGTGACCAAAACTGAACGCCTTGTACAAAGCTTGTTTCAAGTAAAATGAACAGGTTTAAAAGGTAGACAAAAATGCTGGAGAAACTCAGCGGGCGAGGCAGCATCTATGGAGCGAAGGAAATAGGCAACGTTTCAGAGAGGAGAGGCAAGGGGGGGAGAGGATGGGAGGAGAGGAGATGCAATGAGAGGCGAGGAGAGGGGTAGGGATGAGATGGGTGGAGAGGATGGGAGAGAAGAGCGGAGTGGAGGAGAGGAGGGAGGAGACAATCTCTCACCTACACCATATTACAGTTATCTTTGGTGCTGCATTTGTAGGGAGGGGAGATAGAGGGAGGGGAAGAAAGACGAGGGGATGAGTGGATATGGGATGATAGGGGAGGGGAGGAGCAGAGAGGGGAGGGGGGATAGGAGAGGAGGGGATTGGAGGGTAGAGGAGAGGTGATGGGAGAGGGTAGAGGAGATGAAGGGGAGGGGAGGGGGGGATGAAACGTTGCCTATTTCCTTCTCTCCATAGATTCTGCCTCAGCCGCTGAGTTTCTCCAGCATTTTTCTCGACCTTCGATTTTCCAGAATTTGCAGTTCCTTCTTAAACTCCGTACAGACAGCACCCGTAGTCGGGATGGAAACAGAAACCCGTGTCTCTGGCGCCGTGAGGCAGCGACTCGACCCGCTGCGCCACCGTGCCACACAGACATGAATTTGGTTTACATTCACCTCCGCTCTTGAACGGCGGACTAACTAACGCACGTGTACGGTTAGGTTGCTCCTGCCTTCAGCGCAACAGTACAACAGAAGGCGTTTAGCGATCGAACGCTAGCCCATTGTTGCTGCTTCTGACTGGAATCATTATGTCAATTTCAATCTAAGTCGGCAAAACTCACTCGAACATGCTGGTTAAAAGCTTAACAAAACGAATGAAGTTTTAATCGTTCAGGAAGGAACTGCAGATGCTGGAAAATCGAAGGTAGACAAAAATGCTGGAGAAACTCAGCGGGTGAGGCAGCATCTATGGAGTGAAGGAAATAGGCAATGATTCATCCACGCTCCTCTCCTCTTCTCCTCCCCCCTCCTCCCCTCCCCTTCATCTCCTCTACCCTCCCCTCTCCTATCACCTCTCCACTCCTCTCCTCTCCACTACCCTCCAATCCCCTCCTCTCCTATCCCCCCCCTCCCCTCTCTGCTCCTCCCCTCCCCTCCCCTTTCCTCTCCTCTACTATCATCCCTTCCCTCCCATCCCCTCTCCTCTCCACTCATCCCCTCCTCTTCCCTCCCCTCCCTACAAATGCAGCACCAAAGATAACTGTAATAAGGTGTAGGTGAGAGATTGTCTCCTCCCCTCTCTCCCTCCCTCCGCTCTTCTCTCCCGTCCTCTCCACCCCTCTCCTCTCTCCTCCACCCATCTCGTCCCTACCCCTCTCCTCTCCTCGCCTCTGATTGCATCTCCTCTCATCCCCTCTCCACTCCCATCCTCTTCCCACCACTCTACTCGCCTCCCCTCTCCACTCAACCCCTCTCCGCAATGTTGCCTATTTCCTTCGCTCCATAGATGCTGCTTCACCCGCTGAGTTTCTCCAGCATTTTTGTCTAACTCTGTATGGAGTTCTATTGTCTATTGTCTCCCCGTGACCTGCGTGGGTTTTCTCCAGGTGCTCCGGTTTCCTCCCACACTCCAAAGACGGACAGGTTTGTCGGTTAATTGGCTTCAGGTATAATTGTAAATTGTCCCCAGTGGGTGTAGGATAGTGTTAGTGTGCGGGGATCGCTGGTCGGCACGGACTCGGTGGGCCGAAGGGCCTGTTTCCGCGCTGTATCTCTAAACTAAACTGAACTAAACCAACATCTAGTGATCTATTATCGTCCTCTACTTCCATTGACGGCTTAGGAAGCTCAGCATGTCCCTTACAACTCTCACCAACTTCTACAGATGCACCGTAGAAAGCATCACAGCACGGTTTGGGAACAGCTCCATCCAAGGAACCATTAGGAACTTTGGGTTCTGCAGCCATACAACACGAAGAAACAATTTTACAAGACGCACACCAACTCAATTTACACAAACATCCATCACAGTGAATCTCCTCCTCACTGTGATGGAAGGCAAAGTCTTGTCTCTCCCCTGCTCTCCATCCTCTCCCAATTTTAAAGCCCCCGGCGGGCGATGGTAAGTCCCGCGGCCGTTAAGGCCGTGCCAGTGATGTCAGGCCCCGCTCCGGGTCTTGATGTTGGAGCCCCCGTCGGGCGCTGGCAAGTTCCACGGCCGTTAAAGCCGCGCCGGGCGATGTCCTTTTTTTTAAAAGGACAGACGGACTGCAGGGGTCGCTGCCGCAAAGCGTCGCCCAAATATTTTTTTCACTAATATTGTGAGTGTGTGAAGTGTGAAGTTTCCACTAACGTTGTGTGTGGGTGTGTGTGTGTGTCAGTTGTGTTTCACTAACGTTCTGTGTGGGCCGGGTGTGTGTTTTCACTGACGTTGTCTCTGTGCCTTTATCACTCAGGTGTGTTTTCACTAACATCTGTGTGTGTGTACGATGTGTGTTTCCACTAGCGTGTGTATACGGTGTGTATTTTCACTAGTGTGTGTGTGTACGGTGTGTATTTTCACTAACGTCTCTCTCTCCGTGGGTGTCAGGATCGCGGGCTGGGACAGTCCGCAGCGTGGATGCCTCCCACAGGATCACCAACAGGGACTACATGGGGTGGATGGACTTCGGGCGGCGCGGCGCGGAGGATTACGATTACCCCTCATAAGAGGCAGCCGCCATCCATCACTCATCCCCGGCCCTGTACAGAAGCTTCAGCCCGTCTGCTCAAAGCTCTCCTTCCGCACACCCTTCACTGTTGTACCTGACTGTGCAGTCGTGCATCTGTTTGTAATAGTGTAAGATGTAACACGCACACACGAGAACCACACGCACACGCACACACGTCACGGAAAGACAAACACAGACACACATCCACATGCACCACACGCGCCACATGTGAACACACAACACACACACTTACATAGACACACCTGCACACACGCACATAGAGACATATGCCCTCTCATGCAGATACACACACTCACACACACTCTCTCACTCATACACTCTCACACACACTCACACACTCTCTCACTCACACTCACGCACTCTCACACACACACACTCTCTCACTCATACACGCTCACGCACTCTCATGTACACACTCTCGCATGCATGCACTCTCACTCTCTCTCACGCTCACACTCACACGCTCTCACTCACACACTCTCACACACACATTCACACACACACCCACACACTTCTTCTTGCGTATGGCGTGCACAGCCTAAAGTTAGTTGTAGGACAACTTGTTCTATTTGATCTTATTTGATTGTACACGCCGGGTTGATTGCATTCGTTGAAACAGGGCGGACCACGTGAAGGTTGTAATCTTCCACCACACACGCACGCTCACACACTCTCACACACACACATGCACTCTCACTCTCACTCACTCTCTCTCTCTCTCACACACACGCTCACACACACAGTCTGACAGGGATTGTAACAGAGATATCTCCAGTCTGAGACAATTTCCTCTCACCACCCATGTAACAAGAGTGAACTCACTCACACTGTGTAAATGTTGTCCACATTTCAATAAAAGAACCAAAACTGAAACCATTCGAGAATCTGTCCTTGGGGAGAGGCCTGTGGCAGTTAATGCAGCAGTGACACAGAGTGCTGGAGTAACTCAGCGGGTCAGGCAGCATCTCTGGAGAACATGGACACTGTTGTTTTTTGAGGGTATTACTTGAAATTGGTTAATTCACTATTCATAAGACATTAGACTTTTGAGATAAAGTGTGGAAAAAGCCCTTCGGCTCACTAAATCCACGTCAACCAGCGATCACCCCGCACACTAACACTGTCCTACACACACTAGGGACAATTTACATTTATACCAAGCCAATTAACCTACAAACATGCACGTCTTTGGATTGTGGGATGAAACCGGAGCACCCGGAGAAAACCCACAAGGTCACTTTATGGTCACGGTTACCGAGGTACAGTGAAAAGCTTTTGTTGCGTGCTATCCAGTCAGCGCAAAGACAATACATGATTATAATCGAATACAGATACAGGACAAAGGGAATAACGTTTAGTGCAAGGTAAAGCCAGTAAAGTCCGATCAAGGATAGTCTGAGGGTCACCAATGAGGTAGATAGTAGTTCAGGACCGCTCTCTGGTTGGGGTAGGATGGCGGCGCTGCCTTAGCAGCTGCGGCTCGCCTGCAGTTCCGTTTGTTTTTTCTTTTTTGTTTGTTCTTTTGTCCTGTTTTAGTTATTTTTTGGTTTTATTTTATTATGTTGCGTATGGGTGTGGGGGGGAGAAACGTGTTTTTGGTCTCTTCCTTCGGGGGGGATGCGACTTCTCTTGTCGTATCCCCCTTGTCCGTCTCCGTCTGCGCCAAGGCCTAATGGCGGAGCTGGCGGCCTCGGAGCTGGGGCAGCGTTCCAGCGGCAACATCGGAGCTGTGGCGTTCCGGCGGCAACATCGGAGCTGTGGCGTTCCAGCAGCAGTGGCAGCGGTGACCCGGGTGGGGGGTTGGGGGGTGGGGGGTCTAATTCCACTTTGTTCAACAGTTCAATGGAACCCACAGTGAAATTATTTTCTTACAAACTGACCAGTTGAGTATTGCCGTACCCAAACGCAATCCCCCATCAGCAAATGTACAGAAATAGTCCACTGATCCTGTGTGTAACAGGTGCCTTGTTATGCCACCATTTAAGTCCCTCCCCTCTCCTCACCTCACCTCCCATCCCCTTTCCTGTCCACCCCCCTCCTCTCCTCTCTCCACTCCTCTCATCCCCTCCCATTCCCTCTCCTCTCCTCTCCTCCTATTCCCTCTCCTCTCCTCCCATTTCCTCCCCTTTCCTCCCCTCCCCTCTCCACTCCTCCCATTTCCTCCCCTCTCCACTCCTCTCCTCCCCGCCGCTCCTCTATACACCCCTCTCCTCTACTCCCATCCCATCCTTTCCTCTCCTCTCCTCTCCTCTCCTCTCCTCTCCGCAGTTTTGGGCCCCATATCTGAGGAAGGATGTGCTGGCTCTGGAGAGGGTCCAGATGAGGTTTACAAGAATGATCCCAGGAATGAGTGGGTTAACATATGATGAGTGTTTGACAGCACTGGGCCTGTACTTGCTGGAGTTTAGAAGGTTGAGGGGGAACCTTATTGAAACTTACCGAATAGTGAAAGTCCTGGGTAGAGTGGATGTGGAGAGGATGTTTCCGCTAGTGGGAGAGTCTAGGACCAGAGGTCACAGCCTCAGAATTAAAGGACGTTCCTTTAGGAAGGAGATGAGGAGGAATTTCTTTAGTCAGAGGGTGGTGAATCTGTGGAATTCTTTGTAGATATATATAATTTACAAAAACAAAACTTGCTGCATATACGACTTCCTGGGGAAACTCCCAGAGTTTAGTTTAGTTTTGACTTTAGAGATACAGCGCGGAAACAGGCCCTTCGGCCCACCGAGTCTGCACCGACCAGCGATCTCCGCACAATAACACTATCCTGCACACACTAGGGACAATAAGAAGGGGAATGCAATGCTAGCATTTATTTTGGGAGGACTACAATATGCAAAGCAGTGATCTAATGCTGAGGCTCTATAAGGCCCTGGACAGGTCGTATTTGATGTATTGTGAGCAATTTTGGGCACCGTATCTGAGGAAGGATGTGCTGGCTCTGGAGAGGGCCCAGAGTAGGTTTACAAGGATGATCCCAGGAATGAGTGGGTTAACATATGATGAGCGTTTGACGGCACTGGGCCTGTACTCGCTGGAGTTTAGAAGGATGATAGGGGGACCTAATTGAAACTCACCGAATAGTGAAAGGCCTGGATAGAGTGGATGTGGAGAGGATGTTTCCACTAGTGGGAGAGTCTATCTAGGGTCAGAGGTCACAGCCTCAGAATAAAAAGACGTTCCTTTAGGAAGGAGATGAGGAGGAATTTCTTTACTCAGTGGCTGGTGAATCTGTGCAATTCATTGCCACAAACAGGCTGTGGAGGTCAAGTCAGTGGATATATTTAAGGCAGAGATAGATAGATTCTTGATTAGTGCGGGTGTCAGGGGTTATGGGGAGAAGGCAGGAGAATGGGGTTAGGAGGGAGATAGATCAGCCGTGATTGAATGGCGGAGTAGACTTGATGGGCCGAATGGACTAATTCTACCCCTATAACATGAACTTGTGCTCCAGGGGATGGGAGGCTCCCCCAGCCGAGCTCGAGTACACGTTAGGCCAGAGCTGATTCCCTCTCCTCTCGACTCATAAGTGATAGGAACAGATTTAGGCCATTCGGCCCATCAAGTCTACTCGGCCATTCAATCATGGCTGATCTATCTCTCCCTGCTAACCCCATTCTCCTGCCTTCTCCCCATAACCCCCGACACCCGTACTAATCAAGAATCTATCTATCTCTGCCTTAAAAAAATCCTCCTCATCTCCTTTCTAAAGGAACGTCCTTTAATTCTGAGGCTGTGACCTCTGGTCCGAGACTCTCCCACCGGTGGAAACATCCTCTCCACGTCCACTCTATCCAGGCCTTTCACTTTTCTGAAAGTTTCAATGAGGTTCCCCCTCATTGAAGACTGTAGGAATGAAATTTTGTTCAAACCTTGTCTGTTTGAATGACAATAAAAGGCATTCTATTCTTCTAAACTCCAGCGAGTACAGGCCCAGCGCCGACAAACGCTCACCGTGTGTTAACCCACTCATTCCTGGGATCATTCTTGGAAACCTCCTCTGGACCCTCTCCAGAGCCAGCACATCCTTCCTAAGATACGGGGCCCAAAACTGCTTACAATACTCCAAATGCGGCCTGACCAGCGCCTTATAGAGCCTCAGCATTACATCCCTGTTTTTATATTCTCGTCCCTTCTAGATAAATGCTAGCATTGTGTTTGCGTTCTTTACTGCCGATTCGACTTGCGGATTAACATTTTGGGGACACCTAAGTCTCTTTGCTCTGCACGGTGGCGCAGCGGTAGAGTTGCTGCTTCACAGCGCCAGAGACCGCAGTTCCATCCCGACTACGGGTGCTGTCTGTACGGAGTTTGTACGTTCTCCCCGTGACCTGCGTGGGTTTTCTCCGGGTGCTCTGGTTTCCTCCCGCACTCCAAAGACGTGCGGGTTTGTAGACCAATTGGCCGGTGTAATAGTAAATTGTCCCTAGGTGTGTGTAGGAGAGTGTTAGTGTGCGGGGATCGCTGTTCTCCGCGGACCCGGTGGGCCGAAGGGCCTGTTAGAAACATAGAAACATAGAAATTAGGTGCAGGAGTAGGCCATTCGGCCCTTCGAGCCTGCACCGCCATTCAATATGATCATGGCTGATCATCCAACTCAGTATCCCGTACCTGCCTTCTCTCCATACCCTCTGATCCCCTTAGCCACAAGGGCCACATCTAACTCCCTCTTAAATATAGCCAATGAACTGGCCTCAACTACCTTCTGTGGCAGAGAATTCCAGAGATTCACCACTCTCTGTGTGAAAAATGTTCTTCTCATCTCGGTTTTAAAGGATTTCCCCCTTATCCTTAAGCTGTGACCCCTTGTCCTGGACTTCCCCAACATCGGGAGCAATCTTCCTGCATCTAGCCTGTCCAACCCCTTAAGAATTTTGTAAGTTTCTATAAGATCTCCCCTCAATCTCCTAAATTCTAGAGAGTATAAACCAAGTCTAAAGACTGTTTTTGCGCTGTTTCTCAAAACTAAACTAAAAGCTCCTATTTTTGAAATCACTCCCCAGTTAGAAAGTGGAAATTGAAATGATTCTATGAATACACACCGATATAGTTGGTAAACTGAAACCTTTAGTTTAGAGATACAGCACGGAAACAGGCCCACCGAGTCCACAACGACCAGTGATCCCAGCACACCAACACTATCCTACAATCCCCAGGGACAATTTAGAATTTTACCAAAAGCCAATTAATCTACAAACCTGCACGTCTTTGGAGTGTGGGAGGAAACTGAAGATCCCGGAGAAAACCCACGCAGGTCACGGGGAGAACGTACAAACTCCGTACAGACAGCACCCGTGGTCGGGATCGAACTCGGGTCTCTGGCGCTGTGAGGCAGCAGCTATGCCACCGTGACGCCCTGTATTCAAGACCAGTGTACACCTGTGGAGGTAGTGACACAGGAATGCAGGAATCAGCAGATCTGTGGTAATAGACTGCACTCTGCTGGTCACCAGCAGTACTGCCGCTCACCAAAACATCACCCAGTACTCAGTTCAGACACTGAAAACATAGTAACATAGAAAATAGGTGCAGGTGTAGGCCATTCGGCCCTTCGAGCCGGTACCGCCATTCAATATGATCATGGCTGATCATCCAACTCAGTATCCTGTACCTGCCTTCTCTCCATACCCCCTGATCCCTTTAGCCACAAGGGCCACATCTAACTCCCTCTTAAATACAGCCAATGAACTGGCCTCAACTACCTTCTGTGGAAGAGAATTCCAGAGATTCACCACTCTCTGTTTAAAAAATGTTTTTCTCATCTCGGTCCTAAAAGATTTCCCCTTTATCCTTAAACTGTGACCCCTTGTTCTGGACTTCCCCAACATCGGGAACAATCTTCCTGCATCTAGCCTGTTCAACCCCTTAAAAATTTTGTAAGTTTCTATAAGATCCCCCCCTCAATCTTCTAAATTCTAGCGAGTACAAGCCGAGTCTATCCAGTCTTTCTTCATATGAAAGTCCTGACATCCCAGGAATCAGTCTGGTGAATCTTCTCTGTACTCCCTCTACGGCAAGAATGTCTTTCCTCAGATTAGGAGACCAAAACTGTACGCAATACTCCAGGTGTGGTCTCACCAAGACCCTGTACAACTGCAGTAGAACCTCCCTGCTCCTATACTCAAATCCTTTTGCTATGAATGCTAACATACCATTCGCCTTCTTCACTGCCTGCTGCACCTGCATGCCTACTTTCAATGACTGGTGTACCATGACACCCAGGTCTCGTTGCATCTCCCCTTTTCCTAATCGGCCACCATTCAGATAATAGTCTACTTTCCTGTTTTTGCCACCAAAGTGGATAACCTCACATTTATCCACATTATACTGCATCTGCCATGCATTTGCCCACTCACCCAACCTATCCAAGTCACCTTGCAGCCTCCTAGCATCCTCCTCACAGCTAACACTGCCCCCCAGCTTTGTGTAATTCGCAAACTTGGAGATGTTGCATTCAATTCCCTCGTCCAAATCATTAATATATATCGTAAATAGCTGGGGTCCCAGCACTGAGCCTTGCGGTACCCCACTAGTCACTGCCTGCCATTGTGAAAAGGACCCGTTTACTCCTACTCTTTGCTTCCTGTCTGCCAGCCAGTTCTCTACCCACATCAATACTGAACCCCCAATACCGTGTGCTTTAAGTTTGTATACTAATCTCTTATGTGGGACCTTGTCGAAAGCCTTCTGAAAGTCCAGATATAACACATCCACTGGTTCACCCTTATCCACTCTACTAGTTTCATCTTCGAAAAATTCTATAAGATTCGTCAGACATGATTTACCTTTCATAAATCCATGCTGACTTTGTCCAATGATTTCACCACTTTCCAAATGTGCTGCTATCCCATTTTTAATAACTGATTCTAGCAGTTTCCCCACTATCGACGTTAGACTAACTGGTCTGTAATTCCCCGTTTTCTCTCTCCCTCCCTTTTTAAAAAGTGGGGTTACATTAGCTACCCTCCAATCCTCAGGAACTACTCCAGAATCTAAAGAGTTTTGAAAAATTATCACTAATGCATCCACTATTTCTGGGGCTACTTCCTTAAGTACTCTGGGATGCAGCCTATCTGGCCCTGGGGATTTATCGGCCTATAATCCATTCAATTTACCTAACACCACTTCCCGGCTAACCTGGATTTCACTCAGTTCCTCCATCTCATTTGACCCCCGGTCCCCTGCTATTTCCGGCAGATTATTTATGTCTTCCTTAGTGAAGACAGAACCAAAGTAGTTATTCAATTGGTCTGCCATGTCCTTGTTCCCCATGATCAATTCACCTGTTTCTGACTGCAAGGGACCTACATTTGTTTTAACTAATCTTTTTCTCTTCACATATCTATAAAAACATTTGCAGTCAGTTTTTATGTTCCCTGCCAGTTTTCTTTCATAATCTATTTTCCCTTTCCTAATTAAGCCCTTTGTCCTCCTCTGCTGGTCTCTGAATTTCTCCCAGACCTCCGGTAGGCTGCTTTTTCTGGCTAATTTGTATGCTTCATCTTTTGTTTTGATACTATCCCTGATTTCCCTTGTTATCCACGGATGCACTACCTTCCCTGATTTATTTTTTTGCCAAACTGGGATGAACAATTGTTGTAGTTCATCCATGCAGTCTTTAAATGCCTTCCATTGCATATCCACCGTCAACCCATTAAGAATCAATTGCCAGTCAATCTTGGCCAATTCACGTCTCATACACTCAAAGTTACCTTTCTCTAAGTTCAGGACCCTTGTTTCTGAATTAACAATGTCACTCTCCATCCTAATGAAGAACTCAACCATATTATGGTCACTCTTGCCCAAGGGGCCACGCACAACAAGGCTGCTAACTAACCCTGTTCAAGAAGGAACTGCAGATGCTGGAAAATCGAAGGTACACAAAAATGCTGGAGAAACTCAGCGGGTGCAGCAGCATCTATGGAGCGAAGGAGATAGGTAACGTTTCGGGCCGAAACCTGGTGAAGGGTCTGAAGAAGGGTTTCGGCTCGAAACATTACCTATCTCCTTCGCTCCATAGATGCTGCTGCACCCGCTGAGTTTCTCCAGCATTTTTGTGTACCTGCTAACTAACCCTTCCTCATTACTCAATACCCAGTCTAGAGTAGCCTGCTCCCTCGTTGGTTCCTCTACATGTTGGTTTAGAAAACTATCCCGCATACATTCCAAAAAATCCTCTTCCTCAGCACCCCTGCCAATTTGATTCACCCAATCTATATGTAGATTGAAGTCACCCATTATAACTGTTTTACCTTTGTTGCACGCATTTCTAATTTCCTGTTTGATGCCATCCCCAACTCCACTACTACTGTTAGGTGGCCTGTACACAACACCCACTAGCGTTTTCTGCCCCTTAGTGTTTCGCAGCTCTACCCATATCGATTCCACATCCTCCAAGCTAATGTCCTTCCTTTCTATTGCGTTAATCTCCTCTCTAACCAGCAACGCTACCCCACCTCCTTTTCCTTTCTGTCTATCCCTCCTGAATATTGAATATCCCTGGATGTTCAGCTCCCAGCCTTGGTCACCCTGGAGCCATGTCTCCAGGATCCCAACTATATCATAGTCATTAATAGCTATCTGCACATTCAACTCATCCACCTTATTACGAATGCTCCTTGCATTGAGACACAAAGCCTTCAGGCTTGTTTTTACAACACTCTTACCCCTTATACAATTATGTTGAAAAGTGGCCCTTTTTGATTTTTGCCCTGGATTTGTCTGCCTGCCACTTTTACTTTTCACCTTGCTACCTATTGCTTCTACCCTCATTTTACACCCCTCTGTCTCTCCGCTCACACATTTAAGAAACCCTTTCCCTTTAACTCCATCCTCAACTATCCCATTTGACACCCCACCCGAAGAAGGGTCTCGATCCGAAACGTCGCCTATTCCTTCCCTCCATAGATGCTGGCCTCGCCCGCTGAGTTTCTCCAGCATTTTCGTCTACCTCCCAGGACAGTCAATCACTCTGTTCCTTGGAGCGCAGGAGGATGAGGGGTGATCTTATAGAGGTGTGAAAAATCACGAGAGGAATAGATCGGGTAGACGCCCAGAGTAGGGGAATCGAGGACCAAAGGACAAAGGTTCAAGGTGAAGGGGCAAAGATTTAATAGGAATCTGAGGGTTAACTGAGGGTGGTGGGTGTATGGAACGGGCTGCCAGAGGAGGTAGTTGATATGGGTGGTATCACTACATCTAAAATACATTTGAACAGGTACATGGATAGGAATGAATGGAAATTTATGAGAGGCGTAGATAGGGTAGACAATCAAAACTTTTTTCCCCTGGGTGGAAATGTCCACCACTAGAGGGCGCAGCTTTAAGGTGAGAGGGGCAACGTTTAAAGGAGATGTGCGGGGCAGGTTATTTTTACACAGGTGGGTGGTGGGTGCCTGGAACGCGCTGCCAGGGGTGGTGGTGGAGGCAGATACGATAGTGGTGTTTAAGAGGCTTTTGGATCGGCACATGGATATGCAGGGACATGGATCACGTGCAAGCAGAGGGGAGTTGGTCTTGGCATCGTGTTCAGCACGGACATTGTGGGCCGAAGGGCCTGTTTTCCTGAGCTGTACTGTTCTAAGTTCTGTGAAAGATCGAGAAGGATATGGGCCAAACGCGGGCAGGTGGGACTTGTGTGGGTGGGGCATCTTTAGAGATACATCGCAGAAACAAGCTCTTCAGCCCACCGTGTCCGCGCCGACCAGCGATCCCCCCGCACACTAACACCATCCTACACACACTAGGGACAATTTACAATTCATACCAAGCCAATTAACCTACAAACCTGTACATCTCCTGGTGGGAGGAAACCGGAGCACCCGGAGAAAACCCACGCGGGTCACAGGGAGAAAGTACAAACTCCGTACAGACTCCGTGTAGTCGGGATGGAACCCGGGTCTCTGGCGCTGTGAGGCGGCAACTCTACCAATACGTATATAAAATGTTGAGAGGCAGAGATTGGTTTAGACAGACAGTTATTTATCCAGCATGCAAATATCAAACGCAAGACATGTATGTCATGTTGCCACTTGCGGGCGGAGCACCAAGGCAAATTCCTTGTATGTGAATACTTGGCCAATAAACCTATTCATTAATTAATTCATTCATTCACATAGCTTTAAGGTGCGAGGGATAAGGAAGATAGACTCAAGAAGCTGGAGTAACCTCAGCGGGACAGGCAGCATCTCTGGAGAGGAGTGGGTGACATTTCGGGTCGAGACCCGTCTTCGGAGTTTAATGGAGATGTGCGTGGGTAAGTTTTTTTAAACAGAGGGTGATGGTTGCCTCGAGCACCCAGGAATGATGATGACAGTGGGTGGTGGACATCACAGTCCATCGCGGGGACTGACCTCCCCACCATCGAAGGTCCATCGCGGGTACTGACATCGCAGGCATCTACAGGAGTCACTGCCTCAAAAAGGCAGCCAGCATCATCAGAGATCCACACAACCCTGGCCACGCTCTCATCTCGCTGCTACCATCGGGAACATAGAAACATAGAAAATAGGTGCAGGAGGAGGCCATTCAGCCCTTCGAGCCAGCACCGCCATTCATTCTGATCATGGCTGATCGTCCTCAATCAATAACCCGTGCCTGCCTTCTCCCCATATCCCTTGATTCCACTAGCCCCTAGAGCTCTATCTAACTCTCTCTTAAATCCATCCAGTGATTTGGCCTCCACTGCCCTCTGTGGCAGGGAATTCCACAAATTCACAACTCTCTGGGTGAAAACGGTTTTTCTCACCTCAATCCTAAATGTCCTCCCCTTTATTCTAAGACTGTGGCCCCTGGTTCTGGACTCGCCCAACATTGGGAACATTTTTCCTGCATCTATTCCAGTATTTACTTTAATGGCATTATAACTGAGAACTTACATACACAGAAGAAACGAAAAAATTGTTTCTCAATCAGTTCCCATCAGTGCGGTTAATAAAAACAGACTAAATACATATAGCTTTAAAAAAATTAAAATTACCATTTCTAAAAGTAGGCTTAAAAATTGAAAAAATAACAGACATTCAGACCGAACAGTGGGTTTACTTTGACAGGTGCCTAGCTGTCAAAGTATGGGCGAGGTTAGATGTGTTGGTGTATGATATATGGGGAGGGGACACAGTCCGTTAACCAGTCTTATTGCCTGTGTAGCATCCTGCTGGTTTTGCAGCTGATGCTCCTGTACCTCTTCCCAGATGGCAGAATGGAGAAGATGTGGTGTGATGGATGATAGGGGTCCTTGATAATGGAGATGGCTCTGCTGATGCTCCGCTTCTGATAGATCTCCAACAGGAAAGGGAGAGGGGCACCAATGATCCTGCTGGCGGTCTTCACTATCCTGTTGAGTTGGTTTTGCTCATAAGCCTTGCAGCTCCCAAACCAGGAAGTGATGCCGTAGGTCAATATACTCTCGATGGTGCCCCTGCAGAAAGTCCTTAGATGAACAGTAGGGAGACCTGCTTTCCTTAGTCTCCGGAGAGGGTGGAGCCGCTGCTGAGCTCTTTTTATCACTGCTGTGGTGTTGGTCGTAGAGGTCAGGTCATCCGCCAGGTGGAGTCCCAAGAACTTCACACTGCTGACCCTCTCCACAGCAGCTCCATCAATATGCAGCGGAGTGTGATGGTGTTTTCCAGCCCTCCTGAAATCGATCACCATTTCCTTTGTCTTTTCCACATTGAGGGTGAGATTGTGGGATCTGCACCACTCCGTAAGCAGCTCCACATCCATCCTGTACGCCGACTCATTGTTGTCACTGGTGAGACCCACCACTGCTGTGTCATCAGCGAACCTATTGATATAATTATTGCTGAGTCTGGCAGTACAGTCATGAGTAAGCAGACTGAACAGCAGGGGGCTTAGGACACAGCCTTGGGGTGAGCCAGTGCTCACAGCGATGGTTCTTGATGTCCGACTGCCCACCCTGACTGTCTGCTGCCGCTGTGTCAAAAGGTTAAAGACCCAGTTGCAAGTGCCAGTGTCCACCTTCAACAGCTTCAGCTTCTCCACCAGCTGCTGTGGGATGATTGTATTAAAAGCGGAGCTGAAGTCTATGAAGAGGATCCTGGCATAGGTATTCTTCCGGTCGAGATGTGATAGTGCGAGGTTGAGTGTTGTAGAGACTGCGTCCTCTGTGGACCGGTTGGCTCTGTAAGCGAACTGCAGTGGGTCCAGGTTGGCAGGGAGACCGTTTTTGATGTGCTGCATGACCAGCCGCTCAAAACACTTCATTAGTATGGGTGTGAGAACCACTGGATGAAAGTCATTGAGACCGGCTGGGGTGGGTTTCTTCGGGACGGGGACGATGGTGGCACGTTTGAGACAGTTGGGCACTACTGCCTGGCTGAGTGAGATGTTAAAAATGTCTGTAAAGACATCTTTTAGTTGCTCAGCACAGTCCCTTAAAACGCGTCCAGGGATGTTATCCGGCCCTGCAGCTTTGCGTGGATTAACGCTGGCAAAGGCCTTTTTAACTCCGGCTGTGGACAGCCTGAGTAACTGGTCGCTGGGTGATGGCAGGAGTGCTTGTATCTGGGTGGTATTTTTAGATTAGATTAGATTAGATTCATTTATTGTCATTCAAAGCCTTTCGGTCTGAACGGAATTTCGTTTCCCTGCAGTCATACATATAATAAAAAATGCCAAAAACACACAATCAACACAAATTTAACATCCACCACAGTGAGTTCACCAAACACCTCCTCACTGTGGTGGAAGGCAAAATCTTAAAGTCTCTGTCTCTTCCCTCTTTGTTCTCCCTCTGCGCCGAGGCGATCCAGGCTCCAGATGTTGTGACCCCACCGGGTGATGGTAAATCCCGCGGCTCAACTGTGCTCCGCGAACGGGCTGGTTCAAACTCCGCGGGTGGTCGCTGCTGCCGCCACAGCTCCGACGCCGAGTCGGGTCTCCGCTGCCGCCGCCACGGTTCCGGTTTAGCCTCAAACCGTGCGTAAAACTCGTTCAGTTCATCTGGTAGCGAGGGGTCGTTTTGGCATATCTGCAGCGGGGGGGGGGGGGGGCTTGTAGTCAGTGATGGTATCAAATCCCTGCCACAAGCAACGTATGTCTTTGCCATTTGTGAAGTGGCTATTAAGTTTTTGTACATACCGCCTCTTCGCTTCCCTGATCCCCCGGGATAGGTTACTCCGTGCCAGTTTGCATGTTGTGTTGTCCCCAGATTTGAATGCAGCATTCCGGGCTCTCAATAGAGAACAAACTTCCCCAGTTAGCCAAGGTTTCTAGCTTGTCCAGTCCTTTTATAATTTTATATGTTTCTAGAAGATCCCCCTCATCCTTCTAAACTCCAGTGAATACAAGCCTAGTCTTTTTAATCTTTCCTCATATTACAGTCCCGCCATCCCAGGGATCAATCTCATGAACCGACGCTGCACTGCCTCAATCACAAGGATGTCCTTCCTCAAATTAGGAGACCAAAACTGTGCACAATACTCCAGATGTGGTCTCACCAGAGCCCTATACAACTGCAGAAGCTCCTCTTTCCTCCGATACTGAAATCCTCTTGTTCTGAAGGCCAACATCCCATTAGCTTTCTTCACTGCCTGCTGTACCTGCACGCCAACTTTCAGTGACCGGTGTACAGAGGAAGAAGGTACAGGAGCCTAGAAACCGTGACCTCCAGGTTCAAGAACAGCTTCTTCCCAACAGACACCGCACAACACTAACATTTTGGGGGAAAGATTAAATAGTAACTGGAGGGATAACTTTTTCCACACAGAGGGTGGTGGGTGTGTGGAACGAGCTGCCGGAGGAAGTAGTTGAGGCTGGGACTATCGCAACGTTTAAGAAACAGTTAGACCAGGTACATGGATGGATAGGACAGGTTTGGAGGGATATGGGCCAAACGCACGCAGTGTAGATGGGGCATGTTGGCCGGTGTTGGCAGAAGGGCTTGTTTCCGTGCTGTATCACTCTATGACATGTTTTCCACGGGTAGAATCACTCTTGAATTGATGGCAAGGTATCGGGTTGGCACAGGACCATTGGCAACATTGATGGTCCAGTTGTAATTTTCAGGTCTAAGTCCATCACTTCCTGAGGATGACAGGGGCATCTTCCCCTCTGTTATCAGGCTTCTGAATGGTCCTTCCGTAAGCTAGGGTACAGTGGGAGGAGCCATCTTGGGGAACGGCTGCTAACCAGCAGCCGTCCGTTTAATTCACTTTTTTTTGCAGTTTTAGTAAGTCCTGTGCCCTGTTTGTGGGAGAGATAGTCTTTTCAATGTGGGGGGAAGGGGGTAACTATATTTCTAGGTCCCTACCTGGTCGGTGAGGCAGCTTTTTCTCCGGGCTGCCCCGTCGACCCGTCCTCGTGGCCTACCAGCGGGCGTGGAGCGCCGTTTCCTGGTGGGGACCGCCCAGCACCTCGGCTTCGGTGGCGGCACAGCGCTGGAGCGCTATCGCGGAGCGGAGCGGGCGATGCCTTGCCTGGGTCGCCGCGCTGGATCGACGCGCTGGAGCTCCGGTGAGCTGTGACCGCCGAGATCAACACCTCCGGGCTGCGGGTCTGCGGAGCGGAGCGGGCGGCGCCGACTCTAACGTCGGGTGCCTGGGAGCTCCAGCCCGGCGCGGCCTTGTCGGCGTCGGAAGCCGCGGTCCCCAGTTAGGAAGCGGCCGTTCCAGGTGGCACAGCCGCTGAAAGGACTCTCCCGACGCCGGGGCAACAGCACCTGGCCAGAACGGCCAGGAACATCGGGCCTCCGTAGAGGCAATAGCGGAGGCCTCAATAGGCCTGACTTTGGGAGAACTGGAGATGGGGACTGGACATTGTGCCTTCCCCCACAGTGGTATCCATTGTGGGGGGGGATGATTATCTGTGTGTAATGTGAATATGTTAGTCTGTGTCCAAGATGGCTGTTGGAAGGGAGAGTGGACGCTGGCGCGCTTTAGCTGCCGCTGCTCTCTCTTCACATTGTGTTTTTGATTTTTAGTTTTTGGAGCGAATTCTGTCTTTAATTTGTGTATTGGTCTTATGTCCTTATTATTTATTTTACTCCGACTATATGTTTTTTCTCTCTTGTTAATTTTCTGTAAGGTGTCCTTGAGACTTTGAAAGGCGCCCGCAAATAAAATTTATTATTATTATTATTACCGTCCCATTCACCTCTACTCCATTGCGGACATTGGACTTTGTCTCTGGAACTGATGCGCTACAATGCTGAGAACTAGACCACCAGGGGGCGCCGGGGAGATGGCCGCCCTGCCGGCAGTCTGTTCGTTTTTTTAATTCTTTTTGTTATTTTTTAGTGTGTTAAGAGTTTGTTTTAATGTTCTTCGGTTTGTTTTATGTGGGGGGAGGGGGAAGGGGATCGGGGGAAACTTTCTTACCTTCCCGGAGATGTGATCAATTTTCGGATCACATTGTCCGGGCTCTGCGGCCTACCATCGCTGGAGCTGGAGGCCTCCTCGGACTGTCGTGATCCCCACCGCGGGGCGTGGACTTACCATCGGAGCTGATCCCTTGCCTGGGATCGCTCCCACCGCGGCCTGCGGACTTACCAACAAGGGCTCGCAGTCTCGGGAGAGGCTAGTCTGGAGCTCCAACGCCGCAGAAGGTTCGACCAGCCCCGACGCGAGGTTCGATCGCCCGGCGCGGGAGAGCTGACATCCCCCCGATGCGGGAGCTGAACGCCTCGACGCGGAGGGTCCGAATACCGCCGGCTACGGGAGTCAAGACCCTCCCGTCAACGGGGGCTCGAGGCCCACGACCAAGGAAGAACTAAGGGAAAGGACTTGAACTTTATTTCGCCTCCATCACAGTGAGGAATGTGTAGTGGTGGATGTTCATGTTAAAATGTGTTTTTGAGTGATCTGTTGCTTTTTATTGTATGACTGACCTGGCCAGTGAAATTCCTCGTATGTTGCAAAACGTACTTGGCGAATAAAGTGTGATTCTGATTCTGATTCTGCACTCTGTATCTTCCACCATTGCTCTATCTACTGTACGGGTGTCAGGGGTTTTACGGGGAGAAGGCACGAGAATGGGGTTGAGAGGGAGAGATAGATCGGCCATGATTGAATGGCGGAGTAGACTTGATGGGCCGAATGGCCTAAATCTGTTCCTATCGCGTGAACATGAACGAGTTGGATCGAGAGGGACGACAGATGGCACAATGGGCTAAGTGTTCGGCTGGCAACCAGAAGGTAGCTGGTTCGAATCCCGCTTGGAGTGCATACTGTCGTTGTGTCCTTGGGCAAGACACTTCACCCACCTTTGCCTGTGTGTGTCCTTGGGCAAGACACTTCACCCACCTTTGCCTGTGTGTGTGAATGTAATTATGTGAAGCACTTTGGGGTCAATGCAAGTTGACTAAAAATGTGCTATATAAATAAAAGAAAAAAAAATGATTGTATTCATGTACAAAATGATCATTGGACAGGATGGGCAACAAAGCTTTTCACTGTACCTCGTTACACGTGACAATGATGAACCCTAACCCTAGAGGTCATGTTGCAAACTTGCCTTGGTTGGTTGGAGAGGGTAAGTTCATATGTTCTAGAATTAGGCCATTCGGCCCATCAACGTTTAAGAAACATTTTGACAGGTTTGACATGGATAGGACAGGTTTAGAGGGATATGGGCCAAATGCGAGCAGGTGGGACTAGTGTCAATGCGGCATGTTGGTCAGTGTGGGCAAGTTGGGCCGAAGGGCCTGTTTCCACGCTGTATGACTATGAATTCCACAGATTCACCACCCTCTGACTAAAGAAATTCCTCCTAATAAGATCTCAAGATCTCAGAGCAGAATTAGGCCATTCGGCCCTTCAAGGGGCGTCAAAAGTTATCAAAACACACTCACCTGCCTCTCCGCTCACCCAGTCCCCACGGCGATGTCTGAATACAGGCGGCACGGTGGCGCAGCGGTAGATCTGCACTAGAGAACCAGGTCTCTGTTTATGCCACCGTATCTCTACACCCTTGTGGCCACTCCCTCTTCTCCCCCTCTCCCATCGGGCATGAGGTACAGAAGTGTGAAAACGCACACCTCCAGATTCAGGGACAGTTTCTTCCCAACTGTTATCAGGCAACTGAACCATCCTACTACAACCAGAGAGCAGTGCTGAACTGGGCGGGGTGGCATAGCGGTAGAGTTGCTGCAATTTTACAGCACTTGCAGCACTGTAGACCCGGGCTCGATCCTGACTACGGGTGCTGTCTGTACGGAGTTCGCACGTTCTCCTCGTGACTTGCGTGGGTTTTCTCTGAGGTCTTTGGTTTCCTCCCACACTCCAAAGACGTACAGGTTTGCGGGTTAATTGGCTTGGTATAAATGTAAAAGGCAGGAAACATGTTCCCGATGTTGGGGGAGTCCAGAACCAGGAGCCACAGTTTAAGAGTAATGGGTAAGCCATTTAGAACGGAGATGAGGAAACACTTGTTCCACACATAGTTGTGAGTCTGTGGAATTCTCTGCCTCAGAGGAGGCCGGTTCTCTGGATATTTTCAAGAGAGAGCTAGATAGGGCTCTTGAAGGTAGTGGAGTCGGGGGTTGGGGAGAAGGCAGGAACGGGGTACTGATTGTGGATGATCAGCCACGATCACATTGAATGGCGGTGCTGGCTCAAAGGGCCAAATGGCCTACTCCTGCACCTATTGTCTATTGAAATATTAAAGCACAAACAACAGACACTAGGTGCAGGAGTAGACCATTTGGCCCTTCGAGCCAGCACCGCCATTCAATTTGATCATGGCTGATCATCCCCAAACACCGCGGCACCGTCATGGAAAGACTCACACACTCTGGATCAATAACAAAGCTTCTTTTATTCCATTTTTTTTTTTCTCTTCCCCAAAAAATAGTTTCAAACGTACACAAATTTCCCAAAAAAAAAAAAAAAAAAAAACCCCCAAAAAATAACTTCAAGTGCTTAAAGAAATCAGTTTTCCAAAAGCATCAACTTTGAAAAAAAAAGTTTCTTGGAGAACTCCAAGTTTCCGATGATATCAATCATTGCACCAATTAAAAACCTGGCAGTCCCACATTGAATGTTAGGAAAAAGAAAATAGCGCCCCAAAAATTAGAACATGATTACAAAATGCAATACTGTTCATTCAACCCATTTACGCATTGAAATGGTATTTGGAAGGTTGTAAACATTTTTCTCAACTTTCAATAGTTGAGTTGTTTTCCTCCTGTGTTCCTAGTCTTTCCACAAATCTACCATAACGTTCGTGTTTACTTTAGAGATACAGCGCGGAAACAGGCCCATCGGCCCACCGAGACCACGCCGACCTTGCTTTTGAGGGAGTGCAGCGTAGGTTTACAAGGTTAATCCCCGGGATGGCGGGACTGTCATGTGCTGAGAGAATGGAGCGGCTGGGCTTGTACACTCTGGGGTTTAGAAGGATGAGAGGATATCTCATTGAAACATATAAGATTATTAAGGGTTTGGACACGCTAGAGGCAGGAAACATGTTCCCGATGTTGGGGGAGTCCAGAACCAGGGGCCACAGTTTAAGAATAAGGAGCAAGCCGTTTAGAACGGAGATGAGGAAACACTTTTTCTCACAGAGAGTTGTGAGTCTGTGGAATTCTCCGCCTCAGAGGGCGGTGGAGGCCGGTTCTCTGGATGCTTTCAAGAGAGAGCTAGATAGGGCTCTTAAAGATAGCGGAGTCAGGGGATATGGGGAGAAGGCAGGAACGGGGTACTGATTGGGGATGATCAGCCATGATCACATTGAATGGCGGTGCTGGCTCGAAGGGCCGAATGTCCTGCTCCTGCACCTATTGTCTATTGACCAGTGATCACCGCACACTGGCACTGTCCTACACACACTAGGGACAGCTTACAATTTAACCAAAACCAATTAACCTACAGAATTGTAGATCTTTGGGGGGGGGGTGTGTGAGGAAACTGGAGCACCACGTAAGTCACGGGGAGAACGTACATACTCCGTACAGACGGCACCCGTACTCAGGATCGAACCCGGGTCTCCGGTGCTGTGAGGCAGCAGCTCTACCCGCTGCACCACCCTGCCGCCCCATTTCCGGCTGTTGGCATGCAGTGGTTTAAAAGTAAAAAGCAGTGTACAACTGTTCCACTTGCCCGATAAACAATGCTGGGATTTACCGGGTCATGCTCTCCGCTGTAGACAAAGTAGTTCTTTATCAGAGAAAAAAAAACACCCTCAGAGTGCAGTTGAGTAACCGGTTGCTATGGGTTACGACGCTTCCAAGATGGCGTCCAACACAAGCGGCCATTTGCCTGGCAATTGCATGCTGGGCACGGAAGCTGATTTTTACCTCAGTTTAGTTTAGAGATACAGCGGGGAAACAGGCCCTTCAGCCCACCGGGTCAGTGCCGACCAGCGATCCCCGCACATTAACTCTACCCTACACACGCACACCAGGGACAATTTTACATTTATATACCAAGCCAATTAACCTACAAACCTCGACGTGTGGGAGGAAACCAGAGATCTTGGAGAAATCCCACGCAGGTCACGGGGAAAGAGCGTGCAAACTCCGTACAGACAGCGCCCGTAGTCAGGATCGAACCCGGGTCTCTGGCGCTGTGAGGCAGCGACTCTACCGCGGCACCGCACTCTTAAATCACTCCCCCCCCCCCCCCCCCCCCCCACAGCAACGTTTCTTACTTTAACTATGATATCCGTACACAGCGAACGGCTCGATTGTAATCTTGTGTTGTCTTTCCGCTGGCTGGTTAGCAGGCAACAAAAACTTTTCACTGTACTTCGGTACACGTGACAATAAACTGAACTGAGACAGTGTGGAGCAATAACGAACAGAGAGGAAGGTTGGTCTTTAGGATGTAAAAGCAGCAAATGGTAATAATGGCAAAGTATTAATTCACCTGCGATTTTTAGTCACCAATGTAACAAATACTATACACTATACACAAAATGTCGGAGTAATTCAGCGGGACGGGCAGCATCTCCGGAGAGAAGGAACGGGTGACGTTTCCGGTCGAGACCCTTCTTCAGACTGAGAGTCATTGGGGGGAAAGGGAAACGAGAGACTTAGACAGAGATACAGTACGAAAGAATGGGAAATATGCAAAAAAAAAAAGCAACGGTGATCACACAACGGTGAACAAACACAATGGTTCATTGTTGGCCGTGGGCTTTGTTCGGAACCTTTTCATCCCTCTCCCCCGACTCTCAGTCTGAAGAAGGGTCTCGACCCCGAAGCGTCACCCATTCCTTCTCTAAAGAGACGCTGCGTGACCCGCCGAGTTACTCCAGCACTTTGTGTCCGTAAATCAGCATCTGCGGTTCCTTCCGACACTATATACACACACACACACACACACGTTGAGATGTTGGAGAAGTAGCAGAACAGGGATGGTATGCAAGGCTTGAGATCTGATGAATATGTACTTGTAAATAACCCTCCCCTCTCCCCTACTCACAGAAGAGTTGAATCTTTGCCTCAACACACAGGGCACAGTTCACATTTGCAACAAAAAATAATAACGTATTAAAAAAAGTCCGTGTTTGGCACAATGCTATCGTTATCCCTGCAGGGTTTGCATCAGAGTGCAGTCACACCAGTGTGTATCAGTCACCGCTATTGTTCAGTGCGATTGGTGACTGGACAGGGTTATTTCTCGCCGAGGCTTCACAGGCTTGTTAGTAATCTTCACGCCATCCACGTAGGCAGAGGGCGCGCATGCGCGGGCGGGCACATTAAACAGCAGCTGCCGCTTCCTCCGCCCGCCTTCCCCCTTCGCGCCCTCTCATCGCCCCGTCAAAAATAAACTTTGGTCTTTCGCGCTTCTCGTTTTCTCCCCGCGTCGAGGAGAGATGCTTGCCGGGTCGTCGGGGGGGGGGGGGGGGGGCTCGGCCCTTATAGGGTGGCGAGGATCCGGGAGAACGAGATGACCACGGTGAGTACAGTCTGTCCGGCCCCAAAGACCAGAGCTTCGAGAGGCACCATGGTCTTCCCAGCCACTCGGTACACTCCAGCCACCGCCGCGCCTGCACAAGCGGAAAGGCAACATCCGTAAGTTATCAGAGCGGAACATACGATCATAAATTCATACGTCACTTACCGGGCAGAGCACCAAGGCAAATTCCTTGTATGTGAATACTTGGCCAATAAACTTATTCATAAACTTATTCATTCATTATTATTGTAGGGGCAGAGTAAAGATTGTTAAGGGCTTGGACACACTAGAGGCAGGAAACGTGTTCCCGATGTTGTGGGAGTCCAGAACCAGGGGCCACAGTTTAAGAATAAGGGGTAAGCCATTTAGAACGGAGACAAGGAAACAATTTTTCTCACAGAGAGTGGTGAGTCTGTGGAATTCTCTGCCTCAGGTGTGGTGGAGGCAGGTTGGAGGCAGGTTCTCTGGATACTTTCAAGAGAGAGCTAGATAGGGCTCTTAAAAAGATCAGAGTCAGGGGATATGGGGAGAAGGCAGGAACGGGGTACTGATTGGGGATGATCAGCCATGGTCACATTGAATGGCAGTGGTGGCTCGAAGGGCCAAATGGCCTACTCCTGCACCTATTGTCTATAGGCCATTCGGCCCATCAAATCTTACTCTGCCATTCAATCACAGCTGATCTATCTCTCCCTCTCAACCCCATTTAGTCTAGTTTAGAGATACACAGAGAAAAGCAGGCCCTTCAGCCCACCAGGTACACGTACACACACACACACCAATTTTTACTTTTCTATCAAAGCCAATTAACCTACATACCTTTCGAGTGTAGGAGGAGACCAAAGATCTCGGAGAAAACCCACGCAGGTCACGGGGAGAACGTACAAACTCCGTACAGACAGCACCAGTGGTCGGGATGGAACCCGGGTCTCCGGCACTACAAGCGCTGTAAGGCAGCAACTCTACCGCTGCGCCACCATACCACCATTCTCCTGCCTTCTCTCCATAATCCCTGACATGCATACTAATCGACAATCTGTCATGCTCCACCTTAGAAATATCCCTTTCACATCCCAAATTTGAAAATACCGGGGTTTTATTTGGTTAATAGCCGAGCCTATTGGAAGAAGGCCATTCGGCCCATCAAGTCCACTCCGCCCTTCCATTGACTCCATCTACATCTCACGCTGCCTCGGCAAGGCCAGCAGCATAATCAAGGACCAGTCGCGCCCCTGGCCACTTCCTCTTCTCCCCTCTCCCATCGGGCAAGAGGTACAGAAGTGTGAAAACGCACACCTCCAGATTCAGGGACAGTTTCTTCCCGGCTGTTATCAGGCAACTGAACCATCCTACCACAACCAGAGAGCGGTCCTGAACTACTATCTACCTCATTGGTGACCCTCGGACTATACTTGATCGGACTTTGTTGGCTTTAACTTGCACTAAACGTTATTCCCATATCACGTATCTGTACACTGTAAATGGCTCGATTGTAATCATGCATTGTATTTTCGCTGACTGGTTAGCACGCAACAAAAGCTTTTCACTGTACCTCAGTACACGTGACAATAAACTAAACTGAATTGAAACTGAAATCATGGCTGATCTATCTTTCCCTCTCAACCCCATTCTCCTGCCTCCCCATAATCCCCGACACCCATACTAATCAGGAACCTCCCATCTCCCATATGGTCTAGTGGTTAGGTTTCCTGGTTTTAACTCAGACAGCACGGGTTCGACTCTAGGTACAGGCAGTGACTCTTTAGGGCAGCACAGTGGCACAGCGGTAGAGTTGCTGCCACACTGCCCAGAGACCGGGGTTCGATCCTGACTGCGGGAGCTGTCCGTATGTAGTTTGTACGTTCTCCCCGTGACCTGCGTGGGTTTTTTGCGGGTGCTCCGGTTTCCTCCCACACTCCAAAGACGTGCAGTTTTGTAGGTTAATTGGCGGAGGTATAATAGTAAATTGTCCCTAGTGTGTGTGTGGGATAGTGTGAAAGGGGCTGTCCCACTTGGGTGAGAAAATCCGCGAGTTCTGGCGAGTTTGCCCTTGACTCGTACTCGCAGCATGGTCGAGGAGGTCTTTGTAACTCTCCTTCATGCTCGAGAGTTGTCCCCGTGTACTCGAGGCCTCAGCTGGGTCACGGCGTATTTATCAACATGTTGAAAAATGCCCGCGAGTAAAAAAAGGTTGCCATGGAAAAAAAATCAATATTTTTTTACTCGTAGGTTTAGTCGTAGTCGGAGGTAATCGAGGGTAGTCGACGGAAGTCGTAGATAGTCTTCATCATAGTCAAAGGTAGGTTGAAGGAGATAGTCTTCACTCTCCACTCTATCCGGTGTCCAATTTTCCCGAAGTTAGTCGTAGCTAGTCAAAGCTAGTCTCAAACATAGTCGAGGTCTTCCACGTGACAACTTTTCAAACTCTCCTAAACTCTTCTAAACTCGCCCAAGTGGGACAGCCCCTTTAGTGTGCGGGGATCGCTGGTCGGCGTGGACTCGGTGGGCCGAAGAGCCTGTTCCCGCTCTGTATCTCTAAGCTAAAAGTACAGGCTTATAGGTTAAATGGCCTCGGTAAAAATTGGAAATAGATGTACGGGGTGATTGCTGGTCAACTAAACTAAAAAACAAATGGATGTTTAAAGCTGCTCTTAGGTTAGAGATACAGCGTAGAAACAGGCCCTTCGGCCCACCGGGTCCACGCCGACCAGCGATCCCCGCATATTAACACTATCCTACACACACACACGGAACCATATAACCATATAACAATTACAGCACGGAAACAGGCCATCTCGACCCTTCTAGTCCGTGCCGAACACGTATTCTCCCCTAGTCCCATATACCTGCGCTCAGACCATAACCCTCCATTCCTTTCCCGTCAATATAACTATCCAATTTATTTTTAAATGATAAAAACGAGCCTGCCTCCACCACCTTCACTGGAAGCTCACAGCCACCACTCTCTGAGTAAAGAAGTTCGCCCACATGTTACCCCTAAACTTCTGTCCCTTAATTCTCAAGTCATGTCCCCTTGTTTGAATCTTCCCTACTCTCAGTGGGAAAAGCTTATCCACGTCAACTCTGTCTATCCCTCTCATCATTTTAAAGACCTCTATCAAGTCCCCCCTTAACCTTCTGCGCTCCAAAGAATAAAGCCCTAACTTGTTCAACCTTTCTCTGTAACTTAGTTGCTGAAACCCAGGCAACATTCTAGTAAATCTCCTCTGTACTCTCTCTATTTTGTTGACAATATTTTGTTTCCTCCCACACTCCAAAGAAAACTAAAATAATTAAATCACTACAGCTGACAAACTTTTCCCGTGCTGTATACTTTTTGCAGTCATATTTTTAATTGCAATATATATCGGAAAACCCTTTGAACATTTTTTACATTTACCAAGCCAATTAACCTACAAACCTGCATGTCTTTGGAGTGTGGGAGGAAACCGAAGATCTCAGAGAAAACCCACGCAGGTCACGGGGAGAACGTACAAACTCCGCACAGACAGCACCCGTAGTCGGGATCGAACGTGGGTGTTCGGCGCTGCAAGCACTGTAAGGCAGCAACTCTACCGCTGCTCTACCATGACCGCCCTCGATCCCCTGAAGAGTGAACTCAGCAGAAACTATATTTTATACACGGTGGTCAAAATGTAGACCTCACCAGCGCTTGGAGCAGTGGAATCGAATATCACAGATGCATTTAAAGAGAAGTTGTTTGATCACAAGGGGAATAAAAGGAACTGAAAAATATGCAGATTAAATCAGCTGCAAAAATAAATTTACGAGCGCAAATCGGCACGGTGGCGCAGCGGTTTGAGTTGCTGCGTCACAGCGCCAGCGCCCGGGTTCGATCCCGTCCACGGGTGCTGCCTGTACGGAGTTTGTACGTTCTCCCCGTTACCGCCGTGTGTTTTCTCCGAGATCTTCGGTTTCCTCCCACACTCCAAAGAAAACTAAAATAATTAAATCACTACAGCTGACAAACTTTTCCCCTGCTGAATACTTTTTGCAATCATATTTTTAATTGCTTTATATATCGGAAAACCCTTTGAAAACACAAAAGACAGTCGGATCCTTCTTCCCAGGGTGGAAGTGCCAAAGACTAGAAGGCATAGTTCAGAGATACAGCGCGGAAACAGGACCTTCGGCTCAATGAGCTCACTCCGACCAGCGATCCCCACACACTAGCACTATCCTACACACACTAGGGACAATTTACTCTGGAGTTTAGTAGGATGAGAGAGGATCTTATTGAAACATATAAGATTATTAAAGGTTTGTACACGCTAGAGGCAGGAAACATGTTCCCGATGTTGAGGGAGTCCTGAACCAGGGGCCACAGTTTAAGAATAAGGGGTAAGCCATTTAGAACAGAGTCGAGGAAACACTTTTTCACACAGAGAGTGGTGAGTCTGTGGAATTCTCTGCCTCAGAGGGCGGTGGAGGCCGGTTCTCTGGATACTTTCAAGAGAGAGCTAGATAGGGCTCTTAAATATAGCGGAGTCAGGGGATATGGGGAGAAGGCAGGAACGGGGTACTGATTGGGGATGATCGGCCATGATCACATTGAGTGGCGGTGCTGGCTCGAAGGGCCAAATGGCCTACTCCTGCACCTATTGTCTACTTTACAATTTTTAACTGGTCAATTAACCCACAAACCTGTATGTCTTTGGAGTGTGGAAGGAAAACTTTATGGACATAAAGAATAGGCTTATATTCACTGGAATTTAGAAGAATGAGAGGGAACCTTATAGAAATATATAAAATTCTTAAGGGATTGGACAGGCGAGAAACAGGAAAAATGTTCCCGATGTTGAGGAAAGTCCAGAACCAGGGGTCACAGTTTAAGAATAAGGAGTAGGCCATTTAGGACTGAGATGAGGAACAACTTTTTCCATGCTGAGAGTTGTGAATCTGTGGAATTCTCTGCCACAGAAGGCAGTGGAGGCCAATTCACTGGATGTTTTCAAGAGAGAGATAGATTTAGCTCTTAGAGCTAAAGGAATCAAGGGATATGGGGAGAAGGCAGGAACGGGGTACTGATTGGGGATGATCAGCCATGATCATATTGAATGGCGGTGCTGGCTCGAATGGCCGAATGGCCTACTCCTGCACCTATTGTCTATGTTTCTTTGCAAACGCTATAAGGCAGTGCTGCTCCAAAGCCGTGAATATAGAGTGAATAGAGCAGGGGAAAGGTGGAGGAAGGAAATGCAGATGCTGGTTTACACCGAAGATAGACATAAAATGCTGGAGTAACTCAGCGGGACGGGCAGCATCTCTGGATAGGATTAGGTTTGTTCCACTAAAGATGCAGGACAGAACGCCACAGGAAATCCTTCATTCCTGCAGCTGTCAAATTGTACAACGCCCCCTTCTGTTAGTAGACATTAGATGCAGAAGTAGGCCATTCAGCCCTTCGAGCCAGCACCGCCATTCAATGTGATCATGGCTGATCATCCACAATCAGTAACCCGTTCCTGCCTTCTCCCCATATCCCCTGACTCCACTATCTTTAAGAGCTCTATCTAACTCTCGCTTGAAAGCATCCAGAGAACCGGCCCCCACTGCCCTCTGAAGCAGAGAATGCCACAGATTCACAACTGGGTGAAAATGTGTTTCCTCATCTCTGTTCTAAATTGCCGACCCCTTATTCTTAAACTGTGGCCCCTGGTTCTGGACTCCCCCCAACATCGGGAACATGTTTCCTGCCTCTAGGGTGTCCAAACCCTTAATAATCTTATATCCAGAGGATCCAGGGAATTGGATCCATTAAGAAAGCATCCAGAGAATCGGCCTCCACCGCCTTCCGAGGCAGAGAACTCCACAGACTCACAACCCTCTGGGCGAAAAAGTTTTTCCTCGTCTCTATTACAGTCGTGGTGCGCACTCTCGCCGCCCCTTGTCGCAGGGACCTACTTGTGATCATTCCTCCGGTGATGGACGCTAGGAAGCCCACCACCACGGCCGCCACTGAGATGACTCTGCCCTGCTTGTGCCTCTGGAGCATGACGAACATCAGGAGGCCAACGGCTCCGTGCAGGAAGAGCGAGGAGAAGAGCGCCCAGAGGAAGACCCAGTACCACATCTCTGCGGAGAGAACATACACCGTGGTTTAGTTCTTGTTCATTAGATCACAGGCACAAAGGAACTGCAGATTTTGACTTTCAAAAAAAGACGGTGACAAGCATGTCCCTGAAGAACTTAGAGCAGGGTCAGGCAACCTTGTTCTGCATAGGTGCCGGGACGCACGTCTGTGAGCGGATGGGGGGGGGGGGGGGGGGGGGGGGGGGGGGGGGGGGGGGGGGGGGGGAGGCATATCTATCATGTGTAAAATAGAAACATAGAAAATAGGTGCAGGAGTAGGCCATTCAATATGATCATGGCTGATCATCCAACTCAGTATCCTGTACCTGCCTTCTCTCCATACCCCCTGATCCCTTTAGCCACAAGGGCCACATCTAACTCCCTCTTAAATATAGCCAATGAACTGGCCTCAACTACCTTCTGTGGCAGAGAATTCCACAGATTCACCACTCTCTGTGTGAAAAATGTTTTTCTCATCTCGGTCTTAAAGGATTTCCCCTTTACCCTTAAGCTGTGACCCCTTGTCCTGGACTTCCCCAACATCGGGAAGAATCTTCCTGCATCTAGTCTGTCCAACCCCTTAAGAATTTTGTAAGTTTCTATAAGATCCCCCCTCAATCTCCTAAATTCTAGCGAGTACAAGCCGAGTCTTCCCCCTTATACACATCTATCACCTGGACACATGGATCCCGCCCCCATCCCGCCCCGGATGGCAGGCATCAAATCACGTGTTCACAGAAGGGGGACAAAAATGCTGGAGAAACTCAGCCCTCGCATGTCAAGTCAAGTCAAGTTTATTTGTCACATACACATACGAGATATGCAGTGAAATGAAAGAGGCAATGCTCGCGGACTTTTGTGCAAAAGACAAACAACCAAACAACCAAACAAACTATAAACACAATCATAACACACATATTCTTTTACATAATAAATAATGGAAGGAAAAACGTTCAGTAGAGTTAGTCCCTGGTGAGATAGGCGTTTACAGTCCGAATGGCCTCTGGGAAGAAACTCCTTCTCAACCTCTCATTCTCACCGCATGGCAACGGAGGCGTTTGCCTGACCATAGCAGCTGGAACAGTCCGTTGCAGGGGTGGAAGGGGTCTCTCATGATATTGTTGGCTCTGGTGTTGCACCTCCTGATGTATAGTTCCTGCAGGGGGGCAAGTGAAGTTCCCATAGTGCATTCGGCCGAACGCACTACTCTCTGCAGAGCCTTCTTGTCCTTGGCAGAGCAATTCCCAAACCAGATGGTAATGTTCCCGGACAAGATGCTTTCCAACGCTGCTGCATAGAAGCACTGGAGGATCCTCGGAGACACTCTGAATTTCCTCAATTGCCTGAGGTGGTAAAGGCGCTGCCTTGCCTTACTCACGAGTGCTGAGGCGTGTGATGCCCATGTCATATCCTCGGAGATGTGGACTCCCAGATATTTAAAACAGTTCACCCTCTCCACAGGATCCCCATTTATCCTCAATGGAGTGTACGTCCTCGGATGATGTGCCCTCCTAAATCTTCCGGCATGTCTCCACCCGCTAAGTTTCTCCAGCATTTTTTGTCTACCTTCGATTTTTCCAGCACCTGCAGTTCTTTCTTAAACGTGTTGACAGACTGTGCGCGGCCGAGCCAGCGGCTTTGTGCAGGATGCGGTACAGGCAGAGCTCCGCGATCCGGATGATTACGGGGGGGGGGGAAATTCCGCCTGCGGGCCGGATGATTTTTGGTTACTGGCCGCATTCGGCCCGGGGGCCGTGGGTTGCCAAACCTTGACAGAGTCATAGTCATGGAGTGATACAGTGCGGAAACAGGCCCTTCAGCCCAACTTGCCCACACCGACCAACATGGCCCAGCTACTCTAGTCCCACCTGCCTGCGTTTGGTCATTATCCCTCCAATGTATCCATGTACCTGTCTGTTTCTTAAACGTTTGAGATAGTCCCAGCCTCAACTACCTCCTCCGGCAGCTCATTCCATACAACCCACCTGTGTGAAAACGTTACCCCTCACCTTGAACCTATTATCGCTGGTCCTCGATTCCGCTACCCTGGGCAAGAGACTCTCTATTCCTCTCATGATTTAATAGACTACACGGATAGGACACGTTTCGGGTCGGGACCTCTCTTCTGACCCAGTCTGAGACACGTTCTCTAGTGATTCTGCCTGACCCCAGGGGCATGGTGGCGCAGCGGTAGAGTTGCTGCCTTTACAGCGCCAGAGACCAGGCTTCAATCCTGACTGCGGGCGCTGTCTGTACGTTCCCCCCGTGACCTGCGTGGGTTTCCTCCGGATGCTCCGGTTTCCTCGCCAACTCCAACGACGTGCAGTTTGTAGGTCACAAGTTCAGGAGTGATAGGAGCAGAATGAGGCCATTCGGCCCATCGTCCACTCCGCCGTTCAATCATGGCTGATCTATCTCTCCCTCTCAACCCCATTCTCCTGCCTTCTCCCCATAACCTCTGACACCTGCATTAATCAAGAATCTATCTACATCTGCCTTAAAAATATCCACCGACTTGGCCTCCACAGCCTTCTGTGGCAAAGAATTCCACAGATTCACCACCCTCTGACTAAAGAAATTTCTAGGTAGACAAATTGCTGGAGAAACTTAGCGGGTGAGGTAGCATCTATGGAGCGAAGGAAATAGGCAACGTTTCGGGTCGAGAACCTTCTTCAGACTGAGGAAGGGTCTCGACTCGAAACGTTGCCCATTTCCTTCGCTCCATAGATGCTGCCTCACCCGCTGAGTTTCTCCAGCATTTTTATCTACCTTCGATTTTCCAGCATCCGCAGTTCCTTCTTAAAGAAATTCCTCCTCATCTCCTTCCTGGAAAAACATCCTTCAATTCTGAGGCTGTGACCTCTGGTCCTAGACTCTCCCACTAGTGGAAACATCCTCTCCACATCCACTCAATCCAGGCCGTTCACTATTCTGTAAGTTTCAATGAGGCCCCCCCCCCACCCCTCATCCTTCAAAACTCCAGCCAGTACAGGCCCAGTGCCGTCAAACGCTCATCATATGTTAACCCACTCATTCCTGGGATCATTCTTGTAAACCTCCTCTGGACCCCCTCCAGAGCCAGCACATCCTTCCTCTGATATGGTGCCCAGAATTGCTCGCAATACATCAAATGCGACCTGTCCAGCGCCTCATAGAGCCTCAGCATTAGATCACTGCTTTGCATATTCTAGTTCCCTCAAAATAAATGCTAGCATTGCATTCCCCTTCTTATTCACCCTAGTGTGTTACGGTCTGAACGAAATTTCGTGCCTGCAGTCATACATACAATAATACAATAATAAACAACAATAAACACAAATTAACATCCACCACAGTGAGTCCTCCAAGCACCTCCTCACTGTGGTGGAGGCAAAAATCTTAGGGCTGCAGTCTCTTCCCTCCTCTTCTCCCTCTGCGCTGAGGCGATTCCCCACCGGGCGATGGCACAAACGGGCCGGCTCAAACACCGCGGCCGGGGGTGGTCGAAGCTGCCGCCCTCCAGTCCAGCACACGCAGCCGCTGGCCCGCGGCTGAACCCAGGACTCAGGTCACCGCCACCAGAACGCCGTCCCAGCCACCGGAGCACCGTTCCAGCCCCGAGCCGGATCGCCCTCACGTGAGTACCGTTCTCCCTCGGGCTGGGCCACTCCGACGGGAGTGCCGTTCTCCCTCGGGCTGGGCCACTCCGACGGGAGTGCCGTTCCACCCTCGGGCTGGGCCACTCCGACGGGAGTGCCGTTCTCCCTCGGGCTGGGCCACTTCGACGGGCCACAGCCCCGCACGGGAAAGTCTCTCAGCCCCTCGCCAGGCCGCTCTCACGAGAGCGCAGTTCCAGCCCCGGGCTGGGCCACCCTCACGGGAGCTCAGGGCGAGTCCTGTCAGCTGCCTCCAGAGTCCCGAGGTTGCCAGCTCCGCCATTAGGCCTCAGCGTAGACGGAGGTAGAGAAGGGGGATACGACAAAAAGGTCGTATTCCCCCGAAGGGAGAGACAGCAAGCCCCGTTTCACCCCCCCCCCCCCCCCCACATAAACACAACCTAAAAAACAAAAACGTAACTAGACAAAACGAAAAAAACAACACAAAAAAGTAAAAGACAAACGGACTGCAGGCGAGCCGCAGCCGTTCCCAGCGCCGCCACTTCCGGTGCGGTGATCGCTGATCGGTGCAGACTCGGTGGGCCGAAGGGCCTGTTTCAGCGCTGTATCTCTAAAGTCTAAACTAAACTAAACTCTGGGAGTTCCCCCAGGAAGTCGTATAAGCAGCAAGTTTTGTTTTTGTAATTATATATATTTTTTTAAATGCAGGAACAAGGAACTGCAAATGTTAGTTTACAAAAAAATACACAGAGTGCGGGAGTAACTCAGCGGGTCAGGCAGCATCAGGGCACAGTGGGAGATTTGCTGCCTTACAGCGCCAGAGACACTGGTTCAATCCTGACCGCGGGTGTTGCCTGCACGGAGTTTGTACGTTCTCCCCATGACCACGTGGGTTTTCTCTGGGTGCTCTGGTTTCCTCCCACACTAAAGAAGTAGTTTGTTGGTTTTGGTAAAAATTGCAAATTGTCCCCAGTGTGTGTAGGATAGGGTTAAGTGTGCGGGAATCGCTGGTCAGCGCAGACTCAATAGACAATAGGTGCAGGAGTAGGCCATTTGGCCCTTCGAGCCAGCACCGCCATTCAATGTTATTATGGCTGATTCATCCCCAATCAGTTCCCCGTTCCTGCCATCTCCCCATTTCCCCAGACTCCGCTATTTCTAAGAGCTCGATCTAGCTCTCTTGAAAGTATCTAGACTGTTAAGGGTTTGGACACGGAAGAAGCAGGAATCATGTTCCGGATGTTGGGAGAGTCCACAACCAGGGGCCACAGTATAAGAATAAGGGTAAGCCACTTAGAACGGAAAAGGGGAAACAATTTTTCCACACAGAGAGTTGTGAGTGTGTGAAATTCTCTGCCTCAGAGGGCGGTGGAGGCCGGTTCTCTGGATACTTTCAAGAGAGAGTTAGATAGGGCTCTTATGGTTAGCAGAGTTAAGGGATATGGGGAGAAGGCAAGAACTGGTTACTGATTGTGGATGATCAGCCATGATCACATTGAATGGTGGTGCTGGCTCGAAGGGCCGAATGGCCTACTCCTGCCTCTATTGTCTATTGACTGCTGGTTTCTAGACATCCCAACTTCTAAAGTAAAGAAAGCGAATGGAATGTTGGCCTTCATAACGAGAGGATTGTCGTATAGGAGTAAAGAGGTCTCTCTGCAGTTGTACAGTGCCCTGGTGAGACCACATCTGGAGTATTGTGTGCAGTTTTGGTCTCCGAATTTGAGGAAGGACATCCTTGCTATTGAGGGAGTGCAGCGTAGGTTCACGAGGTTAATCCCCGGGATGGCGGAACTGTCATACGATGAACGATTGGAAAGACTAGGCTTGTATTCACTGGAGTTTAGAAGGATGAGAGGATATCTTATAGAAATATATAACATTATAAAAGGACTGGACAAGCTAGATGCAGGAAAAATGTTCCCAATGTTGGGGGGAGTCCAGAACCAGGGGCCACAGTCCAAGAATAAAGGGGAGGCCATTTAAAACTGAAAATACTTTATCACCCAGAGAGTTGTGAATTTGTAGAATTCTCTGCCGCAGAAGGCAGTGGAGGCCAAATCACTGGATGAATTTAAAAGAGGGTTAGATGGAGCTCTAGGGGCTAGAGGAATCAAGGGATATGGGGAGAAGGCAGGCACGGGTTATTGATTGAGGATGATCAGCTATGATCATAATGAATGGCGGTGCTGGCTCGAAGGGCGAATGGCCTCCTCCTGCACATATTGTCTATGTTTCTATGTTAAAGGTAAAATGAAGCGTTTGTCGGCACTGGGCCTGTACTGGCTGGAGTTTAGAAGAATGAGGGGGGACCTCATTGCAACGTACAGAGTAGTGAAAGGCTTGGATCGAATGGATGTGGAGAGGATTTTAAGATAGAGATGGATAGATTCTTGATTAGTATGGATGTCAGGGATTATGGGGAGAAGGCAGGAGAATGGGGTTGAGAGGGAGAGAAAGATCAGCCATAATTCAAGTGGTGCTGGCTCGAAGGACCGAATGTCCTCCTCCTGCACCTATTTTCCATGTTTCTATGATTGAATGGCAGAGTAGACTTGATGGGCCGAATGGCCTCATTCTGCTCCTATGACTTATGGAACTGCCCATCTCCGAGTGAAACGTATCTCTAAAACATATCTCTAAACTAAACTAAATTAATGTATCTCTAAACTAAACTAATTTAAAAAACAGTTAGACATCTACATGGATAGGACGGGTTTGGAGGGATATGGACCAAGCGCGGGCAGGTGGGACTAGTGTAGGTGGGACATGTTGGCCAGTGTGGGCAAGTTGGGCCGAAGGGCCCGTTTCCAAGCTGTATCACTCTGTGACTCTCAGGGCTTTCTCCGATATATCTTATCATGTCGAACTTTACCATGCACCAACTTTGAAAAATAGATTTTGTTTGCAAACTCATTGCAGTTTGCAGGATCTGCCTGCAGGCAAATCAGACACACCGCATCCAGTTCCCCACATTACAACATTGGAAAAGAATTCCATTGATCCAAAAAACACAAACATGACTCTGTGAAAGGCATTGAATAACACTGCCATTCCTGGCTGGAACTTTCCTTTGTACCAGTGACAAAGAACGGGAGGTTTACTGCTAAATCCACCTTTTATTCACCCACTCGCTTCCAATGCCTTGTCTCAGCCAAAATCTCTCCCCTCTCCCACAGCAGTTTATCAGTTTAGTTTATTGTCACGTGTACCGAGGTACAGCGAACAGCTTTTGTTGCGTGCTAACCAGTCAGCGGAAAGACAACACATGATTACAATCGAGCCATTTACTGTATACAGATACACAATGAGGGAGTAATGTTCAGTGCAAGGTAAAGCCAGCAAAATCCGGTCAAGGATAGTCCGAGGGCCACCAATGAGGTAGATAGTAGTTCAGCACTGTTCTGTGTTCGAGGAAACCGGAGAAAACCGGCCATGAGGAGAACGTGCAAACTCCGTAGAGACAGCACCCGTAGTCGGGATCAAACCTGCGTCTCTGGCGCTGCGAGGTAGCAACTCTACCGCTGCACCACCGTGCCACCCGGTATGAAGTTTGTATGTCGCAGGGGCAGAATTAGGCCATTCGGCCCATCAATTCTACTCTGCCATTCAATCATGGCCGACCCATCTTTCCTTCTCAACTCCATTCTCCTGCCTTCCCCCGTAACCTCCGACACCCGCACTAATCAAGAATCTGTCAATCTCCACTTTAAAAATATCCACTGACTTGGCCTCCACAGCCGTCTGTGGCGATGAATTCCACAGATTCACCACCCATTGACTAAAGAAATTCCACCTCATCTCCTTTCTAAAGGTACATCCTTTTATTCTGAGGTTAGGCCCTCTGGTCCTAGACTCTCCCACTAGTGGAAACATCCTCTCCACATCCACTCCATCCAGGCCTTTCACTAGGCGGTAAGTTTCAATGAGGTCACCCCTCATCCTTCTAAACTGCAGCGAGTGCAGGCCCAGTGCCGTCAAACGCTCATCATATGTTAAAAACAAGACCAGCTCAGTACAAACCCGACAATAGTATTTGCCTTTCAACCTCGGTCAGTGCTATTTTTAAATGTATTTACAAGGGTCTATTCTGCTTAATTTCTATGTAAATACTTTGTGTTTTAAACTTCCCCTTCCTGAAAGGAAATCACACCAACGCCTCTACTTCCTCAGAAGGCTCAGGAAGTTCAGCATGTCCCCAACAACTCTCACCAACTCCTACAGATGCGCTGCAGAAAGCATTTTATCGGGATGCATCACAGCACGGTTTGGGAACAGCTCCACCCAAGACCGCAAGAAATTGAAGAGAATTGTGGACGCAGCCCAGACCATCACACAAACCAACCTCCCTTCCATCGACTCCATCTACACCTCACGCTGCCTCGGCAAGGCCAGCAGCATCATCAAGGACCAGTCTCACCCCCCGCGGTTACTCCCACTTCTCCCCTCTCCCATCGGGCAAAACATAGAAAATAGGTACAGGAGTAGGCCATTCGGCCCTTCACCGCCATTCAATATGATCATGGCTGATCATCCAACTCAGTATCCTGCACCTGCCTTCTCTCCATACCCCCTGATCCCTTTAACCACAAGGGCCACATCTAACTCCCTCTTAAATATAGCCAATGAACTGGCCTCAACTACTTTCTGTGGCAGAGAATTCCACAGATTCACCACTTTGTGTGAAAAAAAAAATTCTCATCTCGGTCCTAAAAGACTTCCCCCTTATCCTTAAACTGTGACCCCTTGTTCTGGACTTCCACAACATCGGGAACAATCTTCCTGCATCTAGCCTGTCCAACCCCTTAAGAATTTTGTAAGTTTCTATAAGATCCCCCCTCAATCTTCTAAATTCTAGCGAGTACAAGCCGAGTCTATCCAGTCTTTCTTCATATGAAAGTTCTGCCATCCCAGGAATCAGTCTGGTGAACCTTCTCTGTACTCCCTCTATGGCAAGAATGTCTTTCTATGACTCCACCTATGGCAAGAAGGTATAGAAGTGTGAAAACGCACACCTCCAGATTCAGGGACAGTTTCTTCCCAGCTGTTATCAGGCAACTGAACCATCCTACCACAACCAGGGAGCACAAGAAGGGTCTCGAACCAAAACGTCACCCATTCCTTCGCTCCACAGATGCTGCCTCACCCGCTGAGTTTCTCCAGCTTTTTGTCTACCTTCGATTGTTCCCGCATCTGCAGTTCCTTCTTAAACAACCAGAGAGCAGTGCTGAACTACTATCTACCTCTTTGGAGACCTTCAGACTATCCCTTTCGCAGACTGGATAGCTCGCAGCAAAAGCTGTTCACTGTACCTCGGTACACGTGACAATAAACTGCAAAGGATTTCAGCCTTTGGAAAGGGTGAAGTGATTTATCAGAAGGACAGCTGGACTAAGCAGCAACCCTTCAGAACTAGTTGCATCAAGCTGAATCTCAAGCAATGATCCAATTATCCAGCTTAAGTCAGTTGACGTACACAAGCCCGTGTTCTTAGAGATGTTTTAATGATAGAGTGGAAACAGGCCCTTCGAGTCCATGCTGACCATCGATCACCCGTTCTATGTTATCCCACTTTCTCATCCACTCCCCACACAATGGGGGCAATTTACAGAGGGCCGATTAACCTACAAATCCACTGTTTAGTTTAGTCGAAGTTTACTAAGCTTAGAGAAATAGTGCGGAAACAGGCCTTTCGCAGCCAGCCACAGCCAGCCACACACACTGCCCTGGCAGCAGCGGCTCACCGGCAGTCCCGTTTGTTTGTGTTATTTGTGTTGTTTATTTCGTTTTGGTTAGTCTAGTTTTTGGTTCTTAGTTTGTGTTTTATGGGGGTGGGGGGTTGAAACGGGGTTTGCAGTCTCTCCCTGCGGGGGAATACGACTTTTTTGTCGTATTCCCCTTCTCTGCCTCCGTCTGCGCTGAGGCCTAATGGAGCTGGCGACCTCGAGGCTCCGGAGGCAGAGCCCGTCAGGACTCGCCCTGAGCTCGCTCCCGTGAGGGCGGTCCGGCTCAGGGCTGGAACAGTGCTCCCGTGAGAGGTTGTGACACTCCCGTGAGGGCGGCCAGCCCGAGGGTGGAACGAGGCTCCCGTCGGAGCGGCCGAGCTCGGGGAGGTGCGGCGCTCGCAACCCGAGGGAGGTTCGGCGCCCAAGTCGGGGCGCCCCGGCCCGAGGGAGAAGCGACGCCCAAGTCGGGGCGGCCCAGCCGGAGGGAGAAGCGACACCCAAGTCGGGGCGGCCCAGCCCGAGGGAGGTTCGGCGCCCATGTCGGGGCGGCCCGGCCAGAGGGAGAAGCGACGCCCATGTCGGGGCGGCCCAGCCCGAGGGAGGTTCGGCGCACATGTCGGGGCGGCCCAGCCCGAGGGAGGTTCGGCGCCCATGTCGGGGCGGCCCGGCCAGAGGGAGAAGCGACGCCCATGTCGGGGCGGCCCAGCCCGAGGGAGGTTCGGCGCACAAGTCGGGGCGGCCCAGCCCGAGGGAGGTTCGGCGCACAAGTCGGGGCGGCCCAGCCCGAGGGAGGTTCGGCGCCCATGTCGGGGGCGGCCCAGCCCGAGGCTGAAGACGGTACGGTACTCACGTGAGGGTGGCTGGGACGGTGTTCTGGCGGTGGTGGCCTGAGTCCGGGGTTCGGCCGCGGGCCAGCGGTTGCGTCTGCAGGACTGGTGGGCGGCAGCTTCGACCACCCCGGGCCGCGGTGTTTGAGCCGCGGGACTGATTTGTAACATCGCCCGGGGGGTATCGCCTCAGCGCAGAGGGAGAAGAGGAGGGAAGTGTAATGACTTCCAAACACGCGTGGTCTTCACTACATGTTTTATTATAGACACTGGTATAAAACACACACCGTGCCCTAGCTGTCCGTGGTCTGTCACTGGAGCTAGAGAGCGAGAGGGACGTGGGGAGGCTACAGTTATACTGAAGATAATAGGGAGTGGTTAGTAGTGGTGAGGTCACTATGTTAAAGGAGCATGCACTGATCTACAGGAAGAGACTGCAGACCTAAGACTTTTGCCTCCATCACAGTGAGGAGATGCTGGGTGGACTCACTGTGGTGGATGTTAATATGTGTTTATTGTTGTTTTTATTGTATTGTATGTATGACTGCTGAAATTTCATTCAGACTTCGGTCTGAATGACAATAAAGGCTATCTATCTATCTACACACACACACACGGGACAATTGACAATTTTTATCGAAGCCAATTAACCTGAAAATCTGCCCGTCTTCAGAGTGTGGGAGGAAACCAAAGATCTCGGAGAAAACCCACGCAGGTCACGGGGGGAAACGTACAAAAACTCCGTACAGACAGCACCCGTGGCCAGGATCGAACCCGGTTCTCTACCGCTGCGCCACCGTGCTGGCCTAAAGCCCGAGTTCTGTGCAGTTAAATCGAGCAAAACACAACACAGAGCAGCACATACAGCACAGGAACAGGCAGTCGGCCAACACTATCAACATCCAACATGGTTCGAAGATAAACTAATCTCCTCAGCCTGCACTTGATCCATATCCCCGCATCTATCTAAATGCCATATAAACACAATTATCGTATCTGCCTCCACCGCCACCTCTGGCGGCGCGTTCAGACCTCCCACAGTATTTTTCTCTTTACTTATTGTACTTGTGTTTGACTTCATTGTATTAATCTTTCGTATCATCAGATTTCATTGTACAGTGTAAACAAACGTTCGGTGCTGGGAGCCTGTTCCAACGCCTCTCAACAATCTCTCTGTGCAGAGATGAACCAGCCCACAAAGCTGCAAAAATATCACAATTATCAATAAGTGCTGCTAGACGTGGTTTTGTAAATTGTCTTGTTCTAATTTTAAGCTAAAGGGGATAATAGACAATAGGTGCAGGAAGGAGTAGGCCATTCGGCCATTCAAGCCATTCAATGTGATCATGGCTGATCATCCACAATCAGTACCCGTTCCTGCCTTCTCCCCATATCTCCTGACTCCGCTAGTTTTAAGAGCCCTATCTAGCTCTCTCTTGAAAGTATCCAGAGAACCTACCAAAACTGCACACAATACGCCAGGTGTGGTCTCACTAGGGCCCTGTACAACTGGAAGGGCCTCTTTGCTCCTATACTCAACTCCTCTTGTTATGTAGGCCAGCATGCCATTCGCTTTCTTCACTGCTTGCTGTACCTGCATGTTTACTTTCATTGACTGATGTACAAGGACCCCCAGATCCCATAGTACTTCCCTTTTTCCCAACTTGACAACATTTAGATAATAATCTGCCGTCCTGTTTTTGACCCCAAAGTGGAGAACCTCACATTTATCCACATTAAACTGCATCTGCCATGCATCTGCCCACTCACCCCACCTGTCCAAGTCACCCTGCATTCTCATAGCATCCTCCTCACAGTTCACGCTGCCACCCAGCTTTGTGTCATCTGTATGATGTGGAGGGCACATTTAGTTTTAAACGGGGTAAAGTTTTGGTTTCGTTTTGAGGGTTAATTTAAAGTTCCCACAAGGAAACAGGCCCTTCAGCCCACCGAGTCCGCGCCGACCAGCGATCCCCGTATATTAACACTATCCTACACACTAGGGACAATTTATATTTATACCAAGCCAACTAACCTACAAACCCGCACGTCTTTGGAGTGTGGGGGGAAACCGGAGCAACCGGAGAAAACGCCCGCAGGTCACGGGGAGAACGTACAAACTCCGTACATACAGCACCCGTAGTCGGGATCGAACCCGGGTCTCTGGCGCTGTGAGGCAGCAGCTCTACCCGCCGCGCCACCGTGCCGCCCTTTGGCCTTTTTCTATTTCTCAACAATCCAACTCTGACGAGCTGAACAACACAATAAGCCGCAAAATGATCACGTTCTAATTATTTGCAGCTAGATTTAGTTTCTAAATCGCCTTGCTCTAATTTTGAGCTGAGGAATGAGAGGCATAGATCGGGTAGACGCACAGAGTCTCTTGCCCAGAGTAGGGGAAATCGAGGACCAGAGGACATAGGTTCAAGGTGAAGGGGGATAGATTTAATAGGGGGCAACTTTTTACACACAAAAGGTGGTGGGTGTATGGAACGAGCTGGCGGAGGAGGTAGTTGAGGCTGGGACTGTCCCAACTTTTAAGAAACAGTTAGACAGGTACATGGATAGGGCAGGTTTGGAGGGATATGGACCAAACGCAGGCAGGTGGGACTAGTGTAGATGGAGCATTTTGGTCAGTGTGGGCAAGCTGGGCTGAAGGGCCTGTTTCCACACTGTATCAATCTTGGACTATGACTCTAATGGATTTGCTCAGGGCAGGTTTTGTTTCACCCAAGGTTAAGGTTTATTATTGTGTTGTACTTGGCATTCTTGCCAAGAAAAACCACAGAGCATTGTTCAATTTAAACTGAGAGATCATGCAAATGTCATTCTAGCCTAATATCAAAAGGTCACAGCTGGTTATTTATAGTACATAGAACAGTACAGCACAGGAATAGGCCCTTCGGCCCACAATATCTGTGCTGAACTTAACGAACAGTGAAAGGCCTGGATAGTGTGGATGTGGAGAGGATGTTTCCATTAGTGGGAGAGTCTAGGACCAGAGGGTCACTGCCTCAGAATTAAAGGACGTTCATTTAGGAAGGAGATGTGGAGAAATTTGTCTGTGGAATTCTCTGCCTCAGAGGGCGGTGAAGGCAGGTTCTCTGGATGCTTTCAAGAGAGAGCTAGATAGGACTCTTAAAGATAGTGCAGTCAGGGGATATGGGGAGAAGGCAAGAACGGGGTACTGGTCGGGGATGATCAGCCATGATCACATTGAATGGCGGTGCTGACTCGAAGGCTGAATGGCCTACACCAGCACCTATTGTCTATAAATATCTTCAGTCAGAGGGTGGTGAATCTGTGGAATTCTTTGCCACACAAGGCTGTGAAGGCAAAGTCAGTGGATATTTTTAAGGCAGAGATAGATAGATTCTTGATTAGTGAGGGTGTCAAAGGTTACGGGAAGAAGGCAGGAGAATGGGGTTAGGAGGGAGAGATAGATCAGCCACGGCGGAGTAGACTTGATGGGCCGAATGTCCCAAATCTGCTTCTATCACTTCCGAACACATGAAGTTGCAGAGAATTGTGGAGGAAGCCCAGACCATCAGGCAAGCCAACCTCCCTTCCATTGACTCCATCTACACTTCACGCTGCCTCGGCAAGGCCAGCAGCATCATCAAGGACGAATCTCCCTCTTCTCACACCTTCCAAGAGGCGCAGAAGCGTGAAAACGCACACCTCCAGATTCTGGGTAGACAAAAACGCTGGAGAAACTGAGCAGGGGAAAACTGAGCCCCAACATCGAGAACATGTTTCCTGCCTCTAGCGTGTCCAAACCCTTAATAATCTTAAATGTTTCAATAAGATGCCCTCTCATCCTTCTAAACTCCAGAGTGTACAAGCCCAGCTGCTCCATTCTCTCAGCATATGACAGTCCCGCCATCCCGGGAATTAACCTTGTAAACCTACGCTGCACTCCCTCAATAGCAAGAATGTCCTTCCTCAAATTAGGGGACCAAAACTGCACACAATACTCCAGGTGTGGTCTCACTAGGGCCCTGTACAACTGCAGAAGGACCTCTTTGCTCCTGTACTCAACTCCTCTTGTTATGAAGGCCAACATGCCATTCACTTTCTTCACTGCCTGCTGTACCTGCACGCTTACTTTAATAGACTGATGAACAAGGACCCCCAGATCCCGTTGTACTTCCCCTTTTCCCAACTTGACACCATTTAGATAATAATCTGCCTTCGTGTTATTGTTACCAAAGTGGATAACCTCACATTTATCCACACGACGTTGCAAAACTTCTCTCCAGAGATGGTGCCTGTCCCGCTGAGTTACTCCAGCATTTTATGACTATCTTCGGTTTAAACCAGCATCTGCAGTTCCATCTTACAGTTTGTGTTTTACGCAGGTTAAAGTTCATTACTGTCACCTGAAGGCAGTGGAGGCCACGTCAGTGGATATATTTAAGGCAGAGATAGATAGCCTCAATAACAATCAGCACGGGAGCACCTCAAGGCTGCGTGCTCAGCCCCCTGCTGTACTCACTCTATACCCATGACTGCGTAGCGAACCACAGTGCGAACTCCATCATCAAGTTCGCTGACGACACCACTATTGTGGGGCGTATCACTGATGGGGATGAGTCAGAGTACAGAAGAGAGATCGAGCAACTGTCCATATGGTGCCAGCGCAATAACCTGGCCCTCAACACCAGCAAAACCAAGGAACTGATTGTGGACTTTGGAAGGAGTAGGAGGGGGACCCACAGCCCCATTTATATCAACGGGTCGATGGTTGAAAGGGTCAAGAGCTTCAAATTCCTGGGCGTGCACATCTCTGAAGATCTTTCCTGGTCCGAGAACACTAATGCAATCATCAAAAAAGCACATCAGCGCCTCTACTTCCTGAGAAGATTACGGAGAGTCGGATTGTCAAGGAAGACTCTCTCTAATTTCTACAGGTGCACAGTCGAGAGCATGCTGACCGGTTGCATCGTGGCTTGGTTCGGCAATTTGAGCGCCCTGGAAAGGAAAAGACTACAAAAAGTAGTAAACACTGCCCAGTCCATCATCGGCTCTGACCTTCCTTCCATCGAGGGGATCTATCGCAGTCGCTGCCTCAAAAAGGCTGGCAGTATCATGAAAGACCCACACCATCCGGGCCACACACTCATCTCCCTGCTACCTTCAGGTAGAAGGTACAGGAGCCTGAAGACTGCAACAACCAGGTTCAGGAATAGTTACTTCCCCTCAGCCATCAGGCTATTAAACCTGGCTCGGACAAAACTCTGATTATTACCAACCACTTTCTGTTATTTGCACTATCAGTTTATTTATTCATGTGTGTATATATTTATATCATGGTATATGGACACATTTATCTGTTTTGTAGTAAATGCCTACTATTTTCTGTGTGCTTAAGCAAAGCAAGAATTTCATTGTCCTATACAGGGACACATGACAATAAACTAACTTGAACTTGAGATAGATTTTTGATTAGTACGGATGTCAGGGGTTATGGGGAGAAGGCGAGCGAATGGGGTTAGGAGGGAGAGATAGATCAGCCACGATTGAATGGCAGAGTAGACATGATGGGACGAATGGCCTCATTCTTCTCCTATCCCTTATGAACCAATGGTCCGTTCCTGCCCTGTGCCGTTCTGTAAATAACCAGCATAGATCGTGTATTGTGACCAGCTAAATCCTCTCCATGTTAAACTGCAATGATATCTACATACTCACACACGTTAAATCGAGCTGTGCATTGCGGGTTTTCTGTCTGAGAGCCTAGGCAGCAAGCATTTTTTTTTAAACTTAAAAACATAGAAAAAGATCGATTTGTGATCAGTAAGGGTGTCAGGAATCACAGACAATAGGTGCAGGAGCAGGCCATTCGGCCCTTCGAGCCAGCACCACCATTCAATATGATCATGGCTGATCATCCAAAATCAGTACCCCGCTCCTGTTTTCTCCCCATAATCCCTCGATTCCTTTAGCCCCAAAGCTAAATCTAACGCTTTCTTGAAAACATCCAGTGAATCGGCCTTCACTGCCTTCTGTGGCAAAGAATTCCACAGATTCACAACTCTCTGCGTGAAAAAGTTTTCCCCCCAACCCAGTCCTAAATGGCCGACCCGTTATTCTTAAAGTGAGAGACAAGGTACTGCAGATTCTATCAACCATAATACCAACACCAAGAGAGCTACCATCTACCTCAATGGAGACCCTCGGACTATCTTTGATCGGAATTTATCTCGGACTAAACGCTATTCCCTTTATCATGTATCTGTACACAGTGGACGGCTCGATTGCAATCGTGTATTTGTAGTCTTTCCGCTGACTGACTAGCACGCAATAAAGAAAGTGTTTCACTGTACCTCGGTACACCTGACAATAAACTAAACTCAACTAACTAAACCTCCCAACTTGTTCAATACTCTGACAAAGGCTCAGTCATGATCACATTGAATGGCGGTGCTGGCTCGAAGGGCCGAATGACCTACTCATGCACCTATTGTCTATTTACTACTGACCTCATTGGTGACCTTCGGACTGTCTTTGATCAGGCTTTACCTTGCACTAAACGTTATTCCCTTATCATGTATCTGTACACTGTGGACGGCTCAATTGTAATCAGGTATTGTCTTTCCATTGATTGGTTAGCTCACAACAAAAAGGCTTTTCACTGTACCTCAGTATACATGGCATTAAACTTAGACTGTGGATCGAGGGAGAGTTTGATTTTGCTCGTGGGGCTAACGGAATCAAGGGATATGGGGAGAAAGCAGGAACGGGGTACTGATTGTGGGTGATCAGCCATGATCATATTGAATGGCGGTGCTGGCTCCAAGGGCTGAACTGCCTACTCCTGCACCTATTGTCTATGTTTCTATTCAAGAACGCCCACCCAGTCCCAACCCACTGACTCATAAATCGTTCAAGTAGCGATCATTAAACACACTCGCGTTACAAAGCTCCAAGAACAAACAATGACTTCATTCCACGAACAACTTCCCCTGTCCCACTTGACTAATTTAATAGACAATAGACATAAGGTGCAGGAGTAGGCGATTCAGTCCTTCGAGCCAACACCACCTGACAATAAACTAAAGACAATAAGCCAGCAATGTGATCATGGCTGATCATCCCCAATCAGTATCCCGTTCCTGCCTTCTCCCCATATCCCCTGACTCCGCTATTTTTAAGAGCCCTATCTAGCTCTCTCTTGAAAGCATCCAGAGAACCTGCCTCCGAGGCAGAGAATTCCACAGGCTCACCACTCTCTGTGAGAAAAAGTGTTTCCTCGTCTCCGTTCTAAAAGGCTTACTCCTTATTCTTAAACTGTGGCCCCTGGTTCTGGACTCCCCCAACATCGGGAACATGTTTCCTGCCTATAGTGTGTCGAAGCCCTTAATAATCTTATATGTTTCAATGCGATTCCCTCTCATCCTTCTAAACTCCAGAGTGTACAAGCCCAGCTGCTCCATTCTCTCAGCATATGACAGTCCCGCCATCCCGGGAATTAACCTTGTAAACCTACGCTGCACTCCCTCAATAGCAAGAATGTCCTTATCAAATGCTTTCTGAAAGTCCAGGTACACTACATCCACTGGCTCTCCCTTGTCAATTATCCTAGTTACATCTTCAAAAAATTCCAGATGATTAGTCAAGCATTTTCCCCTTCGTAAATCCATGCTGACTCGGACCGGCCCTGTTACTGCTATCCAAATGTGCGGCTATCTCATCTTTTATAATTGACTCCAGCATCTTCCCCACCACCGATGTCAGGCTAACTGGTATTGATTCCCTGTTTTCTCTCTCCCGCCTTTCTTAAAAAGTGGGATAACATTCGCTACCCTCCAATTCACAGGAACTGACCCCGAGTCTGTAGAACATTGGAAAATTATCACCAATGCATCCACGATTTCTAGAGCCACTTCCTTAAGTACCCTGGGATGCAGACCATCAGGCCCTGGGGATTCATCAGCCTTCAGTCCCATCAGTCAATCCAACACCATTTCCTGCCTAATGTGGATTTCCTTCAGTTCCTCTGTCACCCCAGATCCTCTGGCCACTAGTACATCAGGAAGATTGTTTGTGTCCTCCTTAGTGAAGACACATCAATTCTCTCAGCATATGACAGTCCCGCCATCCCGGGAATTAACCTTTTAAATCTAAGCTGCACTCCCTCAATAGCAAGAATGTCCTTCCTCAAATTAGGGGACCAAAACTGCACACAATACTCCAGGTGTGGTCACTCTCTTTGTTAGACAGAGCGCTGGAGCAAAGGGTCTGTCCCACTTGGACGACCTAATCCACGAGTTTAGAAGACCCTAGATGAGTTGTAAAAATGTCAAGGTCGTGTTGACTCGCCGAAGTAAAAGACCTCCTACGGCCATGTCTACGACCTCCTACGGCCATGTCTACGACCTCCTACGGCCATGACTACGACCTCCTACGGCCATGACTACGACCTCCTACAGCCATGACTACGACCTCCTACGGCCATGACTACGACCTCCTACGGCCATGTCTACGACCTCCTACGGCCATGACTACGACCTCCTACGGCCATGACTACGACCTCCTACGGCCATGACTACGACCTCCTACGGCCATGACTACGACCTCCTACGGCCATGACTACGACCTCCTACGGCCATGACTACGACCTCCTACGGCCATGACTACGACCTCCTACGGCCATGACTACGACCTCCTACGGCCATGACTACGACCTCCTACGGCCATGACTACGACCTCCTACGGCCTTGACTACGACCTCCTACGGCCATGACTACGACCTCCTACGGCCTTGACTACGACCTCCTACGGCCTTGACTACGACCTCCTACGGCCATGTCTACGACCTCCTACGGCCATGACTACGACCTCCTACGGCCATGTCTACGACCATGTCTACGACCTCCTACGGCCATGACTACGACCTCCTACGGCCATGTCTACGACCTCCTACGGCCGTGTCTACGACCATGTCTACGACCTCCTACGGCCATGACTGCGACCTCCTACGGCCATGTCTACGACCTCCTACGGCCATGTCTACGACCTCCTACGGCCATGTCTACGACCTCAGTCTTCTACACCTAAGACCAACTACGACTAGCTACAAGTGGAAATGATCACATGATAAAATGTGACATATTTTTTCTCGGGCCAGTTACCGACCTACGACTACCATCACGACCTACCTACGAGTAAAAAGTATCAATTTTTTCCATGCCGACCTTTTTTTCCCACTCGTGGACATTTTTTATCTGGCTGGAAAAAATACCGCGGCCTACTTGAGGCCACGAGTACGCGGAGACCACTCACGAGCATGAGGAAGAGTGAACTACGACCTCCTGGCGACCATGCTGTGAGTGCCAGTCAAGGGCAAACTCGGCAGAGGTCGCCAATTAGGTCGTGAAAGCGGGACAGGGGCTTAACTCAGCGGGACAGGCAGCACTTCTGGAGAGAAGGAATGGGTGACGTTTCGAGTCACGACCCTCTACACCAGGTGTTTGCAATCTCTTTCGTCCCGTTTACCCCGGGCAACTTTAATAGCACGTAACAATGTTATTCCACTTATTTATGAAGGACTAATGATGGACAGATATACCAGAACCAAACACAGTCAAGTCAACGAGAAGAAATATGTACAAATCCAGAATCAACAAATTTACCCCCTGGGTAGGCGAAATTGACCCCCAAGGGGGGAAATTTACCCCAGGTTGGGAACCCTCGATGTAGAGAGATATGGAACAAATGAATGAAAGATATGCATAAAAAGTAATACTGATTTTAAAGGAAACAGGCCATTGTCAGCTGATTGTTGGGTGAGAACGAGAAGCTGGTGCGACTTGGGTGGGGGAGGGATAGAGAGAGAGAGAGAGAGGGAATGCCGGGGTTACTTGAAGTTGGAGAAGTCAATGTTCATACCGCTGGGGCGTAAGCTGCCCAAGTGAAATATGAGGTGCTGCTCCTCCAACTTGCGCTGCGCCTCACTCTGACAATGGAGGAGGCCCAGGACAGAAAGGTCAGTGTGGGAATGGGAGGGGGAGTTAAAGTGTTTAGCAGCCTCTTTGTGGTCTTCAGTGAGGATGGGCTTTGGTCTATCAAGAGGACTGTCATTCACCGAGCTCCATCAGAACCAGGTCACAAGGGATAGGAACAGAATCCGGCCAGTTTTTTTTTTTTTTGAGATACAGCGTGGAAACAGGCACTTCAGCCCACCGAGTACCCCCCCCCCCCCCAGCATCTATGGAGCGAAGGAAATAGGCAATGTTTCCGGGCCGAAACGTTGCCTATTTCCTTCACTCCATAGATGCTGCCGCACCCGCTGAGCTTCTCCAGCACTTTTGTCTACCTTCGATTTTCCAGCATCTGCAGTTCCTTCTTAAACAATATGTTCCATCTACACTGGCCAGCGCACAACAAAAGCTTTTCACTGTACCTCGGTACACATGACAATAAACTAAACTGAACTGAGTATATGGAGGAAAGAACTGCAGATGCTGGTTTAAACCGAAGACAGACACAAAAAGCCGGAGTAACTCAGCGGGACGGGCAGCATCTCTGGAGAGAAGGAATGGGTGACGTTTCAGGTCGAGAACCTTCTTCAGAACTGAACCTGCTTACATTTGGTCCATGTCCCTCCAAACCGGTCCTATCCATGCACCTGTCTAACTGTTTCATAAAGGTTGGGATAGTCCCAGCCTCAACTACCTCTTCTGGCAGCACGTTCCATACACCCACCACCCTCTGTGTGAAAAAGTTTCTTCCCAGCTGTTATCAGGCAACTGAATCATCCTACCCCATCCAGAGAGCGGTCCTGAATTACTATCTACCTCATTGGTGACCCTCGGACTATCCTTGATCGGACTCTGCTGGCTTTACCTTGCACTGAACGTTATTCCCCTATCATGTATCTGTACACTGTAAGTGGATCGATTGTAATCATGTATTGTCTTTCCGCTGACTGGATAGCACGCAACAACAGCTTTTGACTGCACCCCGGTACAATAAACTAAACACAAAAAAAAGTTGCTAACTGGCCTTTGATTATTAATTTGTAGGAAGGAAATGCAGATGGAAGGCGATTCTGGATTGTCAAAGATGCCCCCACTGTCCATCTTCAAATCCTCCCTAAAAACTCATTTTTATTCTCTGGCTTTCGACACTGGCTGAGACATTGCTCCTGTTCTTAGTGCTTTTAATGTCTTTTAATTTTTACTGTTTTTTAGTCCTTCGTTTTACGGTTTTTAATGGTTTGTAATAACTTTTTGTCCATGAGTTCTCATGTACAGCACTTTGTGGCAACTGCGGTTGTTTAAAGTGCTTTATAAATAAAGTTATTATTATTATTATTATTATGCCACAGCCAGACATAAAAACAGCTTTTATCCACGAGTAGTTACTCTACTCAACAACCAAAAATCTGTAGCCTCCCTTTGATCTGGTATTTTGTTGGTTCACATGCTTGATCAATGGTGTTTTATCATTAATGTTTTATTATTATTATTAATGTTTAGTGTTTTCGGAGGCATTCGTAACTGTCACTGTATGTCATGTTGTTACTTGTGGGCGGAGCACCTAGGCAAATTCCTTGTATGTGAATACTTGGTCAATAAACTTACTTACTTACTTATGCTGGTTGAAACCGAAGATAGGCACAAAAAGCTGGAGTAACTCAGTGGGTCGGGCAGCAACTCTGGAGAAAAGAAAGAGGTGACGTTTTTGGTTCGAGACTCTTCCTCCAACTGAGAGTATCTGGCCCCGTCTCTCAGTCTGAAGAAGGGTCTCGACCCGAAACGTCACCCGTTCCTTCTCTCCAGAGATGCTGCCCGTCCCGCACTGAGTTACTCCAGCTTTGTGTGTCTACCTGGGGCCTGTGATTATTAGACTGGCTTTACAAGCCTGATACTGTCGTTTTCACAGACCATGAACGACTCTCTGTCGGGCTGGCCGTTCAATGTATAATTTACAACACAGTTTCTTATTTCCTTAGCACTTACTCCAGAGAGTAATGTAATCAACTCTTTATTCATCATTATCCTGAAGGGGAATTATTGCAATGTTTTTTTTTTTTAAATCTACATTTGATCCTCTAGGACCAAAAGAATAATCGATTTGAAATGTCTCCTCCCGTTTGCTGAGGGAGACAAAAAAATGTGCATTTGTCTCGATCACTAAACAAAGGGGGGGGGGGGGGTGTGGAGGGAGAGGAATGGGGGGGGTGGCTGGTGGAGGAAGGGGGGGGGGGGTAAAAGAGGGGATCAATTTTAACCAGGTTTTGTGCAATGTGCATTTTAACATTGTGGGCATTTGGACCCTGTCCAATATTGTTACATTAAATGGATACAATGCAGCCTCCCTCTCCTCCCTCCTCCTCTCCCTCCTTCCCCCCCGCCCTACCTCTCCCTCCCATCTTACCCCCTGCCTCCTCTACCCCCTCCCCCACCGTCTTCCTCCCCCGCTCTATTTCTCCCCCTCCCTACCCACCTCTGCCTCCCATTTCCCTCCAGGACCCCTCCCTTATCCCCCTCCCCTACTCCACTCTCCCCTCCGATAACCTGTTTCCCTACCCGTCCCCTAACCCACCCCCTCCCTCTAATCCCCTGCCCTCCCCTCTTCCCTAACCCCCCCCTCCAACCCTCCCTCCTTATTTCCCTCTCCTACCCCCCCCTCATCTCTTTACTACCTTGTCCCCCCCTCTCTATCCACCCCTCCCCTGAAGTCATCCTCCCCCAACCCCTTGCTTCAAACCCCCTCCCTTACCTCCTCCTCCTCTCCCATCCAACCCCCTCCCGCATACACCCTCCTCCTCCTCCTCTCTCTTCCCTACTCCCTGCCCTTCATCTTCCCACTACCCCGTACCCTTCCCCCCCTCTAACCCACTCTCCCCCTGCCCATCCTCCCCTTCCCCCATCAGAGCTTCTTGCCCAGAGTAGGGGATTCGAGGACCAGAGGACACAGGTTTAAGGTGAAGGGGAAAAGATTTAATAGGAATCTGAGGGGTGACTTTTTCACAAAGGGCGGTGGGTGTATGGAACGAGCTGCCAGAGGAGGTAGTTGAGGCTGGGACTATCCCAACGTCTATAAGAAACAGTTAGACAGGTACATGGATAATGTTTAAGAAGGAACTGCAGATGCTGGAAAATCGAAGTTAGACACAAATGATGGAGAAACTCAGCGGGTGCAGCAGCATCTATGGAGCGAAGGAAATGGGCAACATTTCGGGCCGAAACCCTTCTTCAGATGGATTGGACAGGTTTGGAGGGATATGGACCAAACGTGGGCAGGTGGGACTAGTGTAGCTGGGACACGTTGGCCGGTGTGGGCTGAAGGGCCTGTTTCCACACTGTATCACTCTATGTCACTATCCCCCTCCCCTGCCCCAACCCCCCTCCCCCTCCTCGTAACCCCCTCCCCCCCTATCTCCCCCAACCCTCCTCTCATTCTCCACCTGTCGTTCCAACCCCCTCCACACCCTCTCCTATCCTCCCCCTCCCCTAACTCATCTCCCGCTCCTCCTCCTCCTAACTCCCCTCCCCACCCTCACATTCTCCACACACTGCTCCCCTCTCTTCTCATCACCCCCTCCCTTCCCACTACCCCTCTCCCCTATCTCTCTCCCCCCTTATCCCTGCTCCCCTCCCTCCCAATCCCCGCTCCCCACCCTCCCATCCTTCTGACGAAGGGTCTTGATCCGAAACGTCACCCATTTCTGCCCTCCAGAGATGCTGCCTGTCCCGCTGAGTTACCCAGCTTTGTGCCTATTGTACCTCCCTTCCAAACCCCCCGAACCCCCTCCCATCAACCTCTTCCATCGCCCCCCCGCCCTAACCTCCCCGTCCCTACGCTCTCTCCCCTCTACCCCCCTCGTCCCACTAAACACTCCCTCCAGCCCCCCCCATGTCTCCCTCATCCCACTTCCCTCTAATCCCCTCCCTCTGCCTCCTACCCCCTCCCACACCACCCTATTCCCCAGCTACCTCCCCCTCTCTCACCCACCTGCCCCTCTCCTCCCTCCATTCCCCTGTCCCTACCTCCTCCAACCCTCTCGAAACCCTCCCAAGCCTCTCTTCATACCTCTCCACCCCCTTCCCACCCTTGCCCCTCTCCCCCACCCTTCCAGCTACCCATCTACCCTAAACCCCCCCCCTCCCCTCCACCCACCCCAAACCAATCCCTAGTCCCAACTTTTCCCACTATCCCCTCTCTCTGCCCTTACGCCAGCCCTGACCTCCAATACTCTAATGCCACCTCTCCCCCCTCAACCACCCCCCCCCAACACTCTCCCTCTCCCCTCCCTAACCCTCTATCCCCTTCCTATTCCCTCCCTTCTTCTCTCTCTCTTTCTCTCCTCCTTCCCCTGTCTCTCGCTCTCCCTCTCCCCCCTCCCTCCCTTCCCACCCTCTCCCCCTCTCCCTCCCCAAACCCCCACCACTTTCATCCCAAAACCCTCTCTGGCTTAAGTCCTCCCTCCACCACCTCCAGTTTAAATTCCATTTGGAATATATTGGAGGACCAAGAAACCTAGAACCAAGAACCACCCCCACCACCCCCCTCCTCTCCTCTCCCCTGCCCCGGGTACCGGTGAAGTGCTGCAGGGTTCCGTGCGCCCACAGGCTGAGGACTTGCTGTACGGTCAGGTTGATGGAGTAGCCGCTGGCTGGCATGGCCCGCTGTCCGTGTAGCCGCCGCCGCCGCTGCTGCTGCTGTAGCTGCTGCAGCCCCAGCCCCTGTAGCTGCTGCCTCTGCTCCAGCCCCAGTAGCTGCTGCCTCTGCTCCAGCCCCAGTCTCTGCTCCAGCCCCTGTAGCTGCTGCCTCTGCTCCAGCCTCTGTCTCTGCTCCTCCCGGGGGCCCGGCATTGGTGTGCAGAGGGATACGGGCTGCCTGCAACCACACACCAACACACACGGGGACAAACAGCGAGTAGGCGGCCGCTCCAGCTTCAACGTTGCAAAGTCACGGCAATCCCTCTGTGTGTGTCTGTCTGTCTGCGACTACCGCTCCCACAGACATGAAAGTGAACGCCTTCACCACAACCCAGCCACACTTAAAGGCGATTGCACTCGCATATCTGACCGCCTGACACTCTATTCCCCCACCCACTCCCTCCCTCTCTCTTAAAGGGATTTACCCTCGCTCTCCTCTCCCCATGTACAGTTAAAGTCCACACACACACACACACACACACCTCCCATCTGGAAACTGCTCCAAATGCCTCAATAAATATCCACTCCTAAAAAGGAAACATAGAAACATAGAAATTAGGTGCAGGAGTAGGCCATTCGGCCCTTCGAGCCTGCACCGCCATTCAATATGATCATGGCTGATCATCCAACTCAGTATCCCGTACCTGCCTTCTCTCCATACCCTCTGATCCCCTTAGCCACAAGGGCCACATCTAACTCCCTCTTAAATATAGCCAATGAACTGGCCTCGACTACCCTCTGTGGCAGAGAGTTCCAGAGATTCACCACTCTCTGTGTGAAAAAAGTTCTTCTCATCTCGGTTTTAAACGATTTCCCCCTTATCCTTAAGCTGTGACCCCTTGTCCTGGACTTCCCCAACATCGGGAGCAATCTTCCTGCATCTAGCCTGTCCAACCCCTGAAGAATTTTGTAAGTTTCTATAAGATCCCCTCTCAGTCTCCTAAATTCTAGAGAGTATAAACCAAGTCTATCCAGTCTTTCTTCATAAGACAGTCCTGACATCACAGGAATCAGTCTGGTGAACCTTCTCTGCACTCCCTCTATGGCAATAATGTCCTTCCTCAGATTTGGAGACCAAAACTGTACGCAATACTCCAGGTGTGGTCTCACCAAGACCCTGTACAACTGCAGTAGAACCTCCCTGCTCCTATACTCAAATCCTTTTGCTAGGAACTTGTTTATCAGACGTAATGTGTAGGAAGGAACCGCAGATACTGGTTTAAACCGAAGATAGACACACAGAAAATCCAGTGCCCTCCATAATGTTTGGGACAAAGATCCATTGTTTATTTATTTGCCTCTGTACTCCACAATTTGAGATTTATAATAGAAAAAAAAATCACATGCGGTTAAAGTGCACATTGTCAGATTTTTTTAAAAGCCATTTTTATACATTTTGGTTTCAACATGTAGAAATTACAGCTGTGTTTATACATAGTCCCCCCATTTCAGGGCACCATAATGTTTGGGACACATGGCTTCACAGGCTTTTGTAATTGCTCAGATGTGTTTAATTGCCTCCTTAATGCAGGTATAAGAGAGCTCTCAGCACCTAGTCTTTCCTCCAGTCTTTCCATCCATCACCTTTGGAAACTTTTATTGCTGTTTATCAGCATGAGGACCATTGGACCAATGAAAGTCAAAGAAGCCATTATGAGACTGAGAAACAAGAATAAAACTGTTAGAGACATCAGCCAAACCTTAGGCTTACCAAAATCAACTCTTTGGAACATCATCAAGAAGAAAGAGAGCACTGGTGAGCTTACTAATCACAAAGGGACTGGCAGGCCAAGGAAGACCTCCACAGCTGATGACAGAAGAATTCTCTCTATAATAAAGAAAAATCCCCAAACACCTGTCCGACAGATCAGAAACACTCTTCAGGAGTCAGATGTAGATTTGTCAATGACCACTGTCTGCAGAAGGCTTCATGAACAGAAATACAGAGGCTACACTGCAAGATGCAAACCACTGGTTAGCCGCAACAATAGGATGGCCAGGTTACAGTTTGCCAAGAAGTACTTAAAAAAGCAACCACAGTTCTGGAAGAAGATCTTGTGGACAGATGAGACGAAGATTAACATATCAGAGTGATGGCAAGAGCAAAGCATGGAGGAGAGGAGGAACTGCCGAAGATCCAAAGCATACCACCTCATCTGTGAAACACGGTGGTGGGGGTGTTATGGCCTGGGCATGTATGGCTGCTGAAGGTACTGGCTCACTTATCTTCATTGATGATACAACTGCTGATGGCAATAGCATAATGGATTCTGAAGTGTATCGACACATCCTATCTGCTCATGTTCAAACAAATGCCTCAAAACTCATTGACCGGCGGTTCATTCTACAGCAAGACAATGATCCCAAACATACTGCTAAAGCAACAAAGGAGTTTTTCACAGCTAAAAAATTGTCAATTCTTGAGTGGCCAAGTCAATCACCCAATTGAGCATGCCTTTTATATGCTGAAGAGACAACTGAAGGGGACGATCCCCCAAAACAAGCATAAGCTAAAGATGGCTGGAATACAGGCCTGGCAGAGCATCACCAGAGAAGACACCCAGCAACTGGTGATGTCCATGAATCACAGACTTCAAGCAGTCATTGCATGCAAAGGATATGCAACAAAATACTAAACATGACTACTTTCATTTACATGACATTGCTGTGTCCCAATTATTATGATGCCCTGAAATGGGGGGAGATACAAACACACAAGACACAAACAATCTTCCATATATACTCATGGCCAGAGGATCTTGGGTGACGGAGGAACTGAAGGAAATTCACATTAGGCAGGAAATGGTGTTGGATTGACTGATGTGACTGAAGGCTGATGAATCCCCAGGGCCTGATGGTCTGCATCCCAGGGTACTTAAGGAAGTGGCTCTAGAAATCGTGGACGCATTGGTGATCATTTTCCAATGTTCTATAGATTCAGGATCAGTTCCTGTGGACAGGAGGGTAGCTAATGTTATCCTACTTTTTAAGAAAGGCGGGAGAGAGAAAACAGGGAATTATAGACCAGTTAGCCTGACATCGGTGGTGGGGAAGATGCTGGAGTCAATCATAAAAGATGAAATAGCCGCACATTTGGATAGCAGTAACAGGATCGGTCCGAGTCAGCATGGATTTACGAAGAGGAAATCATGCTTGACTAATCTTCTGGAATTTTTTGAGGATGTAACTAGGAAAATGGACAAGGGAGAGCCAGTGGATGTAGTGTACCTGGACTTTCAGAAAGCATTTGATAAGGTCCCACATAGGAGATTAGTGGGTAAAATTAGGGCACATGGTATTGGGGGTAGAGTGCTGACATGGTTCGAAAATTTGAGGGCACACAGAAAACAAAGAGTAGGGATTAACGGGTCCCTTTCAGAATGGCAGGCAGTGACTAGTGGGGTACCGCAAGGCTCAGTGCTGGGACCGCAGCTATTTACAATATACATCAATGATTTGGATGAAGGGATTCAAATTAACATTAGCAAATTTGCAGATGACACAAAGCTGGGTGGCAGTGTGAACTGTGAGGAGGATGCTATGAGAATGCAGGGTGACTTGGACAGGTTGGGGGAGAGGGCAGATGCATGGCGGATGTGAGGTTATCCACTTTGGTATCAAAAACAGAAAGGCAGATCACTATCTAACTGGCATCAAGTTGGGAAAAGGGGAAGTACAACGGGATCTGGGGGTCCTTGTTCATCAGTCTATGAAAGTAAGCATGCAGGTACAGCAGGCAGTGAAGCAAGACAATGGCATGTTGGCCTTCATAACAAGAGGAGTCGAGTATGGGAGCAAAGAGGTCCTTCTGAAGTTGTACAGGACCCTAGTGCGACCACACCTGGTGTATTGTGTGCAGTTTTGGTCCCCTAATGTGAGGAAGGACATTCTTGCTATTGAGGGAGTGCAGCGTAGGTTTACAAGGTTAATTCCTGGGATGGTGGGACTGTCATATGCTGAGAGAATGGAGCAGCTGGGCTTATACACTGGAGTTTAGAAGGATGAGAGGATATCTTATTGAAACATAAAAGATTGTTAAGGGTTTGGACACGCTAGAGGCAGGAAACATGTTCCCGATGTTGGGGGGAGTCCAGAACCAGGGGCCACAGTTTAAGAATAAGGAGTAAGCCATTTAGAACGGAGACAAGGAAACACTTTTTCTCACAGAGAGTGGTGAGTCTGTGGAATTCTCTGTCTCAGAGGGCAGTGGAGGCAGGTTCTCTGGATGCTTTCAAGAGAGAGCTAGATAGGACTCTTAAAGATAGCGGAGTCAGGGGATATGGGGAGAAGGCAGGAACGGGGTACTGATTGGGGATGATCAGCCATGATCACAGTGAATGGCGGTGCTGGCTCGAAGGGCCGAATGGCCTACTCCTGCACCTATTGTCTATTGTCTATTGTACTGCAGTTCTCCACGCTGGTCTCATGAGTCTCCCTGAATCTAATCCTTCTGCTCTTGAAGGCTGAGTCCTCGGCCTTCAAGGCTTTACACCTGATCCCTTCCAAAAGCCTCCCTAACTTTCTTCACTCGTTAAAGTATTCCTTCAAAGCTGCCTCTCTGACCAAGTCTTTGGCCACGTGCCCTAAGTTATTAGTTCAACGGCAATATTTTGGTTTGCTAACGTTCCTATCTAGTGTGCAATGGTCAGCCATGATCACATTGAATGGCGGTGCTGGCTCGAAGGGCCGAATGGCCTACTCCTGCACCTATTGTCTATTGTCTATTGATATTAAACAATTCAATGGAAGCTGCACTCGTGAAACGTCACCTATCCATGTTCTCCACTGATGCTGAATTACTCCGGCACTCTCTGAAACGTCACCTATCCATGTTCCCCACAGATGATGATGCCTGACCCGCTGAGTTACTCCAGCACTCTGTCTATCTAAGAGATGTAAAGTGATCAGTTGAATCAATATTACCCACTTTGTATGATCGGTCAAAGTTAAAATTATTTCAAGTTACCTTGGAGTTTTTTAAATGTGGAAATATGATTGAAGGACATCCCATCCCCTTTCAGATATTTGCTTTTAGAGAGGCGAGTTATGTTTAAATGACCAGTTTTCCTAACTCTATTTCTAATGTCCTTATTCCTTCCAGTATGTTTGGGTAGATTTCTCTGTAAAGCTGGGCCATATTTATCATTAAATATAATAATTATTATAAGAGTTGCACAGCTGGGTTTAATCCTGGCTATATGAGTGCTGTCTGTACGGAGTTTGCACGTCCTCCCCGTGACCCGCGTGGGTTTTCTCCGGGTGCTCCGGTTTTCTCCCACACTCCAAAGACGTGCGGGTTTGCAGGTTAATTGGCTTCTGTAAAAATTGTAAAATTGTCCCCAGTGTGTGTGTGGGATAGTGTTAGTGTGCGGGCTGATCGCTGGGAACTCGGTGAGCAGAAGGACCTGTTTCCGCGCTGTATCTCTACAAGCCTAATAAAATAAATCCCTCTGATCACACTGACTGTGATCACGGAGACTAAATACTGGCCTCTGTCATTGGTTTCCACAGGCAGATCATACAAACAAAATGTAATGAACTGTCCTAGTCGAGTATAGGAGCAAAGAGGTCCTTCTGCAGTTGTACAGGGCCCTAGTGAGACCACACCTGGCGTATTGTGTGCAGTTTTGGTCTCCAAATTTGAGGAAGGACATTCTTGCTATAGAGGGAGTGCAGCGTAGGTTTACCAGGTTAATTCCCAGGAATGCAGGACTGTCATATGCTGGGAGAATGGAGCGGCTGGGCTTGTATACTCTGGAGTTTAGAAGGATGAGAGGGATTCTTATTGAAACATATAAGATTATTAAGGGATTGGACACGCTAGAGGCAGGAAACATGTTCCCGATGTTGGGGGAGTCCAGAACCAGGGGCCACAGTTTAAGAATAAGGAGTAAGCCATTTAGAACGGAGATGAGGAAACATTTTTTCACACAGAGAGTTGTGAGTCTGTGGAATTCTCTGCCTCAGAGGGCGGTGGAGGCAGGTTCTCGGGATACTTTCAAGAGAGAGCTAGATAGGGATCTTAAAGATAGCGGAGTCAGGGGATATGGGGAGAAGGTCGGAACGGGGTACTGATTGTGGATGATCAGCCATGATCACATTGAATGGCGGTGCTGGCTCGAAGGGCCGATTGGCCGACTCCTGCACCTACTCCGCGTGTAGGGTAGTGCTATGTACGGGGATTGCTGGACGGCACGGACTTGGTGGGCCGAAGGGCCTGTTTCCATGCTGTATCTCCATAGTAAACTAAACTAAACTCATAAAAGGTTTCTAACTGCTAAATATTTTACTGGGCCATTTGTTCTTATTGAAGATGTCCTTCGCTGTTTCACTGGCTAATAAATTGCTGGGTCTTTAAATCACAGTGATAAATGGAGCGAATGTGGAGTGAACTTTCATTCATCTAAAGAGACCTCTGTTGGAGCCAATATTACCTCAATTAGTGAAGATAGATGCAAAATGCTGTAGTAACTAAGCAGGTCATGCAGCATCTGTGGAGAACATGGATAGGTGACATTTCGGGTCGGGACCCATCTTGAGACCGAAAATAGAGGTCGCGGGGAGGGGTGGGGCTGGCAACAGGTAACTTCAGGAAGGGTGGAGCCCACAATTGTCCATTGTTGGCTGGGGACAGTGTGATAGCTAGAGGGATACAAGGATATGAACAGTGGTGGGACAACCAGGGTGTAGGGGGGGTGTAGGGGATAGAGGGATGATAGGCTATGATATTTGTAACTTTCCCGAGTAAAAATTGTAATGACTTCTGCCAAAAACCATGCAGGTACAGCAGGCAGTGAAGAAACGGAATGGCCTGTTGGCCTTCATAACAAGAGGAGTTGAGTATAGGAACAATCAGGACCTTCTGCAGTTGTACTGGACCCTAGTGAGACCACACCTGGAGTATTGTGTGCGGTTTTAGTCTCCCTATTTGAGGAAGGACATTCTTGCTATTGAGGTAGTGCAGCGTAGGTTCACAAGGTTAATTCTTGGATTGGCGGGACTGTCATATGCTGGGAGAATGGAGCGGCTGGGCTTGAACACTCTGGAGTTTAGAAGGATGAGAGGATATCTGATTGGAACATATAAGATTATTAAGGGTTTGGACACGCTGGAGGCAGGAAACATGTTCCCGATGTTGGGGGAGTCCAGAACCAGGGGCCACAGTTTAAGAATAAGGGGTAAGCCATTTAGAACGGAGATGAGGAAACACTTTTTCTCACAGAGAGTGGTGAGTCTGTGGAATTCTCTGCCTCAGAGGGCGGTGGAGGCCGGTTCTCTGGATGCGTTCAAGAGAGAGCTAGATAGGGCTCTTAAAGATAGCGGAGTCAGGGGATATGGGGAGAAGGCAGGACAGGATACTCATCTCACAGTCTCCATCACAAGAAATAGACTATTTACTGATGTTAATATTGCAAACCGAAGATAGACACAAAAAGCTGGAGTAACTCAGCGGGACAGGCAGCATCTAATTTCCATTCGTTTCAATGAGATCCCCCCTCAGCCTTCTAAACTCCAGTGCCGTCAAACGCTCATCATATGCTAACCCACTCGTTCCTGGAACCATTCTCGTAAACCTCCTCTGGACCCTCTCCGGAGCCAGCACATCCAGATGCCTCTGTTGCATGCTAACCAGTCAGTTCAGTCCGTCTTAACCAAACTGATCTCCCGGTGGCCCAGCACTTCAACTCCCCCTCCCATTCCCACACTGACCTTTCTGTCCTGGGCCTCCTCCATTGTCAGTGCGGCCCAGCACAAATTGGAGGAGCAGCACCTCATATTTTGCTTGGGTAGTTTACACCCCAGCGGTATGAACATTGACTTCTCTAACTTCAGATAGCCCTTGCTTTCCCTCTCTCTCCATCCCCTCCCCCTTCCCAGTTCTCCCACCAGTCTGACTGTCTCCGACTGCATTCTATCTCTGTCCCGCCCCCTCCCCAGTCTGAAGAAGGGTCTCGACCCGAAACGTCACCCATTCCTTCTCTCCAGAGATGTTGCCTGTCCCGCTGAGTTACTCCAGCATTTTGTGTCTAACTTCAATTTAAACCACCATCTGCAGTTCCTTCTTAAAAACTCCCTCCATAAATGGTCAGTTTAGATTAGTTTAATTTAGTTTATTGTCACTGTACCGAGCTTTTTTGTTGCGTGCTATCCAGTCAGCGGAAAGACTATACATGGTTCAAGCCATCTACAGTGTACAGATACAGGATAAAGGGAATAATGTTTAGTGCAAGGTAAAGTCCAGTAAAGTCCGATCAAAGATAGTCCGAGGGTCTCCAGTGAGGTAGATAGTAGTTCAGGACTGCTCTCTGGTTGTGGTAGGATGGTTCAGTTGCCTGATAACAGCTGGGAAGAAACTGTCCCTGAATCTGGAGGTGTGCGTTTTCACACTTCTGTACCTCTTGCCCGATGGGAGAGGGGGAGAAGAGGGAGTGACCGGGGTGCGATTCGTCCTTGATGATGCTGCTGGCCTTGCCGAGGCAGCGTGAGGTGTAGATGGAGTCAATGGAAGGGAGGTTGGTTTGTGTGATGGTCTGGGCTGCGTCCACAATTCGCTGCAATTTCTTGCGGTCTTGGATGGAGCTGTTCCCAAACCAAGCTGTGATGCATCCCGATAAAATGCTTTCTATGGCGCATCTGTAGAAGTTGATGAGAGTTGATGTGTTTATATTTATGTGTGTGTGCGTGTTTGTGTACATGTGTATGCGTGTATGCGTGTAAGTCATAAGAACAGAATTAGACCATTCGGCTCATCAAGTCTACTCCACCATTCAATCGTGGCTGATTATATATCTTGCCCTCTCAACCCCATTTTCCTGCCTTCTCCCCACAACCATCCCACCAACAACTAGAGAGCGGTCCTGAACTACTATCTATGTCATTGGAGAATCTCGGACTATCTTTGATCGGACTTTGCTGGCTTTACCTTGCACAAAACGTTGTTCCCTTATCATGTATCTGTACACTGCAAATGGCTGGATTGTAATCATGTATTGTCTTTCCGCTGACTGGTTAGCAGGCAACAAGAGCTTTTCGCTGTACCTCGGTACACGTGACAATAAACTAAACTAGCTAAACTAGCAAATCGTTTTTGGTGCGTGCTAACCAGTCAGCGGAAAGACGATACATGATTACAATCGAGCCATTTGCTGTGTACAGATACATGATAAGGGAATAACGTTTAGTGCAAGGTAAAGCCAGTAAAGTCTATCTATGTGTTTGTGAGTGTAGGCGTGCTTTGCGTACTGCTTAGGCGACCTTCAGTCGTGGCTGACCATGGGTGTCTCCAGGGTTGGAGGACGCCCGTGCGTGAATTTGTTTAACGTGGGGAGACTGGTGCACAGACAGCCACCCCACGGTCAGGATCCAGTGGCATGGAGTCCAAGACGACCGGAGACCCTTTTCTGCTGCAGCCTTCATCCGCCTTCCCAGCCGTTGTGACGCTCCACTAAGGTCAGCTATCGTCCTCCGCCTGTTCCACCGTTGAGGTCTTGGTTGGATTGCTCTTTGTCAGAGACCTCCCTCTCGACCTTACCACCATGGTTGGCCCTACCAGGAACATCGCTCCAGATGGCATCGCTCTCAGGATCTCAGGACCACAAACTTCTCCACCACGACAAGGCGACAATCCACGGAGAAGCATGTGGGCGTGCACGAGTGTGTTAATGTGGATTAGCGGCAGGGTGGTTGTCTGGCGCTGTCCAGAAGCACCGAGCAAGGCCAGCACACTTTGGCCCAGTTGGCAACGCAAGTAGATAGAGACACCGATATGCCATGGAAACTGATACTTGGTGCCTCTGCACCTCCTCGCTCACTCCGCTACCTGGTCACAAGCGCCTGCCCTGCTCAATCTCACCCTTGATCATCAGTTCATCAGCCGTGGGAGCAGGAGCAAGCCATTCGGCCCATCGAGTCTACTCTGCCATAGGTGAACTAAATGCTATCTAAATAGCGTCAAGTTGGGAAAAGGGGAGGTACAACGGGATCTGGGGGTCCTTGTTCATCAGTCTATGAAAGTAAGCATGCAGGTGCAGCAGGCAGTGAAGAAAGCGAATGGCATGTTGGCCTTTATAACAAGAGGAATCGAATATAGGAGCAGATAGGTCCTTCTGCAGTTGTACATGGCCCTAGTGAGACCACACCTGGAGTATTGTGTGCAGTTTTGGTCCCCTAATGTGAGGAAGGACATTCTTGCTATTGAGGGAGTGCAGCGTAGGTTTACAAGGTTAATTCCCGGGATGGCGGGACTGTCATATGCTGAGAGAATGGAGCAGCTGAATCCCCCAACATCGGGAACATGTTTCCCGCCTCCAGCGTGTCCATACCCTTAACAATCTTATATGTTTTAATGAGACACCCTCTCATTCTTCTAAACTCCAGAGTAGACAAGCCCATGCAGAAGGACCTCTTTGCTCCTATATTCGATTCCTCGTGTTATAAAGGCCAACATGTCAATCACTTTCTTCACTGCCTGCTGTACCTGCATGCTTACTTTCATAGACTGATGTACAAGGATCCCCAGATCCCGTTGTACTTCCCCTTTTCCCAACTTGACGCCACTTAGATAATAATCTGCCTTCCTGTTTTTGCTTCCAAAGTGGATAACCTCACACTTATCCGCATTAAACTGCATCTGCCATGCATCTGCCCACTCACCCAACCTGTCCAAGTCAGCCTGCATTCTCATAGCATCCTCCTCACAGTTCACACTGCCACCCAGCTTTGTGTCATCTGCAAATTTGCTAATGTTACTTTGAATCCCTTCATCCAAATCATTGATGTATATTGTAAATAGCTGCGGTCCCAGCACCGAGCCTTGCGGTACCCCACTAGTCACTGCCTGCCATTCTGAAAGGGACCCGTTAATCCCTACTCTTTGTTTCCTGTCTGCCAACCACTTCTCTATCCATGTCAGCACTCTACCCCCAATACATTGTGCCCTAAGTGTGATCCGTTGGGTCCCAGTCACACGGGAGGCCTGGTCCCCCAATGCAACCCATTCCCCAACGCAATATTCCACCACTCACTTATAGCCCCAACTGCGCAGGCGCGGCTCATTTCCCCCTCATCCCCCAGCACTCCCCCCCCCCCCCTCCTCATCATGTGTTGGAGGGGGAAGGGCAGGGGGGGGGATGTGGGCGGGAGGGGTCTGTGTGGATGAGGGGGTATGTGTTGGGGGGGAGGGGAGTGTGTAGGTGGGGGGGCTGTGGGGGGAGAGAGGTCTGTGGGCAAGGTGTGTGTGGGGGTGAGGGGGGGGGGTGCAGGGGCAGGGGTGTGTGTGCGCAGGAGGAAGGGGGTGTGTGGGGGGCAGGGGGGTGTTGGGGGAGGGGTGGGAGCAGGGGGTTGGGTGGGCGACACAAACCCCCGCCCAGACACACCCCCTCCACCCCACCCCCCTGCCACCCCCCCCCCCCCCCCCCCCCCCACACACACCCCTTATCCCTCCCACGCACCTCCCCCCCCACCCACAACCCCTCCCCTACAACACACCTCCGTTCCCTCCCACAACCCCCCCCCCCCCACACCCCCACCCTACCCCGCCCACTCCCCCTTACACGTTGTTTGATTGTGAGTTGCATTTATTCATTGTAGATTTCCTTCAGTGGATGTGGACTTCATGTGTGAGTCTGAAGAAAGGTTTCTATCCATGTTCTCCACAGATGCTGCCTGACCCGCTGAGTTGCTCCAGCACTCTGTGAAACGTCACCTATCCATGTTCTCCACAGATGCTGCCTGACCCGCTGAGTTACTCCAGCACTCTGTGAAACGTCACCTATCCATGTAAGACTATCCTGTAAGTCTATGTTAGGGAGCGGCACAGTGGCGCAGCGGTAGAGTTGCTGCCTCACGGCGCCAGAAACCCGGGTTCGATCCTGACTACGGGTGCTGTCTGTACAGAGTTTGTATGTTCTTGCTGTGACCTCGTGGGTTTTCTCCGGGAGCCCCGGTTCCATCCCACACTCCAAAGACGTGCAGGTTTGTGGGTTAATTGGCTTTGGTAAAAGCTATCATCTCTAGAGAGAAGGAATGGGTGACGTTTCGGGTCGAGACCCTTCTTCAGACTGGGTCTCAGAAGGGTCTCGGCCCGAAACATCACCCATTCCTTCTCTCCAGAGATGCTGTTTGTCCCGTTGAGTTACCCCAACATTTTGTGTCTCTCTTCTTAATGATTTGGAAGAGGGAATTAGGAGCAACATTAGCAAGTTTGCGGATGACACAAAGATGGGTGGCAGTGTGAACTGTGAAGAGGATGTTAGGAGGTTGCAGGGTGACCTGGACAGGTTGAGTGAGTGGGCAGATGCGTGGCAGATGCAGTATAATATAGATAAATGTGAGGTTATCCACTTTGGTGGCAAAATCGGGGGGGCAGATTATTATCTCAATGGGGTTAGGTTAGGGTAAGCGGGAGGTACAGCGAGACCTGGGTGTCCTTGTACACAAGTCACTGAAAGTTGGCGTGCAGGTACAGCAGGCAGTGAAGAAAGCTAATGGAATGTTGGCCTTCATAACAAGAGGATTTCAGTATAGGAGTAGAGAGGTTCTTCTGCAGTTGTATAGGGCTCTGGTGAGATCACATCTGGAGTATTGTGTACAGTTTTGGTCTCCTAATTTGAGGAAGGACATCCTTGTGATTGAGGCAGTGCAGCGTAGGTTCACGAGATTGATCCCTGGGATGGCGCGACTGTCATATGAGGAAAGATTGAAAAGACTTGGCTTGTATTCACTGGAGTTTAGAAGGATGAGGGGCAAATATTATAGAAACATATAAAATTATAAAAGGACTGGACAAGCTAGATGCAGGAAAAATGTTCCCAATGTTGGGCGAGTCTAGAACCAGGGGCCACAGTCTTAGAATAAAGGGGAGGCCATCTAAGACTGAGGTGAGAAAAAACATTTTCACCCAGAGAGTGTGAATTTGTGGAATTCCCTGCCACAGAGGGCAGTGGAGGCCAAGTCACTGGATGGATTTAAGAGAGAGTTAGATAGAGCTCTAGGGGCTGGTGGAATCAAGGGATATGGGGAGAAGGCAGGCACGGGTTATTGATAGGGGACGATCAGCCATGATCACAATGAGTGGCGGTGCTGGCTCGAAGGGCTGAATGGCCTCCACCTGCACCTATTTTCTATGTTTCTATATTGATTGATTCGAGATTGATACCGCTGGGGTGTAAGCTCCCCAAGTGAAATATGAGGTGCTGTTCTTCCAATTTGCGCTGGGCCTTGCTCTGACATTGGAGGAGGCCCAGGACAGAAAGGTCAGTGTGGGAATGGGAGGGTGAGATAAAGTGTTTGGCAACTGGGAGCAATCTTGTCATCCACCAGTAGATGGCAGCAGTGGGCCACTGAGAGAAGGTCTCCAGACAGAGTCAAGCGCTTAGTTTAGAGATACAGCGCGGAAACAGGCCCTTCGGCCCACCGAACCCGCACTGACCAGCGATCCCCGCACATTGACACACACACACTAGGGACAATTTACATTTTATACCAAGCCAATTAACCAACAAACCTGCACGTCTTTGGAGTGCGGGAGGAAACTGAAGATCTCGGAGAAAACCCACGCAGGTCACGGGGAGAACGTGCAAACTCCGTACAGACAGCGGCCGTAGTCGGGATGGAACCCGGGTCTCTGGCGCTGTGAGGCGGCAATTCTGTCGCTGCGCCACCGTGCCGCCCAAAAGTGAAGAGTGTTTTATTGTCCTACGTCACACACAGATAGAACAATGACATTCTTACTTGGAGCAGCACGACCGTCTTTGACAACATCCGACACTGTAAACGATATAATAAATTAGAAAGATATAGTTCAGCGTGTGCATATATACATATCCAGAACAAGGGGTCACAGTTTAAGGATAAGGGGGAAGTCTTTTAGGACCGAAATGAGAAAGATAAAATTCACACAGAGAGTGGTGAATCTGTGGAATTCTCTGCCACAGAAAGTAGTTGAGGCCAGTTCATTGGCTATATTTAAGAGGGAGTTAGATGTGGTCCTTGTGGCTAAAGAGATCAGGGGGTATGGAAAGAAGGCAGGTACAGGATACTGAGTTGGATGATCAGCCATGATCATATTGAATGGCGGTGCAGGCTCGAAGGTCCGAATGGCCTACTCCTGCACCTAATTTCTATGTTTCTATGTTTCTATACACACACATTTCCATACATACATATAACTCGGGTCGCCAACGTTCTCGCTCCCAAATAAGGGACAAAAGGTCAAAATACGGGACAAATTCCCCGACGGCAATTAGTTGACCGACTCGGTCGTGGCTGGGTGAATGATGAGTTGGCCCCGGGTGCTGGACTGTACACAAAGCCCAGCCGGCGGGGCCAGCTGAGAAGTTTTGGCCCGGGGGCCGCGCGACGTCGCTCACCCCATCCAACTCATGAACCGATGATCGGCCGTGAGAAGGAGGAGAGGTGGTGGTGGTGTCGGCGGTAAGCGAAGGTCCGAAGGTCGGACAGCTGGCCGGGCTGCTGACCGACCGACGGGGCCACGGGCGAGGCACTGCTGCTGCTGCTGCTGCTGCTGCTGCACTCCATGGGCTGCACTACGTCGGGACGGACGAGGCGGGATCCGGACGCGGCGCTCAGACCCGACAGACCCCTCGACCCGAGTAGAGGCGGTCAAATACGGGACAAGGGCGGTCCCGTACTGGACAAACCAATTTAGCCCAATATACGGGATGTCCCGGCTAATACGGGACAGTTGGCAACCTTACATACTGTATAAAATCCCCTCCCCCACCCCCCACATAAAACAAACCAGAGAACATGTGCCTATCTAAAACCCTCTTAATCACCAGTATCGTATCTGCCTCCACCACCACCCCTGGCAGCGCGTTCCAGGCACCCACCACCCTCTGTGTAAAAAAAACCTGCCCCGCACATCTCCTTTAAACTTTGCCCCTCTCACCTTAACGCTGCGCCCTCTAGATCTTGGCCAATCAAGTCTACTCCGACATTTAATCAGGGCTGATGTATCTTTCCCTCTCAACCCCATTCTCCTGCCTTGTCCCCGCAACCCCTGACACACCTACTAATCAAGAATCTATCTATCTCTGCGTTTTAAATTTCCATTGACTTGGCCTCCACAGCCTTCTGTGGCAAAGAATTCCACAGATTCACCGCCCTCACCTTCGCTCCAGAGATGCTGCCTGACCCGACTAGTTACTCCAGCACTTTGTGTCTATAATAGTCATAGAGTGATACAGTGTGGAAACAGGCCCTTCGGCCAAACCTGCCTACACCGCCCAACATGCCCCATCTACAAAGGATTTGAGTATAGGAGCAGGGAGGTTCTACTGCAGTTGTACAGGGTCTTGGTGAGACCACACCTGGAGTATTGCGTACAGTTTTGGTCTCTGAATCAGAGGAAGGACATTATTGCCATAGAGGGAATACAGAGAAGGTTCACCAGACTGATTCCGGGGATGTCAGGACTTTCATATGAAGAAAGACTGGATAGACTCGGCTTGTACTCGCTAGAATTTAGGAGATTGAGGGGGGATCTTATAGAAACTTACAAAATTCTTAAGGGGTTGGACAGACTAGATGCAGGAAGATTGTTCCCGATGTTGGGGAAGTCCAGGACAAGGGGTCACAGCTTAAGGATAGAGGGGAAATCCTTTAAGACCGAGATGAGAAAAACATTTTTCACACAGAGAGTGGTGATTCTCTGGAATTCTTTGCCACAGAATGTCGTTGAGGCCAGTTCATTGGCTATATTTAAGAGGGAGTTAGATGTGGCCCTTGTGGCTAAAGGGATTAGAGGGTATGGAGAGAAGGCAGGTACAGGATACTGAGTTGGATGATCAGCCATGATCACATTGAATGGCGGTGCAGGCTCAAAGGGCCGAATGGCCTACTCCTGCACCTATTTTCTATGTATCTATGTACATTAGACCCACCTGCCCGTATTTGGTCCATATCCCTCTAAACCTGTCCTACCCATGTACCTGCCTAAACTGTTTCTTAAACGTTGGGATAGTCCCGGCCTCAACTACCTCCTCCGGCAGCTCGTTCCATACACCCACCACCCTTTGTGTGATAACGTTACCCCTCAGACTCCTGTTAAATCTTTCCCCCTTCACCTAAACCTCTGAACTCTGGTCCTCGATTCCCCAAGAGACTCTGTGCATTTACCTGATCTATTCCTCTCATGATTTTGTACACCTCGATAAGATCACCCCTTATCCTCCTGCGCTCCAGGGAATAGAGTCCCAGCCTGCTCAACCTCTCTCTGTAGCTCACACCCTCTAGTCCTGGCAACATCCTCATAAATCTTCCCAAAAATCTTCCCAAAAATGTGCCGATCTTGTTTTAATACGCGCATTGTAAAGATCACGATCTGGGTGATTCATTCGAGGCCAGTTAATTAGCGCTCAGTCAATGTAAAACTTCACCTCCTTTCAGAAGAAAGTTTTCTACCAGTGCTTATTCAGTCAGCTAATGTTACATGTAATTAATATGAATCAGCCACACAATCCACCTCACCCCAAAGAAGCAAACAAAGATTGAAAAGACTAGGCTTGTATTCACTGGAGTTTATAAGGATAAGGGGGGGTCTTATAGTAACATATAAAATTATAAAAGGACAGGACAAGCTAGATGCAGGAAAAATGTTCCCAATGTTGGGCGAGTCCAGAACCAGGGGCCACAGTCTTAGAATAAAGGGGATGTCAATTAAGACTGAGGTGAGAAAAAACTGTTTCACCCAGAGAGTTGTGAAAGTGTGGAATTCCCTGACACAGAGGGCAGTGGAGGCCAAGTCACTGGATGGATTTAAGAGAGAGTTAGATAGAGCTCTAGGGGCTAGTGGAATCAAGGGATATGGGGAGAAGGCATGCACGGGTTATTGATTGGGGACGATCAGCCATGATCACAATGAATGGCGATCAATGAATGCTGAGTGGCCTCCTCCTGCACCTATTGTCTATGTTTCTTTGTAACTTAGTCAGAAACTTTAGAGTGGTGTTCCCACCAGAGTGTATTTTGGAGACTAATCTGAAGCCTATAGAGATTGTTCATTGATTATCATCACGCATTGAGATCAGAGGAGTTCTCACTTAATGGGCATTTCATACGGGCTTGGTAACTACGCAGAATCCCAAAGGAGGTAGTACTTCACGAGAAGTTCTGGCCTGTTTCGGTTAATTAATGTCGTTTAATTTGTACTTCATGCTGGCTACTTTAAAAAAGGGAACTGGTTTTGACTTCATAAATCAAGCACTGAGACTTTTAGACGTTTAGACATTGCGCGGGATGGCACGGTGGCGCAGCGGTAGAGTTGCTGTCTTCGGTTTAGTTTAGTTTAGAGATACAGCGCGGAAACAGGCCCTTCGGCCCACCGAGTCCGCGCCGACCAGCGATCCCCACAAACTAACACTACCCTACACACACTAGGGACAATTTTACGTTTATAACCAAGCCAATTAATCTACAAACCTGCACGACTTTGGAGTGTGGGAGGAAATCTGAAGATCTTGGAGAAAACCCACGCAGGTCACAGGGAGAAGGTACAAACTCCGTACAGACAAGCACCCCTAGTCCGGATCGAACCCGGGTCTCCGGCGCTACAAGCGCTATGATGCCCCTGTCCCACTTAGGAAACCTGAACGGAAACCTCTGGAGACTTCTGTGGTTTCAAGGTTTCTGTGCGGTTCCCGGAGGTTGCCGGTTGCGATGCTAGTTGAAGGTGTTTGCCGGAGGTTGCAGGTAGTGGAAGGTCTTACCTTCCACTTCCTGCAACTTACTGCAACCACCTGCAACCTCCGGCAACCACCTTCAACTAGCATCGCAACCGGCTTTGACTAAAAAATTACCGATTTTTAAAACGGCAACCTAATTTTAGTCGCGGCCGGATTTGAATTTTTTTTAAGTAATCGCCGGAACATAGAAGAAGCGGAAACCACTTTCGACCATTAGGGAGACTGACAAAAACCTCCGGGAACCGCACGGAAACCTTGGGTGGGGCGCAAAGTCTCCAGAGGTTTCCGTTCAGGTTTCCTAAGTGGGACAGGGGCGTTAGGCAGCAACTCTACCGCTGCACCACCGTGGCCACTGCCACCAGTTTGGAGATACAGCACAGAAACAGGCCAATCGGCCCACTTAGTTTAGTTTAGCTTAGTTTAGTGAGACCCGGGGTCGATCCCGACTATGGGTGCTGCCTGTGCGGAGTTTGTACGTTCTGCCTGTGACCTGCGTGGGATTTCTCCGAGATCTTCAGGTAGGGTCGCGAGGAGAAGGGCGAGGATGCGACTCGGAAAATAGTTGCATCCTCGCCAGGAAGTGACTTGGAAACGGTTTCCCTCTTACCCTACCCCCCCCCACCCCCACCCCCACCCCCCCCCCCCCCCCACATAGAAAAATTAAAGAAACCTCCAACACAAACTTTAAAACTGACTAAAATAATAAAAAGTTTGATAAACAGACAGGCTGTAGGCAGAGTGTTCAAAAGGGAACTGCAGATGCTGGAATATCGAAGGTACACAAAATTGCTGGGGAAACTCAGCGGGTGCAGCAGCATCTATGGAGCGAAGGTGCGACAAAGGTTCACCTGTATCTCCTCCAACCTCATCTACTGCATCCGCTGCTCTAGATGTCAGCTGATTTACATCGGGGAGACCAAGCGTAGGTTGGGCGATCGTTTCGCCGAACACCTCCGCTCAGTCCGCAATAACCTACCTGAACTCCCGGTGGCTCAGCACTTCAACTCCCCCTCCCATTCCCAATCCGACCTCTCTGTCCTGGGTCTCCTCCATTGCCAGAGTGAGCAACAGCGGAAATTGGAGGAACAGCACCTCATATTCCGTCTGGGGACCTTGCGTCCGGATGGCATTAACATTGAATTCTCCCAATTTTGCTAGCCCTTGCTGTCTCCTCCCCTTCCTTAACCCTCTAGCTGTCTCCTCCCACCCTCCCATCCGCCCGCCCTCGGGCTCCTCCTCCTCCTCCCCTTTTCCTTCTTTCTCCCCCCCCCACCCCCCATCAGTCTGAAGAAGGGTTTCGGCCCGAAACGTCGCCTATTTCCTTCGCTCCATAGATGCTGCTGCACCCGCTGAGTTTCCCCAGCCATTTTGTGTACCTTAGGCTGTAGGTAGAGGCTGCCTTCAATGCCGCGCCCCCTAGTAGCCCTAGTGCAGGCGGGACATGCTGGTCAGTCTTCGGCAAGTTAGGCCGAAGGATCTGTTTACTGTTTACATACTGTAGAGTCATAGAGTGATCCAGTGTGGAAACAGGCCCTTCAGCCAACTTGCCCACACCGGCCAACATGCCCCATCTACTCCAGTCCCACCTGCCTGCGTCTGGCCGATATCCCTCTAAACCCGTCCTATCCATGTACCTGTCAAACTGTTTCCTAAACGTTGGGATAGTCCCAGCCTCAACTACCTCCTCCGGCAGCTCGTTCCATACATCCACCACCCGCTGTGTGGAAAGGCTACCCCTCAGGTTTCTAATAAATTCTATGACTCTCAGTTCAGTTCAGTTTATTGTCACGTGTACCGAGGTACAGTGAACAGCTTTTGTTGTGTGCTATCCAGTCAGTGGAAAGACAATACAATGATTACAATCGTGCCATTTACAGTGTACAGATACATGATAAGGGAATAACGTTTAGTGCAAGGAGAAGCAAGCAAAGTCCGATCAAGAATAGTTTGAGGGACATCAAAGAGGTAGATAGTGGTTCAGGACTGCTCTCTAGTTGGTGATTTACAATAGACAATAGACAATAGGTGCAGGAGTAGGCCATTTGGCCCTTCGAGCCAGCACCGCCATTCAATGTAATCATGGCTGATCATCCCCAATCAATACCCCGTTCCTGCCTTCTTCCCATATCCCCTGACTCTATTTTTAAGAGCCCTATCTAGCCCTCTCTTGAAATCATCCAGAGAACCTGCCTCCACCACCCTCTGAGGCAGAGAATTACACACTCACCACTCTCTGTGAGAAAACGTGTTTCCTCGTCTCCGTTCTAAATGGCTTACTCCTTATTCTTAAACTATGCCCCCTGGTTCTGGACTCCCCCATTAGGATGTAAAAAGAATCTTAAGAAAGAAATTAGAAAAGCTAAAAGAAGAGGTTGCTTTGGCAAGTAAGGTGAAAGTAAATCCAAAGGGTTTCTACAGCTATATTAATAGCAAAAGGATAACCAGGGATAAAATTGGTCCATTGGAGAGACAGAGTGAACCAGAGCCAAAAGAGATGGGGGAGATATTGAACAATTTATTTTCTTCGGTATTTACCAAGGAGAAGGATATTAAATTATGTGAGGTAAGGGAAACTAGTAGAGTAGCTATGGATACTATGAGTTTCAAAGTAAAAGAAGTACTGACACTTTTGAAAAATATAAAAGTGGATAAGTCTCCAGGTCCTGACAGGATATTCCCTAGGACATTGAGGGAAGTTAGTGTAGAAATAGCCGGGGCTATGACAGAAATATTTCAAATGTCATTAGAAATGGGAATAGTCCCCGAGGATTGGCGTACTGCACATGTTGTTCCATTGTTTAAAAGGGGTTCTAAGAGTAAACCTAGCAATTATAGACCTGTTAGTTTGACTTCAGTGGTGGGCAAATTAATGGAAAAGATACTTAGAGATAATATATATAAGCATCTGGATAAACAGGGTCTGATTAGGAACAGTCAACATGGATTTGTGCCTGGAAGGTCATGTTTGACTAATCTTCTTGAATTTTTTGAAGAGGTTACTAGGGAAATTGACGAGGGTAAAGCAGTGGATGTTGTCTATATGGACTTTAGTAAAGCCTTTGACAAGGTTCCTCATGGAAGGTTGGTTAAGAAGGTTCAACTGTTGGGTATAAATGCAGGAGTAGCATGATGGATTCAACAGTGGCTGAATGGGAGACGCCAGAGGGTAATGGTGGATGGCTGTTTGTCGGGTTGGAGGCAGGTGACTAGTGGGGTGCCTCAGGGATCTGTGTTGGGTCCTTTGTTGTTTGTCATGTACATCAATGATCTGGATGAAGGTGTGGTAAATTGGATTAGTAAGTATGCAGATGATACCAAGATAGGGGGTGTTGTGGATAATTAAGAGGATTTCCAAAGTCTACAGAGTGATTTAGGCCATTTGGAAGAATGGGCTGAAAGATGGCAGATGGAGTTTAATGCTGATAAATGTGATTTGCTACACCTTGGCAGGACAAATCAAAATAGGACGTACATGGTAGGGAATTGAAGAATGCAGTTGAACAGAGGGATCTGGGAATAACTGTGCATAGTTCCTTGAAGGTGGAATCTCATATAGATAGGGTGGTAAAGAAAGCTTTTGGTATGCTAGCCTTTATAAATCAGAGCATTGAGTATAGAAGCTGGGATGTAATGTTAAAATTGTACAAGGCATTGGTGAGACCAAATCTGGAGTATGGTGTACAATTTTGGTCGCCCAATTATAGGAAGGATGTCAACAAAATAGAGCGAGTACAGAAGAGATTTACTAGAATGTTGCCTGGGTTTCAACAACTAAGTTACAGAGAAAGGTTGAATAAGTTAGGTCTTTATTCTCTGGAGCGCAGAAGGCTAAGGGGGGACTTGATAGAGGTCTTTAAAATGATGAGAGGGATAGACAGAGTTGATGTGGACAAGCTTTTCCCTTTGAGAATAGGGAAGATTCAAACAAGAGGACATGACTTCAGAATTAAGGGACAGAAGTTTAGGGGTAACATGAGGGGGAACTTCTTTACTCAGAGAGTGGTGGCTGTGTGGAATGAGCTTCCAGTGGAAGTGATGGAGGCAGGTTCGTTGGTATCATTTAAAAATAAATTGGATAGGCATATGGATGAGAAGGGAATGGAGGGTTATGGTCTGAGTGCATGCAGGTGGGACTAAGGGAAAATAATTGTTCGGCACCGACTTGTAGGGCCGAGATGGCCTGTTTCCGTGCTGTAATTGTTATATGGTTATATGGTTATAGGACGGTCCCTCAAAAGGATTGATAGGATGGTTCAGTTGCCTGATAACAGCTGGGAAGAAACTGTCCCTGAATCTGGAGGTTTGCGTTTTCACACTTCTGTACCTCTTGCCCGATGGGAGAGAGGGGAGAAGAGGGAGTGACGGTGGTGTGACTGGTCCTTTATTATGCTGCTGGCCTTGCCGAGGCTGCGTGAGGTGCAGATGGAAGGGATGTTTAAGAAAGAACTGCAGATGCTGGAAAAATCAAAGGTAGACAACATTGCTGGAGGAACTCAGCGGGTGAGGCAGCATCTATGGAGCGAAGGAAATAGTGAAGTCAAGAGTCAAGAGAGTTTTATTGTCATGTGTCCCAGATAGGACAATTACATTCTTGCTTGCTGCAGCACAACAGAATATGTAAACATAATACAAAACGGGAGATAAAAGTTCAGTGTGTCTATAGACCATAGACCATATATATACACAATAAATAAACAGATAAAGGGCTGTTATTGTGACATTTCGGGTTGAGACGATAGATTCCATCCCTGCCATCGGGGGGATCTATCGCAGTCGCTGCCTCAAAAAGGCTGGCAGCATCATCAAGGACCCACACCATCCTGGCCACGCACTCATCTCTCCGCTGCCTTCAGGTAGAAGGTACATGAGCCTGAAGACTGCAACGTCCAGGTTCAGGAATAGCTACTTCCCCACAGCCATCAGACTATTAAACTCCTCAAACAAAAATCTGAACTTTAACAGCCTATTGCACTTTATCTGCTTATTTATGTGTGTGTATATATATTCATAGAAACCTAGAAATATAGAAAATAGGTGCAGGAGGAGGCCATTTGACCTTTCGAGCTAGCACCGCCATTCATTGCGATCATGCCTGATTGCCTCCAATCAATAACCCGTGCCTGCCTTCTCCCCATATCCATTGACTCCACCAGCCCCTAGAGCTCTATCTAACTCTCTCTTAAATCCATCCAGTGACTTGGCCTCCACTGCCCTCTGTGGCAGGGAATTCCACAAATTCACAACTCTCTGGGTGAAAACGTTTTTTCTCACCTCAGTCTTAAATGGCTTCCCCTTTATTCTAAGACTGTGTGGCCCCTAGTCCTGGTTCGCCCAACATTGGGGACATTTTTCCTGCATCTAACTTGTCCAGTCCTTTTATAATTTGTGTATGGGCACACTGATCTGTTCTGTATTTATTTGTGCCTCCTATATTGTGTGGTGCTGAAGCCAAGCAAGAATTTTGTTGTCCTATCTGGACACATGACAATAAACTCTCTTGAATCTTGAATATTGAGACCCTTCTTCAGACTTGAGTCAGTGGAAGGGAGGTTGGTTTGTGGGCGATGGTCTGGGCTGCGTCCATAACCCTCTACGTTTCCTTGCGGGCCTTGGACGGAGCTGTTCCCAAACCGTGCTGTGATGCATCGCGACAAAATGCTTTCTACGGCGCTATAATCTGTTTCCCAACGTGATATCCCAGAGGTTTGGGAAGAGTTGAGGGCTGTGATTCACCTTCCACACCCTCTGGTTTCACAGCTCAGTTGCATATAGCTGTAAGGTGTTCTGTTACAGCTGACTAAGGCTGTGTGATACCAGCATGAAACTGATAGTCTACAGGTAGAGAGACACATTGTGGCTAATTGCTCCCCTACACTTGTTCTTTGTACGAGGACTTAACGGCCTCTATTACGCTACCATTACCAGCCCCGCCACCAACACAGAGCTTTGAAATAGTATTTACATGGGGGCCTGTCCGTTCTAACAAATTTAACAATGTTTTTTTAACTCTTCAATTGCCTGCTTCACGAACGGGTTATTTCTGATATCAGGCAACTGAACCATCCTACCTCAACCAGAGAGCAGTCCTGAACTACTATCTACCTCATTGTGTGGGCGGTGGAGGCCGGTTCTCTGGATACTTTCAAGAGAGAGCTGGATAGAGCTCTGAAAGATAGCGGAGACAGGGGATATGGGGAGAAGGCAGGAACGGGGTACTGATTGTGGATGATCAGCCATGATCACATTGAATGGCGGTGCTGGCTCGAAGGGCCGAATGGCCTACTCCCGCACCTATTGTCCATTGTCTATCCTTGATCGGACTTGACTGGCTTTACCTTGCACAGAACGTTATTCGCTTATCATGTATCTAGATACTCGCTGGAGTTTAGAAGAATGGGGGGGGGGGGACCTCATTGAAACGCACAAAATAGTGCAAGGCCTGGATAGAGTGGATGTGGAGAGGATGTTTCCATTAGTGAGAGAGTCTAGGACCAGAGGGCGCAGCCTCAGAATGAAAGGACATTCTTTTAGGAAGGTGATGAGGAGAAATTTCTTTAGAGGGCGGTGAATCTGTGGAATTCTTTGCCACAGAAGGCTGTGGAGGCCAAGTCAATGGATATTTTTAAGGCAGAGATAGATAGATCCTTGATTCGTACGGGTGTCAGCAGTTATGGGGAGAAGGCAGGAGAATGGGGTTAGGAGGGAGAGATAGATCAGACATGATTGAATGGTGGAATAGACTTGATGGGCCGAATGGCCTAATTCTATTCCTATCACTTATGACGTTATGACCTTAAACCTATGCACTGTAAATGGCTTGTACTAAACATTATTCCCTTTATCCTGTATCTTTACACTGTGGACGGCTCGATTATAATCATGTATTGTCTTTCCGCTGACTGGTCAGCACGCAACATAAGCTTGTCACTGTACTTCGGTACACGTGACAATAAACTAAACTAAACTGCTATTATAGTGAGTCTTTTAAGAATTTAATTCTTTAGTTGCAACACTTTGCAGATATGTTTCGTTGTGTGTTTGTGGCGTCACGGTGACACATTGGGTAGAGTTGCTGCCTCACAGCGCTGGAGACCCGGGTTCGACCCTGACCACGGATGCTTGTCTGCACGGAGTTTGTACGTTCTCCCTGTGACCTGCGTGGGTTTTCTCCGGGTGCTCCGGTTTCCCACCACATCGCAAAGATGTGCAGTTTGTAGGTTAATTGGCTTCGGTAAAATTGTAAATTGTCCCTAGTGTGTAGGATAGTGTTAGTGTACGGGGTGGTCCCTGGTCGGCCAAACGGCCTGTTTCCACGCTGAATCGCTGCAGTTTAAAGTCGACAGTGTGTGTTTGTGTGTTTGTGTGTGTGTGTGTGTGTGTGTGTGTGTGTGTGTGTGTGTGTGTGTGTGTGTGTGTGTGTGTGTGTGTGTGTATGCGTGAGGGCATGTATGTGTGTGGGTGTGTGTGTGTGCGTGTGTGTGCGTGCATGTGTGTGTGTGTGTGCGTGTGTGTGTGTGTCTATGTGTGTGTGTTTGTGTGTCTATTGGTGTGTGCGTGCATATGTGTGTGCATGTGCATGTGTGAGTGTCCATGCATGTGCGGAGTGGGGCTGGGGTGACGGGGGAGTGGTGGGAGTGGGGGTGGGGGAGCAGACTATGTTTCGAGATGAAAGGCAAGCGTTTCTCTTTGGTGGGAGGCCTGGTACAGAACTATGTGAGGTGTGACCTTGTCTCAGGGAAGCGAAGGATATCCATTACTGCTCGGGGTTTAAATATAATCTCAGCTGTGTTTGAGCGGTGGTTATGATGGGTGGTACAAGAGGCCGGGAGAAATCAGCGGGGTGGGGGGGTGGGGTGTTGAGTTCACATCCCAATGCGGCTACTTGTGTGTAGCAGAGCGGCACGGTGGCGCAGCGGGTAGAGCTGCTGCCTCACAGCGCCAGAGACCCGGGTTCCATCCCGACTATGGGCGCTGTCTGTAGACGTTTGTACGTTCTCCCCGTGACCTGCGTGGGTTTTCTCCGGGTGCTCCGGTTTCCGCCCACATTCCAAAGACGTGCGGGTTTGTAGGTTAATTGGCCTCAGTAAAAAGAAAATCGGAAATTGTCCGTAGTGGGAAGAATAATGGGCATAGGTTCAAGGTGAAGGGGAAATGATTTAAGGGCCTGTTGTGGAGGCTCCCAAGGATCGGGCCATCCCAACTATCAAACCCCTCGGCACGGGAATGGGTGAGTCCAGAGGCAGCCCTTAGCAAGAGGCCCTTAGTCTTTGCCCACCCCCTCAATCCTTTCCACTCGTCACTTTAATTTAATGTTTCATGTATCTTGTGTTTTTATGACTGTCGGCAGATCAATTTCCCTCCTGGGAGCACCAAGGCAAATTCCTTGTATGTGAATACTTGGCCAATAAACTTACTTACTTACTTACTTACTTAAATCAAGTTCTATCGCATTGTATCGTGTCCAGCATGGATTTTGGGCTGGAATGTGGTCCTAACCTCCCATCTACCTCATTAGAGACCTATGAACTATCTATAATCAGGTTTGATCGGATTTCAATGTTATATTTAGTTTAGTTTTGTTTAGAGATACAACACGGAAAAGTGTAAACAGGCCCTTCGGCCCACCGAGTCCGTGCCGGCCAGCGATCCCCGCACACGGGTTCATTCCTACACACACTAGGGACAATTCACTATTTCATTGAAGCCAATCGACCTGCAAACCTGCTCGTCTTTGGAGGAAACCGGAGCAGCCGGAGAAAAACCGCGCGGGTCGCGGGGAGAACGTACAAACTCCGCGCAGACAGCGCCGGTAGTCAGGATGGAACCTGGGCCTCTGGGGCTGTGAGGCAGCAACTCTACCCGCTGCGCCACCGCGCCGCCCACGTTCAGGATATTATGAATATTGTAGGAAACAGGCTTCTGTTTTACTTCACGGTTCCAAGAACGTGGCATCTACGTCAGCACCCTGGCTTCAGTAGGGTGGATCCGTGGTCCCAGAAGTGGGAGCCTGACTCCACTCGACGTGCAGAAGGGAAAGAGGAGACCCCTCGCGTACATTCACTAGCTTTGCCTTCCCTGGTTATGCCTTTTCCATTTCTCCATCTTCCCTCTCTTCCCGCTTCCCCAACTTCCGCCCCCCCCCCCCCTCCCCACCACAATCAGTCTGAAATATCCAGACCCGAAACGTCACCTATCCATGTTCTCCACAGATGCTGCCTGGCCCGCTGAATTACTCCAGCACTCTGCGTTTTACTCAAGGTTTCAGCACCTGCAGTTCATTGTGTCCCCATCTCTGTTTCTGAATGGACAGAACTGTTGCCAGTCCAAAGAAGGGTCCCGACCCAAAACTTTGCCAATCCAAGCCCTCCAGAGATAGACACTAAATGCTGGAGTAACTCAGCGGGACAGGCAGCATCTCTGAAGAGAAGGAATGGGTGACGTTTTGGATCGAGACGGTTCGGAGAGCATGGCTTCCTTGGATTAATCGTTCTGGGAGCTAGCACGGGTACGATGGGCTGAACAGCCTCTGCTGTGCCGTTTGGTTTTCGAAGATGGACACAAAATGCTGGAGTAACTCAGCGGGACAGGCAACATCTCTGGAGAGAAGGAATGGGTGACGTTTCGGGTCGAGACCCTTCTTCAGACTCAAAGTAGAAGTGTGGGCGGTGTAAATATACAGGAGACGAGCAAAGGCCAGAACGAACCAGGGCCAGCACCAGATGACCAAGGGAGGGTGGAGCCCACAATGGCCCATTGTTGGCTGGGGTAGAGATGATAACAAGAGGGTGCGAACAGTGGAACTAGCAGGATGACTCGGGTGGGGGAGGGGGTTTGTAGGTTAATTGGCCCTCTGTAAGATTGCCCCTTGTGCGTAGGGAGAGGATGAGAAAGTGGAATAACATAGAACTAGTGTGATAAATGGGTGATAGTATGGTCTCGGTGGGCCGAAGTCCCTGTTTCCATGCTGTATCTCTAAACTAAACTGTCATCTTATTGAACGAGAGACATTCTTTCATATGAAAATCTTATTCCACAAATTCCACAGTGTGTTTCGCAGCTGCCAAGCGGACCAGAATACTTGCCAATATTTTGGATGCTTGGCTTTATATAATCGAATCACGTGCAAACAAAAATGACCCTATATTGAATCCCATTAATCCATCTACACCTCACGCTGCCTCGGCAAGGCCAGCAGCATAATTAAAGACTAGTCTCACCCCCGGTCACTCCCTCTTCTCCCCTCTCCCATCGGGCAAGAGGTACAGAAGTGTGAAAACGCAATCCTCCAGATTCAGGGACAGTTTCTTCCCAGCTGTTATCAGGCAACTGAACCATCCTATCACAACCAGAGAGCAGTCCTGACCTCCCATCTACCTAATTGGAGACTCTCGGACTGTCTTTAATAGGGGTTTTCTGGACTTTCTCTTGCGCTAAACGTTATTCCCTTTATCCTGTATCTCTACACTGTGTGAGTATCTAGATTGTAATCATCTATTGTCTTTCCGCTGACTGGATAGCACGCAACTAAAGCTTTTCACTGTACCTCGGTACACGAGACAATAAACTCAACTGAAACTGAACTGCACAGAATGAAAAGAAAGTTATATCCCTTATTCAGCAGCTGAAGAAGGGTCTCGACCTGAAACGTCGCCCATTCCTTCTCTCCAGAGATGCAGCCCGAGCCGCTGAGTTACTCCAGCATTTTGTGTCTATTTTCGGTTTAAACCAGCATCTGCAGTTCCTTCCTGGACTGAAGTGATGCCGGCTTTAGTTGCGAGGCCGGGTAACATTTGAGCAACATCTGTTGCAGGACGTGAAGCTTCCACATCAGCAGAGATCTGCGGTCTTGGCCTCACCTTGCAAGATGGCCCGGGACAAGTGACAAAGGGCCTGCCAGTACATCTGGGACCAATAAGGCCAACATTCAACTGTCGGTCTTTGAAGATGAAGAATCAGAAACCACATAACTGAAAAACCACTAAATAACCACATAGACTTCATAGAAACATAGAAAATAGGTGGAGGAGTAGGCCATTCGGCCCTTCGAGCCAGCACCGCCATTCAATATGATCTTGAATTTCTAAATGATAGGAGCAGAATTAGGCCATTCGGCCCATCGAGTCTACTCCGCCATTCAATCATGGCTGATCTATTTCTCTCTCCTAAAACCATTCTCTTGCCTTCTCCCCGTAACCCCTGACACCCGTACTAATCAAGAATCTATCTATCTCTGCCTTAAATATATACACTGACTTAGCCTCCACAGCCGTCTGTGGCAAAGAATTCCACAGATTCACCACCCTCTGACTAAAGAAATTCCTCCTCATCTCCTTCCTAAAAGAACGCCCTTTAATTCTGAGGCTGTGACCTCTGGTCCTAGACTCTTCCACTAGTGGAAACATCCTCTCCACATCCAAACTGAGTATAGATGTTAGGAGATAGACACAAAGAGTTGGAGTAACTCAGCGGGACAGGCAGCATCTCTGGAGAGAAGGAATGGGTGACATAGAAACATAGAAAAAAAGGTGCAGGTGTAGGCCATTCGGCTATTCGAGCCAGCATCACTATTCATGGCTGATCATCCACAAACAGTACCCCGTTCCTGCTTTCTTCCTATATCCCTTGATTCCATTAGCCCAAAGAGCTAAATCTATCTCTGCCACCCACTGAACAGGGTCATTTAATAGAAAGAAAAGTTACGTTTGATAATTTAAGTGAGGTATCAAGTTACTCCTTCTGTAAGATACTCTCGCAGCCCGGCAACAAAAGAATATTGCCCTCTGTAACTGATATCCCTCTTTCAAAGCTAAATAATTTGAGCTCTGATATTGTTCCTGAGGCTCAGAAGCTGCAACGTGACTCAGGTACTTCCACCGCTACTAAAACCCCAAAGTGAGACCAAGACTTCAGTTGTGGCCTAAACGATAAATTTTCATTCTTTTTGTCGATACTTTTAGTTTAGTTGAGTTGATTTTAGTTCAGTTTAGTTTAGTTTAGTTAAGGTTAGAGATGCAGTGCGGAAACAGGCCCTTCGGCTGGCCGAGTCCGTACCGGCTATTGACTCTGGTGTCTATTGACTAGCAATCCCCGTACTATCCTACACACACCAGGGACAATAGACAATAGACAATAGGTGCAGGAGTATGCCACTCGGCCCCTCGAGCCAACACTGCCATTCAATGCGATTATGGCTGATCATAGATAGATAGATAGATATAATTTATTGCCACACAACCAGGGTTGGTGGAAATTTGGGTTGTCAGCAGCAGTACAATAATAAAGAACACACAATAAAACTGTAACACAAACATCCACCACAGCATTCATCACTGTGGTGGAAGGCACAAAAATTTGGCCAGTCCTCCTCCATTTCCCCCCCGTGTACAGGACCAGAGTCCAGAGTCAGTCCAGGATCGGCTCTTCCTCACCGGAGACCGCGGCTTTAAGATGGTGTAGGCCGCAGGCCAGCGGTCGAGTTTTAAAGTCCCTGCCGCAGCCAGAAGCACCGTAGACTGCAGGGCCGGCGGTCGAAGCTCCCCTCCAGGGGTGATGGTAAGTCCATGCCGGACCCGCGGTAGAAGTCAGCCGCGGACCGGCGGTGGAAGCTCCTTCTTCTCCCGGGTCCCCCACGAGGGATCCCGGGCTGTAGACGCCGCACCAGCTGGAGCTCTGCAGACCGCGACTTCAGGCTGCGACTTCAGGCTGCCGGCTGCCCCGGGCCAGCGAAACGGAGCGCTCCCCTCCAGCGAGCCCCAGCGAGGGCTCACCCGCTCCACGCCGAGAGTCCACGCTGCGCCCGCCGCTGAAGCCCCGGGCGCGTCTCCGGGAAAGGCCGCGTCGATCCTTGATGTTAGGCCACGGGGGAGGCGACCTGGAAAAAGTTGCCTCTCCATGGAGGAGGCGACCGAAGCGGTTTCCCCCTTACCCCCCCCCACACCACCCCCCACACAAAACACACAAAGAAACATTAAATACAGACTTTTAAACATACGAAAAAATAAAAAAAAAGTTGAAAAAAACTGACGAGCTGCTGACATGGCTGCTGCCAGAGCAGCGCCCCCTACCCATCCCCAATCAGTACCCCGTTCCTGCCTTCTCCCCATATCCCCTGACTCCGCAATCTTCAAGAGCCCTATCTAGCTCTCTCTTGAAAGTATCCAGGGCCTCCACCGCCCTCTGAGGCAGAGAATTCCACACTAACAACTCTCTGTGTGAAAATGTGTTTCCTCGTCTCCGTTCTAAATGGCTTGCTCCTTATTCTTAAACTGTGGCCCCTGGTTCTGGACTCCCCCAACATCGGGAACAATTTACAATTTACTATCTGTACCGAAGCCAATTAACCTACAAACCTGTACGTCTTTGGAGTGTGGGAGGACACTGAAGATCTCGGAGAAAACCCACGCAGGTCACGGGGAGAACGTACAAACTCCTTACAGACAGCGCCTGTAGTCGGGATTGAGCCCGGGTCTCTGGCACTGTAAGTGCTATAAGGCAGTAACTCTAACGCTGCGCCACCGTGCCTTCAATGAGCAATAAAATTCAGAGATGCAATGCCAGGTCTTACAGTATAACAGATGCTGATAGGTCCAAAGATGTGATCCAGATTACACTTAGAATCATAGAGTGATACAGCGTGGAAACAGGCCCTTCAGCCCAACTTGCCCACACCGACCAACATTCCCCATCTACACTCGTCCCACCTGGTCCATATCCCTCCAAACCTGTCCAATCCATGTACCTGTCTAACTGTTTCTTAAATGTTGGGATAATCCCAGCCTCAGTCCAATTTACTCCTCTGGCAGCTCGTTCCATACACCCACCACCTTTTGTGTGGAAAAGTTGCCCCTCATTAAGTTTCTATTAAGTCTTAAGCCCAAAACTGAACACAATACTCTAAATGAGGCCTCATCAACGTCGTATACAACTGCAACATGACCTCCCACCTTCTACACTTGTGGGAAGGAACTGTAGACGCTGGTTTAAACCGAAGATAGACACAAAAAGCCAGAGCAACTCAGCGGGACAGGCAGCATCTCTGGAGAGAAGGAGTGGGTGAGAAGAAGGGTCTCGACCCGAAACGTCACTGTACCAAAACGGTATTGTGCATTGAGGAAGGATTAGCTAGCGATCTTGTCGTGCAAGGCCCCTTGGGCCACAGTGACCAGAATATGGTGGGATTCTGCGTTAGGATGGAGAGTGACACGGTTAATTCAGAGACTAGGGTCCAGAACTTATACTTATATTAAACTTAAATTATATTTAAAGGGTTGACGGTGGAGATGCAGTGGCGAAGCTTTAAAGACCGCGTGGATGAACTCCAGAAATTGTTCATCCCTGTCTGGCGAAAAATAAAACGGGAAAGATTCAAGATTCAAGATTCAAGAGAGTTTATTGTCATGTGTCCCTGATAGGACAATGAAATTCTTGCTTTGCTTCAGCACAACACAATATAGTAGGCATGAATACAGAACAGATCAGTGTGTCCATATATCATTGTATAAATATATACACACACGAATAAATAAACTGATAAAGTGCAAATAACAGATAATGGGTTATTAATGTTCAGAGTTTTGTCCGAGCCAAGTTTAATAGCCTGATGGCTGTGGAGAAGTAGCTATTCCTGAACCTGGTTGTTGCAGTCTTCAGGCTCCTGTACCTTCTACCTGAAGGTAGCAGGGAGATGAGTGTGTGGCCAGGATGGTGTGGGTCTTTGATAATACTGCCAGCCTTTTTGAGGCAGCGACTGCGATAAATCCCCTCGATGGAAGGAAGGTCAGAGCCGATGATGGACTGGGCAGTGTTTACTACTTTTGTAGTCTTTTCCTCTCCAGGGCGCTCAAGTTGCGGAACCAAGCCACGATGCAACCGGTCAGCATGCTCTCCACTGTGCACCTGTAGAAGTTCGAGAGAGTCCTCCTTGACAAACCGACTCTCCGTAATCTTCTCAGGAAGTAGAGGTGCTGATGAGCTTTCTTAATAATAGCATCAGTGTTCTCGGACCAGGAAAGATCTTCAGAGATGTGCACACCCAGGAATTTGAAGCTCTTGACCCTTTCAACCATCGGCCCGTGGATATAAACAGGACTGCGGGTCCCCATCCTATTCCTTCCAAAGTCCGCAGTCAGTTCCTTAGTTTTGCTGGTGTTGAAAGGCGGCTCAACCGTGGCTGATGTGGGAAGTCAAGGATAGTGTTAAATCCAAGGAAGAGGCTTATAAATTGGCCAGAGGAAGCAGCAAACCAGAGGACTGGGGGAAATTTAGAACTCAACAGAGGAGGACAAAGGGGTTAATTAAGGGGGAAATAGAGCATGAAAGAAAGCTTGCGGGGAATATAAAAACTGACTGTAAAAGTTTCTATAGGTATGTAAAAAGGAAAAGATTAGTGAAGACGAATAAAACAGTACAGTTAAACGAGTACTTTGGTTCTGTCTTCACTAAGGAAGACACAAACAATCTCCCAGAAATACTAGGGGACCGAGGATCTAGTGGGAAGGAGGAACTGAAGGGAATCCACATTAGTCAGAAAATGGAGTTAGGTAAACTATTGTGACTGAAGGCAGATAAATCCCCAGGGCCTGATGGTCTGCATCCCAGAGTACTCAAGGAGGTGGCTCTAGAAATCGTGGACGTATTGATGATCATTTTCCAATGTTCTCTCGATTCTGGATCAGTTCCCGTGGACTGGAGGGTAGCCAATGTAACTCCACTTTTTAAGAAAGGAGGGAGCGAGAAAACGTGGAATTATAGACCAGTTAGCCTTACATCGGTAGTGGGGAAGATGCCGGAGTCGATTGTTAAAGATGTTATAGCAGCGCATTTGGAAAGGAGTGACAGGATCGGTCAAAGTCAGCATGGATTTATGAAGGGGAAATCATGCTTGACTAATCTTCTGGAATTTTTTGAGAATGTAACAAGTAGAATGGATGAGAGAGAGCCAGTGGATGTGGTGTATCTGGGGGTAGGGTATTGACATGGATAGAGAACTGGTTGGCAGACAGGAAGCAAAGAGTAGGAATAAACGGATCCTTTTCAGAATGGCAGGCCGTGACTAGTGGGATGCCGCAAGACTCGGTGCTGGGACCCCAGTTATTTACAATATATATTAAAGATTTAGACGAGGGAATTAAATGTAGCATCTGTAAGTTTGCGGATGACACAAAGCTGGGTGGCAGTGTGAGCTGTGAGGAGGATGCTATGAGGCTGCATGGTGACTTGGATAGGTTGGGTGAGTGGGCAGAAGCACGAGAGGGGATCTTATAGAAACATATAAAATCCTTAAAGGATTGGACAGGCTAGATGCAGGAAAAATGTTCCCGATATTGGGGAAGTCCAGAACCAGGGGTCACTAGAATAAGGGGAAGACCATTTAGGACTGAGCTGAGGAAAAACCTTTTCACCCAGAGAGTTGTGAATCTGTGGAATTCTCTGCCACAGAAGGCAGTGGAGGCCAATTCACTGGATGTTTTCAAGAGAGATAGATTTAGCTCTTGGGGCTAAAGGAATCAAGGGATATGGGGAAAATGCAGGAACGGGGTACTGATTTTATATGATCAGCCATGAATGCTGGAGTAATTCAGCGGGACGGGCAGCATCCCTGGAGAGGATTAAGGGGTGACGTTTCGGGTCGAGACCCTTCTTCAGGCCCTTCTCGACCCAAAACGTCGCCCATTCCTTCTCTCCGGAGATGCTACACGTCCTGCTGAGTTACTCCGGCATTTTGTGTCTATCATCACTTTAGTTTAGTTTAGTTTGGAGATACAGAGCGGAAACAAGTCCTTCAGCCCATCGAGTCTGCACTGACCAGCGATCACCGCACATTAACACCATCCTACACACACCAGAGACAATTTACATTTAAACAAAACCAATTAACCTACAAACCTGTACGTCTTTGGGGTGTGGGAGGAAACCGAAGATCTCACTGAAAACCCACGTAGGTCACGGGAAGAACATACAAACTCCGTACAGACAGCAGCCATAGTCAGGATGGAACCTGGGTCTCTGGCGCTGTGATGCGGCAACTCTACCGCTGCGCCACCGTGCCGCGCTCGTGTTTGTTGAGCTGGCGGCTTGATACACCGCCCGCTCTAGTTTCAGTGTAGGAAGGAACTGCAGATGCTGGCTTACACCAAAGGTAGACACAAAATGCTGGAGTAACTCAGAGGGTCGGGCAGCATCTCTGGAGAGAAGGAATGGGCGACGTTTCAGGTCGAGACCCTTCTTCAGACGCTGAATAAGGGATATAACTTCCTTTTCATTCAGTGCAGTTCAGTTTCAGTTGAGTTTATTGTCTCGTGTACCGAGGTACAGTGAAAAGCTTTAGTTGCGTGCTACCCAGTCAGCGGAAAAGACAATACATGATTACTAATTAGGCCATTTTACAGTGTGTATATACAGGATTAGGGAAATAACTGACACATGATGAAGATGGGGTCCGACTGGGCTTGTATTCCACTAACTGGAATTAGTAGGATGGAGGGAATCTTATAGAAACATATAAAATTCTTAAAGAATTGCACAGGATAGATGCAGGAACAATGTTCCCGATGTTGGGGGAGTCCAGAACCAGGGGTAAGAATAGTTTAAGAATAAGGGGTAGGTCATTTAGGACTGAGATGAGGAAAAACCTTTTTCACCCAGAGAATAATGAATCTGTGGAATTCTCTGCCACAGAAGGCAGTGGAGGCCAATTCACTGGATGTTTTCAAGAGAGAGTTACATAGAAACATAGAAACATGGAAAATAGGTGCAGAAGGAGGCCATTCGGCAGCTTCGAGCCAGCACCGCCATTCATTGTGATCATGGCTGAATTGGCCTCCACAGAAGGCAGTGGAGTCCAATTCACTGGATGTTTTCACGAGAGAGTTGGATTTAGCTCTTAGGGCTAATGGAATCAAGGGATATAGGGAGAAAGCAGGAACGGGGTACTGATTTTGGATGATCAGCCATGATCATATTGAATGGCCATGCTGGCTCGATGGACCGAATGGCCTACTCCTGCACCTATTTTTCCTAAGTTTTCTAATAACATTTAGTGCAAGGTAAATCCAGCAATGTCCGATCAAGGATAGTCTGAGGGTCTCCAATGAGGTAGATAGATAGTAGTTCACGACCGCTCTCTGGTTGTGGTAGGATGATTCAGTTGCCTGATAACAGCTGGGAAGAAACTGTCCCTGAATCTGGAGGTATGCGTTTTCACACTTCTATACCTCTTGCCTGAAGGGAGAGGGGAGAAGAGGGAGTGGCCAGGATGCGACTCGTCCTTGATGACGCTGCTGGCCTTGCCGAAGCAGTCTGAGGTGTAGATGGAGTCAATTGAAGAGAGTCCCTGGATAATCCCCGGTTAACTCGTCCCTTCCCACCCAAACCACCCCTTCCCCAGGTACCTTCCCCTGCAACCGCAGGAGATGCAACACCTGTCCTTATACCTCCTCCCTCGACTCTGTCCAGGGACCCCGACAGTCCTTTCAGGTGAGGCAGAAGTTCACTTGCACCTCCTCCAACCCCATCTACTGCATCCGTTGTTCAAGATGTGGACTCTTATACATCGGCGAGACCAAACGCAGACTGGGCGATCGTTTCGTGGAACACCTTCGCTCAGCCCGCGTGAACCAACCTGATCTCCCTGTTGCGGACATTTTAATTCCCCTTCCCATTCCCACACTGACCTTTCTGTCCTGGGCCTCCTCCATTGTCAGAGTGAGGCTAAACGCAAATTGAAGGAACAGCATCTCATATTTCGCTTGGGCAGCTTACAGCCCAGTGGTATGAATATTGATTTCTCTCACTTCAGGGAGCCCCGGCATTCCCTCTCTCACTATCCCTCCCCCACCCAAGTCGCACCAGCTTCTCGTTCTCACCTAGCTCACAGCCTGTTTCCTTTATCATCATTACATTTTTGCATATCTTTCATTCATTTGTTCTACATCTCTCTACATCACCACCAATATCTCTCGTTTCCCTCTCCCCTGACACCAGTCTGAAGAAGGGTCTCGACCCGAAACGTCACCCATTCCTTCTCTCCAGAGATGCTGCCTGTCCTGCCAAGCTACTCCAGCATTTTGTGTCTATCTTTGGTTTAAACCAGCATTTGCAGTTCCTTCCTACACATATTGAGTATAGACGTTGGGGGTCATGTTGCAGTTGTATAAGACGTTGGTGAGGCGGCATTTAGAGTATTGTGTTCAGTTCTGTTATAGGAAATATGTTGTCAAGCTGGAAAGGGTGCAGAGAAGTTGTTGCCAGGACTTGAGGGTCTGGGTTATTGTCAGACGTTGAGCAGGCTCTCTGCGGAGGAGGATGAGGGGTCTTCATAAGTTCATAAGTGATAAGAGCAGAATTAGACCATTCGACCCATTGAGTCTACTCCGCCATTCAATCACGGCCGATCTATCTCTCCTTCTCAACCCCATTCTCCTGCCTTCTCCCCGTAACCCCTGACACCCGCACTAATCAAGAATCTATCTATCTCTGCCTTAAAAATATCCACTGACTTGGCCTCCACAGCCTTCTGTGGCAAACAATTCCACAGATTCACCACCCTCTGACTAAAGAAAGTCCAACTCATCTCCTTCCTAAAGGAACGTCCTTTTATTCTGAGGCTGTGACCTCTGGTCCTAGACTCCCCCACGTGGTCTTATAGAGATATCCAAAATCATGAGAGGAATAGATTGCTTAGATGCGCGGGGAAGGGGTAGGGGAATCGAGATCTAGAGGACACAAGTTTAAGGTGAGGGGGAGAAATATTTAATAGGAACCTGAGGGGGAACTTTTTTTCACACTAAAGGTGGTGGGTGTATGGAACGAGCTGCCGGAGGAGGTATTTGAGGCAGCATTCAAGAGTCAGGAGTGTTTTATTGTCTAATGTCCCAGACATAACAATGAAATTCTTACTTGAAGCAGCACAACAGAATATGTAAACCTAGTAGCCTGCATTTCAGAAGCATTTAGACAGGTACATGGATAGGACAGGTTTAGAGTGATATGGGCCAAATGCAGGCAGGTGGGACTAGTGCAGCTGGGACTAGTTGGTCGGTGTGGGCTAGTTGGGCTGAAGACGGACTGGTTTGTAGGTTAATTGGTTTGGTATACATGTAAACTTGTCCCTAGTGTGTGTCGGATAGCGTTAATGTGTGGGGAGCACTGGTCGGCGCGGACTCGGTGGGCTGAAGGGCCTGTTTCCGCGCTGTATCTCTAAACTAAACCAAACTGAAGACTTACACAAGATGCCGGAGTAACTCAGTGGGGCAGGCGGCATCTCTGCAGAGAAGGACTGGGTGACATTTTGGGTCGGGAAGTGTCTGACGAAGGGTCTCGACCCGAAACGTCACCCATTCCATCTTTCCAGAGATGCTGCCTGTCCCACCGAGTTACTCCAGTTACTCCATGCTCTGTGACTCTATGACTCTGTGACTTCGATACTCTGGAATTTAGAAGAATGAGAGGGGATCTTATTGAAAAATATAAGATTATTAAGGTACACAAAAAAGCTGGAGAAACTCAGCGGGTGCAGCAGCAACTATGGAGCGAAGGAAATAGGCAACGTTTCGGGCCGAAACCCTTCTTAAGACTGATCGGGGGTGGGGGAGCGGGGAGAAGAAAGGAAAAAGGAGGAGGAGCCCGAAGGCTGGGGGATGGGAGGAGACAGCAGGAGGACTGAGGAAGGGGAGGAGACAGCAAGGGCTAAGAAAATTGGGAGAATTCAATGTTCATGCCCCCAGGATGCAGACTCCCCAAGCGGAATATGAGGTGCTGTTCCTCCAATTTCCAGTGTTGCTCGCTCTGGCCATGGAGGAGACCCAGGACAGAGAGGTCGGAGACGGAGTGGGAGGGGGAGTTGAAGTGCTGAGCCACCGGGAGGTCAGGTTGGTTATTGCGGACCGAGCGGAGGTGTTCGGCGAAACGATCGCCCAATTTCCGCTTGGTCTCACCGATATAGATCTGCTGACATCTAGAGCAGCGGATGCAATCGATGAGGTTGGAGGAGATGCAGGTGAACCTCTGTCACACCTGGAATGACTGCTTGGGTCCTTGAATGGAGTCGAGGAGGGAGGTAAACGGACAAGTGTTGCATCTCTTGCGGTTGCAAGGGAAAGTTCCCGGGGAGGGGGTGGTACGGGAGGGAAGGGAAGAATTGACAAGGGAGTTATGGAGTTATGGACACGCTAGAGGCAGGAAACATGTTCCCGATGTTGAGGGAGACCAGAACCAGGGAACTCAGTTTAAGAATAAGGAGTAAGCCATTTAGAACGGAGACAAGGAAACACTTTCTCACAGAGAGTTGTGAGTCTGTGGAATTCTCTGCCTCTGGAGGTCGGTTCTCTGGATACTTTCAAGGGAGAGCTAGATAGGGCTCTTAAAGATAGCGGAGTCAGGAGATATGGGGAGAAGGCAGGAACGGGGTACTGATTGTGGATGATCAGCCATGAACACATTGAATGGCGGTGCTGGCTCGAAGGGCTGAATGGCCTACTCCTGCACCTGTTGTCTATTGTCTATTAATGTCTAAAATGCTGGAGTAACTCAGCGGGACAGGCAGCATCTCTGGCGAGAACGAAGGGGTGACGTTTTGGGTGGAGACCCCTTCTTCAGGCCCTTCTCGACCAGAAACGTCGCCCTTTCCTTCTCTCCAGAGATGCTGCCTGTCCCGCTGAGTTATTCCGGCGCCTGTTCTTCAGTTCAAACCATGCTCTGTGACTCTTGAGTCCGTCAGTAGATGACTGCGTGCGGGGAGAGGGTGTGGCCGCGATGATCGATTGAGCGGGCAAACCAAACCGTGTTTCGTCTTTCAAGACGCAGCGGCCACTAAAAACGCAAATGCTGATCGTCGACAATAAATCTTGCGGAATGATTGTGTTGGAACAGGTGTGTGTGTGTGTGTGTGTGTGGACACACGAAAACAGCGCGGCTTAGATCTCCCTTGTGTCTGAAAACCGCTCCGAGACCTCAACCAGAATTTGAAACCCTCACCCTTAAGATCCTTAACCTCTGCCATGGAGGGGTGAAAGACTTTCTTTTCTTTCAGTTCAGTGGCAGGGAGGTGACTGCAAACAACACCTGCTCCGTATAACTCACATCAGTCACGTCAACCTTCTTTGATGCGAGCCTGTCAGAGTTGCTGAACGTGGAGTGAAACTTTCCTTTCTGTGTAGGAAGGAACTGCAGGTGCTGGTTTAAACCGCAGACAGACACAAATCGCTGGAGTAACTCAGCGAGACAGGCAGCACCTCCGGAGAGAAGGAATGGGTGACGTTTCGGGTCTGCAACCTGTGTGTGTGTGTGTGTGTTACTAAAGCCCCGGTCCCACTTGGCCGACCTATGCCGACCATTTTTTACTCGTGGACATTTTTTTAGCAGGTTGAAAAACCGCCGCGACCAACTTGAGGCCACGAGTACGCGGAGACCACTCACGAGCGTGAGGGAGAGTTAACGAAGACCTCCTACGACATCGTGGCGGCCATGCTGCGAGTATGAGTCAAGGGCAAACTCGGCAGAGGTCGACAATTAGTTCGTACAAGTGGGAAAGGCACTTACACTCGAGGGCCAATTAATCTCCCAACATGCAAATCTTTGAGACGTGAGGGGGGGGGGGGGGCTCATTGAAGGTCAGTCAGCCATGATCACGTTGAATGGCGGTGCTAGCTCCAAGGGCCGAATGGCCTACCTACCTCTACAGGGAGGTTCTACTGCAGTTGTACAGGGTCTTGGTGAGACCACACCTGGAGTATTGCGTACAGTTTTGGTCTCCTAATCTGAAGAAAGACATTATTGCCATAGAGGGAGCACAGAGAAGGTTCACCGGACTGATTCCTGGGATGGCAGGACTTTCATGTGAAGAAAGACTGGATAGACTCGGCTTGTACTCGCTAGAATTTAGAAGATTGAGGGGGGATCTTATAGAAACGTGCAAAATTCTTAAGGGGTTGGACAGGCTATATGCAGGAAGATTGTTCCCGATGTTGGGGAAGTCCAGAACAAGGAGTCACATTTTAAGGATAAAGGGGAAATCTTTTAGGACTGAGATGAGAAAAACATTTTTCACACAGAGAGTGGTGAATCTCTGGAATTCTCTGCCACAGAATGTAGTTGAGGCCAGTTCATTGGCTATATTTAAGAGGGAGTTAGATGTGGCCCTTGTGGCTAAAGGGATCGGGGGTATGGAGAGAAGGCAGGTACAGGATACTGAGTTGGATGATCAGCCATGATCATATTGAATGGCGGTGCAGGCTCGAAGGGCCGAATGGCCTACTCCTGCACCTATTTTCTATGTTTCTATGTTTCTATTGTCTATAGGGGGGTTACACGTAAGGTCACAGGGTCATAGGGCTTGACGCACGGAGCCGCTCAATCCATCTGGAGGACATCGCAGCTTCCGGTATATGTTGTTAATACAAGAAACGCGTACTTTCCTACCTGTTAAAAACCGCCAAAATGTTGAATTTTTGCGCTGTAAAAAATTGTGGAAGTCGGGGTAAGCGAGAGAGACATGTACCCAACTTCAGAATTCCAAAAGTGAAGCGAAATGAAGGTAAAGAGAAGCGAGAGCTGAAGGGACAACAATAGCTAAAGTGCTTGGCAAACATTGGCCGTGCAGATATCGGAATTGAAAATATTGGGAATTATCGCGTTTCCTCACTGCATTTCATCAACAGTAGTGCATTATTTGTGTTTTTTCTTGATTCCTTTGGAATCTAAAAAGTCTCAGAAGTGATAAATCTGGCTGTAAATTTTGCTTCAGAGGCGTTTTCATTTTGTATGTAAAAACCCACTTGAGATCCATTGGGCGACTTTAAAATTTTACAGCCCGATTTATCACTTCTGAAACTTTTTAGATGCCAAAGGAATCAAGAACAAACACAAATAATGTCTTAGTTGATGAAATGCAGTGAGCAAACGGCCAATGTTCGCCAAGCACTTTGGCTGTTGTTGTCCCTTCAGCTCTCGCTTCTATATGCCATAATTTCTCCTCACTTTTGGAATTCTGAAGTAGGCTAAATGTCTCTCACGCTTATCCCGATTTCCATAATTATTTACAGCGCAAAAATTGACAAGGAGAGGAGGAGGAATTTCTTTAGTCAGAGGGTAGTGAATCTGTGGAGTTCTTTGCCGCAGTGGATGTTTTTAAAGCGGAGATAGATAGATTCTTGATCAGTACGGGTTTCAGGGGTTATGGGGAGAAGGCAGGAGAATGGGGTTGGGAGAGAGAGATAGATCAGCCATGATTGAACGGCGGAGCAGACCGAATGGGCCGAATGGCCTTATTTTACTCCGATCACTTATGATCTTATGAGAGGAAGCACAAGCGTGGCAAGCACATTGATCATTAAAGTGTGATAAATGCTGCACGATCTCACCTTTTGTCACAGGCAAATTGTAGCGCATTAGGAGTTCAGTTTAGTTTATTGTCACGTGTACCGAGGTACAGTGAAAAGCCTTTTATTGCGTGCTAACCAGTCAGCTGAAAGACAATACATGATTTCAATTAGGGGGGGCACGGTGGCGCAACGGTAGAGTTGCTGCTTTACAGCGAATGCAACGCTGGAGACCCGGGTTCGATCCCGACTACGGGCGCTGTCTGTGCGGAGTTTGTACGTTCTCCCCGTGACCTGAGTGGGTTTTCTCAGAGATTTTCCTCCCACACTCCAACAACGTGCAGGTTTGTAGGTTAATTGGCTTGGTATAAGTGTATGTTGCCCGTAGTGTGCGTAGGATAGTATTAGTGTGCGGGGATCGCTGGTTGGTGCGGACGCAGTGGGGCTTGTTTCCGTGCTTTATCTCTGAACCAAACAAAAAATGTAACCATTTACAATGTCTAGATACATGATAGGGGGAGAAGAGGGAGTGGCCGGGGTGCGACTGGTCCTTGATGATGCTGCCGGCCTTGCCGAGGCAGCGTGTGGTGTAGATGGAGTCAATGGAAGGGAGGTTGGTTTGTGCGATGGTCTGGGCTGCGTCCACAATTCGCTGCAATTTCCAGACATCGAACGCCGCAAGAAACTGCAGCGAATTGCAGTGAATGCATCCATGCGTTCAGATGACATGCTTTCCATGACTCAGTCAGCTCTATAACCTGGGAATGGAGTAGGTGGCCATTGTCGACAAGTCGAACATGTTTCACCGGGTGATAAATCTCAGAAACCCATGGGCAAGTCATAAATTCGCAAAGAAAAATCAAAACATCGAGTGTCTTTGTGTGGCTGTGGTGAACAGCAGGGTGTTCAGAATCAATCACAGGCAATGTTCTAACAATATCGAAACATAGACGTACAGGTTTGCAGGCTGATATAAATAGTGGGTGTGGGATAGTGTTAGTGTGCGATAGCCCCAGCCTCAACTACCACCCTGTCAGAAAATGTTACCCCTCAAGTTCCTATTAATTCTTTCCCCCCCCTCACCTTAAACCGATGTCCTCTGGTTCTTGATTGCCCTACTCCGGGTAAAAGTATATTCCCCTCATAAGTTCATGTTTTAGGAGCAGGAAGGAGAAAGCAGTTGAGGAGGAAGTTCTTTAGTCAGAGGGCGGTGAATCTGTGGGATTCATCGCCACAGACGGCGGTGGAGGCCAAGTCAGTGGATATTTTTAAGGCTGAGATGAACCGGTTCTTGATCAGTGCGGGTGTCAGGGGTTATGGGGAGAAGGCAGGAGAATGGGGTTGAGAGGGAAAGATAGATCAACCCTGATTGAATGGCGGGGTAGACTTGATGGGCCGAATGGCCTGATTCTACTCCTGGAACTTATGAGCTTCTGAAACTTATGAACGTATCCAAGTTCTCCATAGATGCTGCCTGACCCGCTGAGTTACTCCAGCACTCTGTGAAACGTCACCTATCCATGTCAGTCCATCATCGACCTTCCTTCAATCGAGGGGATTTATCGCAGTCGCTGCCTCAAAAAGGCTGGCAGCATCATCAAAGGCCCACACCATCCTGGCCACACACTCATCTCCCCGCTACCTTCAGGTAGAAGGTACAGCAGCCTGAAGACTGCATCAACCAGGTTCAGGAATAGCTACTTCCCCACAGCCATCAGGCTATTAAACATGGCTCGGACAAAACTCTGATTATTAATAACCCATTTTCTGTTATTTGCACTTTATCAATTTATTTATTCATGTGTGTATATATTTATATCATGGTATATGGACACATTTATCTGTTTTGTAGTAAATGCCTACTATGTTCTGTGTGCTTAAGCAAAGCAAGAATTTCATTGTCCTATACAGGGACACATGACAATAAACTCACTTGAACTTGAACTTGAACTTCTCCACAGATGCTGCCTGAACCACTGAGTCACTCCAGCACTCTGTGTCTACCTATGACTCACAGAGTTATCTACTTGCCTCGAATGGAGCCTTTTACAACTCGCAAAGTTAATTGGCCCTTCATTATAAGATGTGCTTTGGGCTGAACAAGGGACATTATCCGAATCCACGCCTTTAATATCTGCGGCTTTGTGTAGGATTTCTCCTTTGTGCGATTCAGATGCTCCCTGTTCCCTTAATTTCATGCCCAGTATCAGGTTCTGCCCGATAGCTAAATTTGTTCAATTGGAGATAAAAAGTTAATTCTGACTTGTAAGATGATCCTGCTGTTTACTGGAAGGTTGAAAAGAGGTGTGCAAGTTGGTAGGTCACGTTGCAGTTGTACAAGACGTTGGTGAGGCCACATTTAGAGTATTGTGTTCAGTTCTGGGCCTCCCCTGTTAGAGGGAAGATGTCGTCAAGCTGGAAAGGCTGCGGAGAAGAATAACGAGGATGTTGCCGGGACTCGAGGGCCTGAGCTGCAGGCAGAGGTTGAGCGGGCTGGGACTCTATTCCCTGGAGCGCAGGAGGAAGAGGGGTGACCTTATAGAGGTGTATAAAATCATGAGGGGAATAGATCGGGTAGATACGATATGATACGGTGGCACTTTATTGTCAGAACGAGGTCTGAAATTTGTTTTTGCGTGCAGCCATACAGTAAAATAAAGAACACAACACACAATAGAGTCCAACATAAAACATCCCCACACAGCAGAATCGAAAAGTTTCCCACTGTGAGGGAAGCCACCAAAGTCAGCCATCTTCCTTTTTTTTTTGTAATGTATTCAATGTATTGTCATTATCTCATATTAGAGACAAAGAAATGAATTTTCCTTACAGTCAAGTATCATAAAAAATAAATAAATAATAACTAACTAAAACATATTAAAATGAAAAAAAAGCACAAAAACACAGAAGTTCACGACACAACATAACACAGTGGCACCTAAGTTGAGGAAGGTACCATAGTCCAGTCAGCCTCCCCGCCGATCTTGCCAGATGTTCACCCGTGGTCGGGGCCTCCCGAGCGCCCGCAGTCGCCGCCACGGGCGGCCCGATGCTCAGGCCCTCACGCCAGGCTGATGGGACACCGACGCCGAACCCCGATGGAGGACATCCTCAGCGGCCCAGACCTCCAGATCAGCCGCCTCCCACCGGAGTCCGCGGCTCCCGAGTCCACAGGCCGAGCCGGGCGGACTCCGCGATGTTGATCAACGCTGCCCGCGATGTTTCCTCTGATGTTCCTGATGTTCACCCGTGGTCGGGGCTTCCGGAGCGGGAGGCCAGCCTCAACGGCACAGAGTCTCTTGCCCAGAGTAGGGGAATCGAGGCGACATAGGTTTAAGGTGAAGGGGAAAAAGATTTAATAGGAATCTGAGGGGTAACATTTTCACACAAAGGGTGGTGGGTGTATGGAACGAGCTGCCAGAGGAGGTAGTTGAGGCTGGGACTATCCCAACGTTTAAGAAACAGCCAGACAGGCACATGGATAGGACAGGTTTAGAGGGATATGGACCAAGCGCGGGCAGGTGGGACTAGTGTGGCTGGGACATTGTTGGTCGGTGTGGGCAAGTTGGGCCGAAGGGCCTGTTTCCACGCTGTATATCACTCTATGACTCCATTCAAACTGGAGTGTGGACTTTGTAAATGGTACCAAAACATGGCGTCTAAACGATGCTGGCTCATTCGACTATTTCTGTACACTTGCTAATCGTGGCAATCCTCTAGAGTCATAGAGTCATAGAGCGATACAGCGTGGAAACAGGCCATTCAGCCCCACTTCCCCACACTGACCAACATGTCCCATCTACACTATTCCCACTTGCCTGCGTTTGGCCCATATCCCTCTAAATGTGTCCCATCCACGTACACAATTGCTTTTAAACATTGCGATAGTCCAAGCCTCAACTACCTCCTCCGGCACACGCATGGGCCCCAGCTACGCCTGCCTCTTTGTCGGTTACGTTGAGCAATCCTTGTTCAATAAGTACCAGGGCCCCATCCCCAACCTCTACCTCCAGCTACATCGACGACTGCTTTGGTGCCACCTCCTGCACCCACACACAACTGACTGACTTCATCCACTTCACCACCAACTTCCATCCGGCACTCCAATACACCTGGACTATTTCCAACACTTCCTTACCATTCCTTGACCTCACTATCTCCATCGCAGGTAATAGACTTCTGACCGACATCCACTATAAACCCACTGACTCCCATGGCTATCTGGACTACACTTCTTCCCACCCTGCTTCCTGTAAGGACTCCATCCCCTACTCCCAATTCCTCCATCTACGCCGCATCTGCTCCCAGGATGAGGCGTTCCACACCAGGGCATCTGAAATGTCCTCATTCTTCAGGGAACGGGGGTTCCCCTCCTCCACCATAGATGAGGCTCGCACCAGGGTCTCTTCCATACCCCGCAACACTGCTCTCTCTCCCCATCCCCCCACTCGCAACAAGGGCAGAGTTCCCCTAGTCCTCACCTTTCACCCCACCAGCCGGCACATACAACAGATAATCCTCCGTCAGTTTCGCCACCTCCAACGTGACCCCACCACTCGCCACATCTTCCCATCTTCCCATGTGTGCCTTCCGCAAAGACCGCTCCCTCCGTAACTCCCTCGTCAATTCTTCCCTTCCCTCCCGTACCACCCCCTCCCCGGGCACTTTCCCTTGCAACCGCAAGAGATGCAACACTTGTCCCTTTACCTCCCCCCTCGACTCCATTCAAGGACCCAAGCAGTCGTTCCAGGTGCGACAGAGGTTCACCTGCATCTCCTCCAACCTCATCTATTGCATCCGCTGCTCTAGATGTCAGCAGATCTATATCGGTGAGACCAAGCGGAGGTTGGGCGATCGTTTCGCCGAACACCTCCGCTCGGTCCGCAATAACCAACCTGACCTCCCGGTGGCTCATCACTTCAACTCCCCCTCCCACTCCGTCTCCGACCTCTCTGTCCTGGGTCTCCTCCATGGCCAGAGCGAGCAACATGACCTCTAGTCCTAGACTCTCCCACTAGAAAATGAATGAATGAATGAACAAGTTTATTGGCCAAGTATTCACATACAAGGAATTTGTCTTGGTGCTCCGCCCACAAGTGACAACATGACATACAGTGACATACAGTGGAAACATCCTCTCCACATCCACTCTATCCAAGCCTTTCATGGACACAGAGACACAGAGTCATAGAGTGATACAGTGTGGAAACAGGCCCTCAGCCCAACTTGCCCACACAAGCCAACATGTCCCATTTACACTAGTCCCACCGGCCCGCGTTTTGTCCATCAGGCAAGAGACTTGGTGCATCTACCCGATCTATTCCTCTCATGTGGAATAACTGGATGTTTTCAAGAGAGAGTTAGATTTAGCTCTGAGGGCTAAAGGAATCAAGGGACATGGGGTGAAAGCAGGAACGGGGTACTGATCATATTGGCCATGATCATACTGAATGACGGTGCTGGCTCGAAGGGCCGAATGGCCTACTCCTGCACCTATTTTCAATGGTCCTATGTTTCCAACTTCATTTTAGTTTGGAGATACAGCAGGGAAACAGGCCCTTCGGCCCACCGAGTCCGCGCCGACCAGCGATCCCCGCATATTAACGCTACCCTACATGCACTAGGCGTACTGATTGGGGATGAGGGGTACTGATTGGGGATGATCAGCCATGATCACATTGAATGGCGGTGCTGGCTTGAAAGGGCCGAATGGCCTACTCCTGCACCTGTTGTCTATTGTCTATTATCACCAAGCCAATTAACCTACAAACCTGTACGTCTTTGGAATGTGGGAGGAGACTGAAGATCTCGGCGGAATCCCACGCAGGTCACGGGGAGAAGGTAAGGGCCTGCCCCACTTGGGCGTCATTTGCGCGTCATTTACGAGACATCATTTACGAGGCGCATGGTGCATGGTGACGTAGGCGGTGACGTGCGGTCCCGCGCGGTGCCCCAGGACTTTGGGATGTACAAAATCCTCACGCTCCATCTGCGTGACGCGCAAATGACGCCCAAGTGGGGCAGTCAAGCACCCGTACTCGAGGCAGCAACTCTACCGCTCTGCGCCACCGTGGCCGCCATGCGAGCTGTGTCAGCACCTCACGCAGGTGACAATGTAAAAGCACCACCGAAGCACATTCATGACACTTGGCTCTTCAGCAAGGCACTGACAGGCAAATAGATCATACGAGACAGGGGCAGTCAGTGGCTTAACGATTTGGCAGTCGGCCTGTGGAGCATTCCAAGCAGGCCGTCCAAAACACTCTGCACTGTGGGGCCAAGTGGAATGAAACGCCGTCTGCCTTCAATTTCCCCCTTTCTGCAGACCTGAACTCACTTCCTTCAGTCACAGATTAAGCTATTAAGTCATGGCTCAACTCCCAAGCCTGTGGCACAGTTTCATCAACCCTTTGCCTCCCCTCCTGTTTTCAAGAGAGAGTTAGATTTAGCTCTTGGGGCAGACGGAGTCATAGAAACATAGAAAATAGGTGCAGGAGGAGGCCATTTGGCCCTTCGAGCCAGCACCGCCGTTCATTGTGATCATGGCTGATCATCCCAAATCAATAACCCGTGCCTGCCTTCTCCCCATATCCCTTGACTCCACTAGCCCCTAGAGCTCTATCTAACTCTCTCTTAAATCCATCCAGTGACTTGGCCTCCACTGCCCTCTGTGGCAGGGAATTCCATAAATTCACAACTCTCTGGGTGAAAACGTTTTTTGCCCAGCATGGTGGTGCTGGCTCGAAGGGCTGAATGGCCTTCTCCTGCACCTATTGTCTATTGTCTATTGTCTTTTCTCACCTCAGTCTTAAATGGCCTCCTCTTTATTCTAAGACTGTGGCCCCTGGTTCTGGACTTGCCCCACATTGGGAACATTTTTCCTGCATCTAGCTTGTCCAGTCCTTTTATCATTTTATATGTTTCTACAATATTCCCCCTCATCCTTCTAAACTCCAGTGAGCACAAGCCTAGTCTTTTCAATCTTTCCTAAAATGACAGTCCTACCATCCCAGGGATCAATCTCGTGAACCTACGCTGCACTGCCTCAATCACAAGGATGTCTTTCCTCAAATTAGGAGACCAAAACTGTACACAATACTCCAGATGTGGTCTCACCAGAGCCCTATACAACTGCAGAAGAACCTCTTTACTCCTATACTGAAATCCTCTTGTTATGAAGGCCAACATTCCATTAGCTTTCTTTACTGCCTGCTGTACCTGCACGCCAACTTTCAGTACAAGGACGCCCAGGTCTCGCTGCACCTCCCCCTTACCAGGGTGATATGGGGAGAAAGCAAGAACGGGGTACTGATTGTGGATGATCAGCCATGATCATATTGAACGGCGGTGCCGGCACGAAGGGCCGAATGGCTTACTACAGACAGTAGAAAGTGCGGACTCGGTGGGGCTGAAGGGCCTGTTTCCACGCTGTATCTCCAAACTAAACAAAGGTAAAATCTCAGATCTGGGATGTAGTGGTTTTCATATTGACTGAGACGTATTTTCTTCACGATGCCTGCCAGAGGGAGCCAGACATACACAATCTCCTGCAAGCTGCAACGAAGGCAGAGAATGTTCCACGCAAGCTCGGCTTTCTAATAGGATTGTCTGGCCTCTGGTGAAATACTGCCTGGTTAATTTGGCAGCCTCACACAGCTCTCTCTATGGCTGCAGATTAAACAGCGAACTTTGTATCGAATCGACTTCCAAGATAGACCCAGCTCGATCCGCCGGGCTTTCCTGTTCAATAGATCTCCGCCACTCCGCCTTCCCGTTTGCAGATAACACTCCTTTTCATGGAGTTTAGAAGGATGAGAGGGTTTCTCATTGAAACGTATAAGATTGTTAAGGGTTTGGACACACTAGAGGCAGGAAACATGTTCCCGATGTTGGGGGAGTCCAGAACCAGGGGCCACAGTTTAAGAATAAGGGGTAAGCCATTTAGAACGGAGACGAGGAAACACTTTTTCTCACAGAGAGTGGTGAGTCTGTGGAATTCTCTGCCCCAGAGGGCGGTGGAGGCCGGTTCTCTGGATGCTTTCAAGAGAGAGCTAGATAGGGCTCTTAAAAATAGCGGTCAGGGGATATGGGGAGAAGGCAGGAACGGGGTACTGATTGGGGATAATCAGCCATGATCACAGTGAATGGCGGTGCTGACTCGAAGGGCCGAATGGCCTACTCCTGCACCTATTGTCTATTGTCAAATGTCTATTGTTTATTGTTTAGTTTAGTGTAGTGTAGTGTAGTCTGGTTTAGTTTAGTTTAAACATAGAAAATAGGTGCAGGAGGAGGCCATTCGGCCCTTCAAGCCAGCACCGCTGTTTAGTGGTTCAGCGCGGAAACAGGCCCTTTGGCCCACAGAGTCCGTGCCGACCAGCGATCTCTCCACACTAACATTATCCTACACACACTAGGATCAATTTAAACATCGAACAAGCCAATGAACCTACAAACCAGTACGTCTTTGGAGTGTGCAAGGAAATAGAATATCGTTAGTTTAGCGTAGTGTAGTTTAATGCAGATTAGTATAGTTTTGTGTAGTTTTGTTTATTGTCACGTGTACCAAGGTACAGATTTTAGTTTGTATTTCAGATTTGTGGCATCATTTCAAAAGCCTGAATTAGCTTTCATCTTTCAGTCTGCATTATGTGTCCCATTCCAGAGTTTATTCATTTATAAATACTAATTATTCTGTCTGATCAAGGCTTAGACTACCTGCAGCAAAGTGTTGGAAAATTGTGGATTGTATATGGCAAAAGTAACTGCAGACGATTATAGACAATAGACAATAGGTGCAGGAGTAGGCCATTCAGCCCTTCGAGCCAGCACCGCCATTCAATGTAATCATGGCTGACCATCCCCAATCAATACCCCGTTCCTGCCTTCTCCCCATATCCCCTGGCTCCGCTATCTTTAAGAGCCCTATCTAGCTCTCTCTTGAAAGTATCCAGAGAACCGGCCTCCACCGCCCTCTGAGGCAGAGAATTCCACAGACTCACCACTCTCTGTGTGAAAAAGTGTTTCCTCGTCTCCGTTCTAAATGGCTTACTCCTTATTCTTAAACTGTGTGGCCCCTGGTTCTGGACTCCCCCAACATCGGGAACATGTTTCCTGCCTCTAGCATGTCCAAACCCTTAACAATCTTATATGTTTCAATAAGATATCCTCTCATCCTTCTAAACTCCAGAGTGTACAAGCCCAGCCGCTCCATTCTCTCAGCATATGACAGATTAAAGTATGTAATTAATTAAACGAGTCTGCTCCTAGTTCAATGCAGAAAATAGCTGATAATCGTACTAAAACAGAACGGGGCGGTGTTTAAGAATATTAAACTTCACGTGAGATTTCTTACACATTGTCTCAAGATACAAGAATATTTTCTTCACTCAGTTTACCTCATTGAAACCTACTGAATTGTGAAAGGCCCCACAGTGTCATAGAGTGATACAGTGTGGATACAGGCCCTTCGGCCCAACTTGCCCACACCGGCCAACAATGTCCCAGCTACACTCGTCCCACCTGCCTGCGCTTCGCCCACATCCCCCCAAACACGTCCTATCCATGTAGCTGTCCAACTGTTTATTAAATGTTGGGATAGTGTGGATCTCCGTGGATTGTCACCTTGTCGTGTTGGAGAAGCTTGTGTGGTCCTGAGATCCTGAGAGCGATGCCGTCTGGAGCTGTGCTCCTGGTAGGGCCACCCATGGCGGTAAGGTCGAGGGGGGAGGTCTCTGACAAAGAGCCAATCCAACCAAGACCTCAAAGGTGGAACAGGCGGAGGACGATGGCTGACCTTAGTGGAGCGTCACAACGGCTGGGAAGGCGGATGAAGGCTGCAGCAGTAAAGGGTCTCCGGTCGTCTTGGACTCCATGCCACTGGATCCTGACCCAGATCTGTCAAGGACCGTGGGGTGGTTGTCTGTGCACCAGTCTCCCCACGTTAAACAAAGTCACGCACAGGCGACCTCCAACCCTGGAGACACCCATGGTCAGCCACGACCGATGGGAGCCTAAGAGGAAGAGGTCCCAGCCTCAACTACCTCCTCTGGCAGCTCGTTCCATATACCCACCACCCTTTGTGTGAAAAAGTTACCCCTCAGATTCCAAGTAAATCTTTCCCCCCTTCACCTTAAACCTATTTCCTCTGGTCCTCAATTTCCCTAGTCCAGGCGAGAGACTATTTCCCTACTCCAGGCGTCTACCTGATCTATTCCTCTCTTGATTTTATACACCTCTTTATATCAGTTCTATGTTATCTCACTTCTGCATCTACTCCCTAGACACTAGGGGCAAGAAGGTTCCCTTACCGAAACGTCACCCATCCTATTTTTCTCCTGAGATGCTGCCTGACCCACTGAGTTTAGTTTAGTTTAGTTGAGAGACACAGCGTGGAAACAGGCCCTTCGGCCCACCGAATCCACGCCGACCAGCGATCCCCGCACACTAACGCTATTCTGCACACACAGGGGACAATTTACAATTTACAGAAGCCAATTAACCTCCAAACCTGTATCTCTACGGTGTGTGGCGGGAAACCGGAGCACCCGGAGAAACGTAGAAACATAGAAAAATAGGTGCAGGAGTAGGCCATTCGGCCCTTCGAGTCAGCACCGCTATTCAATATGATCATGGCTGATCATCCCCAATCAGTACCCAGTCCCTGTCGATGACACCACTATTGTGGGACGTATCACTGATGGAGATGAGTCAGAGTATAGAAGTGAGATCGACCGACTGACCAAATGGTGCCAGCACAACAACCTGGCTCTCAACACTGGCAAAACCAAGGAACTGATTGTGGACTTTGGAAGGGGTAGGATGGGAAACCCACAATCCCGTTTATATCAATGGAACGATGGTGGAAAGGGTCAAGAACCTCAAATTCCTGGGCCTGCATATTTCCGAAGATCTTTCCTGGTCCCAGCACACTGATGCAGTTATAAAGAAAGCACATCAGCGCCTCTACTTCCTGAGAAGATTACAAGGAGTCGGTATGTCAAGGAGGACTCTCCTGAACTTCTACAGGTGCACAGTAGAGAGCATGCTGACCGGTTGCATCGTGGCCTGGTTCAGCAACCTGAGCGTCCAGGAGCGGAAAAGACTACAAAAAGTTGTGACCACTGCCCAGTCCATCATCGGCCCTGACCTCCCCGCCATCGAAGGGATCTATCGCAGTCGCTGCCTCAAAAAGGCTGCCAACACCATCAAAGACTCACACCATCCTGGCCACGCACTCACCTCACCATTGTCATCGGGAAGAAGGTACAGGAGCCTGAAAATTGTAACGTACAGATGCAGGAACAGCCTCTTCCCCACAGCCATCAGGCTATTAAACACGGCAGCAAATAGGCTCTGAACTACAACAGACTTTTATTATTATTGCACTATATTTGCTTATTTTTTGAGTATTTGTGCATGTGTATAAATACACACTGAACTTTTTTTCCCCCATTATGTATTATGTTTACATATTCTGTTGTGATGCAGCAAGCAAGAATTTCATTGTCCAATCTGGGACACACGACAATAAAACATTCCTGACTCTTGCTTTTTTCCCATATCCCTTCATTCCTTTAGCCCTAAGAGCTAAATCTAACTCTCTCTTGAAAACCCACGCAGGTCACCAGGAGAATGTACAAACTCTGTACAGACAGCACCCGTAGTCAGGATCGAACCCGGGTCTTATGAATAAGGAGTAAGCCATTTAGAACGGAGCCGAGGAAACACTTTTTCACACAGAGAGTTGTGAGTCTGTGGAATTCTCTGCCTCAGAGGGCGGTGGAGGCCGGTTCTCTGGATGCTTTCAAGAAAGAGTTCTTAAAGATAGCGGAGTCAGGGGATATGTGGAGAAGGCAGGAACGGGGTACTGATTGTGGATGATCAGCCATGATCACATTGTATGGCGGTGCTGGCTCGAAGGGCCAAATGGCCTACTCCTGCACCTATTGTCTACTGTCTATTGTCTATGAGATACATTTAGCCTCACTCTGACAGTGGAGGAGAAAATGGAGGTTCTTTATCTGTCCACATCACCATCTACATCTCTCGTTTCCCTTCTCCCTAACTAGTCTGAGGAAGGGTCTCGACCCAAAACGTCACCCGTTCCTTCTCTCCGGAGATGCTGCCTGTCCCGCTGAGTTACTCCAGCTATTTGTGTCTGTCCACTGGGTTGTCAGCTGCCCAAGCAAGTTCCTCCAGCATTTTGTGTCTATCTTCGGTTTAAACCAGCACCTGCAGTTCCTTCCTACGCCGTGGGTGGCTGTGTGTTTAGTTTAATCTTTCCACGATGAAGTCTGTAAACAAGAGAGATAATCCTACTATAATTGCTGACACACAGAAAGCCGTGCGGTTTGGGTGGAGTGCCTGCGATGGATTTAGACACAAGCCCTCTGGTCACATCAAGTGGAATTAGCCACGGGTAGCAGAAAACAAACAGATAAACAAACAGACAAATCTCTCCGTCTGAAGAAGGGTCTCGACCCGAAACGTCACCCACTCCTTCTCCGCAGAGATGCTGCCTGACCCGCTGAGTTACTCCAGCACTCTGTGAAACGTCACCTATCCATGTTCTCCACAGATGCTGCCTGACCCGCTGAGTTACTCCAGCATTTTGTGTCTATCTTCAGTGTAAACCGGCATCTGCAGTTCCTTCCAACACGTGATAATTGAACCCACGATCAAATCCACTCACGCAAACACGGTGGACAATTTGCCCGCAAGATTATTTTTTTTAAATTTAGTTTAGAGATACAGTGCGGAAACAGGCCCTTCAGCCCATCGAGTCCACACCGACCAGCGATCCCCGCACACTGGCGTTATCTTACACACACTAGAGACAATTTACATTCACACCGAGCCAACTCACCCGCAAGTCCTTGGAGTATTGGAGGAAACCGAAGATCTCGGAGAAAACCCACGCAGGTCACGGGGAGAGCGTACAATCTCCATGCAGACAAGCACCCGTAGTCGGGATGGAACCTGGGTCTCCGGCGCTGCAAGCGCTGTAAGGCAGCAACTCTACCACTGCGCCACCGTAGCTACCCTTCAGGTATCTAATGTCTCGGCTCCTTCAGTCGGACAGGAGCTCTTTGCAAAGTGCAGGTGAGGTGGGCCAAGACATAAGGTCATAAGTGATAGGAGCAGAATGAGGCCATTCGGCCCTTCAAGTCTACTCCGCCGTTCAATCACGGCCGATCTATTTCTCCCTCCTAACCCCATTCTCCTGCCTTCTCCCCATAACCCCTGACACCCGTACTAATCAATGACACCTGCCGCATCTCTGACCAGGTAGGGACTGAAAAATACAGTTCCCCCCCCCCCCCCATACTCGACGGTGCCCCCACTCCCGCGGAGAGATGTAGACAGTGATGTACAGAGATACGGAACAAATGAATGAAAGATATGCATAAAGCAAGACGCGGTGGAGCCCACAATGGTCCAGCCCCTCCCCCATCCTAGACGTCTCACTAGTTTCAACCTTGTCCTTTAGTTTAGAGATAGCGCGGAAACAGGCCCTTCGGCCCACCGAGTCCGCACTGACCAGCCATCTATACACTAACACTATCCTACACACACTAGGGACAATTTACACATACACCAAGCCAATTAACCTACAAACCTGCATGTCTTTGCAGTGTGGGAGGAAACAGGATATCATAGAAACATAGAAACATAGAAATTAGGTGCAGGAGTAGGCCATTCGGCCCTTCGAGCCTGCACCGCCATTCAATATGATCATGGCTGATCATCCAACTCAGTATCCCGTACCTGCCTTCTCTCTATACCCTCTGATCCCCTTAGCCACAAGGGCCACATCTAACTCCCTCTTAAATATAGCCAATGAACTGGCCTCGACTACCCTCTGTGGCAGAGAGTTCCAGAGATTCACCACTCTCTGTGTGAAAACATTTCTTCTCATCTCGGTTTTAAAGGATTTCCCCCTTATCCTTAAGCTGTGACCCCTTGTCCTGGACTTCCCCAACATCAGGAGCAATCTTCCTGCATCTAGCCTGTCCAACCCCTTAAGAATTTTGTAAGTTTCTATAAGATCCCCTCTCAATCTCCTAAATTCTAGAGAGTATAAACCAAGTCTATCCAGTCTTTCTTCATAAGACAGTCCTGACATCCCAGGAATCAGTCTGGTGAACCTTCTCTGCACTCCCTCAATGGCAATAATGTCCTTCCTCAGATTTGGAGACCAAAACTGTACGCAATACTCCAGGTGTGGTCTCACCAAGACCCTGTACAACTGCAGTAGAACCTCCCTGCTCCTATACTCAAATCCTTTTGCTATGAAAGCTAACATACCATTCGCTTTCTTCACTGCCTGCTGCACCTGCATGCCTACTTTCAATGACTGGTGTACCATGACACCCAGGTCTCGCTGCATCTCCCCTTTTCCTAATCGGCCACCATTTAGATAATAGTCTGCTTTCCTGTTTTTGCCACCAAAATGGATAACCTCACATTTATCCACATTATACTGCATCAGCCAAACATTTGCCCACTCACCCAGCCTATCCAAGTCACCTTGCAGTCTCCTAGCATCCTCCTCACAGCTAACCCTGCCCCCCAGCTTAGTGTCATCCGCAAACTTGGAGATATTGCCTTCAATTCCCTCATCCAGATCATTAATATATATTGTAAATAGCTGGGGTCCCAGCACTGAGCCTTGCGGTACCCCACTAGTCACTGCCTGCCATTGTGAAAAGGAACCGTTTACACCTACTCTTTGCTTCCTGTTTGCCAGCCAGTTCTCTATCCACATCAATACTGAACCCCCAATACCGTGTGCTTTAAGTTTGTATACTAATCCCGGAGAAAACCCACGCAGGTCACGGGGAGAACGTACAAACTCCGCACAGACAGCGCCGGTAGTCAATGATCGAACCCGGGGTCTCCGGCGCTGTAAGCGCTGTGAGGCAGCAACTCTACCGCCACCGTGGCCATCCTGTTGAGTTTGACTGTCTGTATAACTCGTTATTACCTATAGACAATAGACAACAGGTGCAGGAGTAGGCCCTTCAGCTCTTCGAGCCAGCACCACCGCCATTCAATGTGATCATGGCTGATCATCCCCAATCAGTATCCCGTTCCTGCCTTCTCCCCATATTCACTGACTCCACTATCTTTAAAAGCCCTATCGAGCTCTTTCTTGAAAGTATCCAGAGAACCAGCATACACCGCCCTTTGAGGCAGAGAATTCCACAGACTCACCACTCTCTGTGTGAAAAAGTGTTTCTGCGTCTGCGTTCTAAATGGCTTACTCCTTATTCTTAAACTGTGGCCCCTGGTTCTGAACTCCCCCAACATCGGGAACATGTTTCCTGCCTCTAGTGTGTCCAAACCCTTAACAATCTTATATGTTTCAATAAGATAACCTCTCATCCTTCTAAACTCCAGAGTGTACAAGCCCAGCTGCTCCATTCTCTCAGCATATGACAGTCCCGCCATCCCGGGAATTAACCTTGTAAACCTACGCTGCACTCCCTCAATAGCAAGTATGTCCTTCCTCAAATTAGGGGACCAAAACTGCACACAATACTCCAGGTGTGGTCTCACTAGGGGCTCTGTACAACTTGCTCCTATACTCAACTCCTCTTGTTATGAAGGCCAATATGCCATTCGCGCAGTGTACGGGGTGATCGCTGGTCGGGGCCGACCAGGTGGGCCGAAGGGCCTGTTTCCACGCTGTCTCTCGAACCTAAACTAAACGACCTAATGCTAATGAAGTCACAGACACCATTGAAATGCTTCAACCTTTTCTCTCAGCCTAAGTAAACTTGGAATATGAATAGCGATACCGGGCATTTAACACTGCTTTGTTACATTCTTAGGCCCGTGAGTTAAACGTCCTTTGTGGCATGACTGACACAGTAGACATTCAACATAAAGACATTTTTTAAGGGAACCTAAAGGAATCTAAAGTCCAATATTTGACCGTAGCTAAAATATTTTGGTACGACATCACTCCAGCATTTTAGTGGCTTTGACAGCAAGAGCAAACAAACTGTGTTGTTGGAACAAGTTGCCCTATCTACACACATTGCCAAATGGAATTCACACATATTCACTGAGTATAGAAGTTGGGAGGTCATGTTGCAGTTGTACAAGACGCCGGTGAGTATTGTGTTCAGTTCTGGGCACCGTGTTATAGGAAAGACAATGTCAAGCTGGAAAGGGCGCAGAGAAGATTTACGAGTACGTCGCCAGGACTAGAGGCCCTGAGCTACAGGGAGAGGTTGAGCAGGCTGGGTCTCTATTCCTTGGAGCGCAGGAGGATGAGGGGAGATCTTATAGAGGTGTATCAAAATCATGAGAGGAATAGATCGGGTAGATGCACAGAGTCTCTTGCCCAGAGTAGGGGAATCGAGGACCAGAGGACATAGGTTTACGGTGAAGGGGATGGGGTGGGAAAGATTTAATAGGAATCTGAGCGGTAACTTTTTCACACAATGGGTGGTGGGTGTATGGAACGAACTGCCGGAGGAGGTAGTTGAGGCTGGTAGTTACGCTATCCTGCACACACCAGGGACAATTTTACATTTACAACAAGCCTATTAACCTACAAACCTGTACGTCTTTTGGAGTGTGGGAGGAAATCGAACATCTCGGAGAAAACGCACGCAGGTCACGGGGAGAACGTACAAGCTCCGTGCAGACAGCGCCCATGGTCAGGATCGAACCTGGGTCTCCGGCGCTGTGAGGCAGCAACTCTACCGCTGCGCCACCATGCCGCCCTGTTCTAGCTGCAGCTTTTATGTGTCGGAAGGAACTGCAGGTGCTGCTTACACCACAGATAGACACAAAAAGCTGGAGTAACTCGGCGGGTCAGGCAGCATCTCTGGAGAAAAGGAATAGGTGAAGTTTCGGGTCGAGACCCTTCTTCAGACTGAGAGTCAGGACAGAGGAGGATGAGAGGTTTTGGCCTGGATAGAGTGGATGTGGAGAGGATGTTTCCACTAGTGGGAGAGTCTAGGACTAGAGGTCACAGCCTCAGAATTAAAGGACGTACTTTTAGGAAGGAGATGAGGAGGAATTTCTTTATCAGAGGGTGGTGATTCTGTGGAATTCTTTGCCATGGAAGGCTGTGGAGGCCAAGTCAGTGGATATTTTTAAGGCAGAGATAGATAGATTCTTGATTAGTGCGGGTGTCAGGGGTTATGGGGAGAAGGCAGGAGAATGGGGTTAGGAGGGAGAGATAGATCAGCCACGATTGGATGGCGGAGTAGACATGATGGGCCGAATGGCCTAATTCTGCTCCTATCACTTATGAACATGAATAGAAGTTACATAGAACAAATGAATGAAAGATTTGTAATGAGCAACAATGATCAAGGAAAGACTCTAGCTTTTAAAATGATTGATTATGATAGACAGCATGGATACAGTCCCTTCTGCCCATCAGGGGAGGGGGGTAGGAGCGAAATAGATACATACATTGTGTTGAACTGTTTAGTTTAGAGATACAGCGTGGAAACTGGCCGAGTCCGCACCGACCAGCGATCCCCGCACACATTAACACTAGGGACATTTTTTACATTCAGACCAAGCCAATTAACCTACAAACCTGTACGTCTTTGGAGTGTGGGAGGAAACCGAGGATCTCGGAGTAAACACACGAGGGGAAGGTGCAAACTCCGAACCGACAGCACCCGTATTCAGGATGGAACCCGGGACTGTGAGGCCGCAACTATACCGCTGCGCCACCGTGCAGTCCCGGGCTCCTGCGCTTGTGAACTAGCAGCCGCAGTTCCTTGTATGTATAGTGATGTGTTTGTACTACATGCGATCCAGTCAAATCATACCAGATCCTCGTGGGCGGCACGGTGGCGCAGCGGTAGAGTTGCCGACTCACAGCACCAGAGACCCAGGTTCCATCCCGACTGCGGGTGCTGTCTGTACGGAGTTTGCACGTTCTTCCCGTGACCCGCTGGGTTTTAGAAACATAGAAACAAAGAAAATAGGTGCAGGAGTAGGCCATTCGGCCCTTCGAGCCTGCACCGCCAACCGAAAGGTCTGAATGACAATAAAGGATCGATCTATCTATCTATCTATCTATCTATCTATCTATCTATCTATCTATCTATCTATCTATCTATCTATCTATCTATCTATCTATCTATCTATCTATCTATCTATCTATCTAATCATGGCTGATCATCCAACTCAGTATCCCGTACCTGCCTTCTCTCCATACCCCCTGATCCCTTTAGCCACAAGGGCCACATCTAACTTCCTCTTAAATATAGCCAATGAACTGGCCTCAACTACCTTCTGCGGCAGAGAATTCCACAGATTCACCACTCTCTGTGTAAAAAATGATTTTCTCATCTCGGTCCTAAAAGACTTCCCTCTTATACTTAAACTGTGACCCCTTGTTCTGGACTTCCCCAACTCATTCAGAATTAGCAATGTCACTCTCCATCCTAATGAAGAACTCAACCATATTACGGTCACTCTTGCCCAAGGGGCCACGCACAACAAGACTGCCCCGGGTGCTCCGGTTTCCTCCCACACTCCAAAGACGCTACAGGTTTGTAGGTTAATTAGCTTCTGTAAAAATTGTACATTGTCCCTAGTGTGTGTAGGATGGTGTAAATGTATTGTAGGTCGCTGGTCGGCGTGGACTCGGTGGGCCGAAGGGCCTGTTTCCGCGCTGTATCTCTAAACTAAACCTAAGTAAATTAACCTGATATTTCTTTATTTCCTGAATATCTAAAACGCTATTGACCGCTCTTGAATGAGCTCAGCGACTGGGCCTCCAGAGGTTTCTTGGCGGAGGGAGTGAGTTGGCAGCTCCTCAGAGTATCACAGAGCTGGAGATGTGTGCTTTATGGAGCTCACAGTTCCAGGCAGGTCGAACAAAGCTGCCGTGCCAAGTGTCTGGAGATTAAGATCACACACTCTTTCCGCTCTGCGGTGCAATCCACAGGACTCTGAGACTCTAAATTAGAAAATAAGAATTTTGGAGTGAAATTGCTTAGACAATAGACAATAGACAGGAGTAGGCCATTCGGCCCTTCGAGCCAGAATCGCCATTTAATGTGATCATGGCTGATCATCCACAATCAGTACCCCGTTCCTGCCTTCTCCCCCATATCCCCTGGCTCCACCATCTTCCACCAGCTGGCCTCCACCGCCCTCTGAGACAGTTCCGCCATCCCGGGAATTATCCTTGTGAACCTACGCTGCACTCCCTCAATAGCAAGAATGTCCTTCCTCAAATTAGGGGACCAAAACTGCACACAATACTCCAGGTGTGGTCTCACTAGGGTTCTGCACAACTGCAGAAGGACCTCTTTGCTCCTATAGTTTAGTTTAGCTTAGAGATACAGCGTGGAAACAGGCCCTTTGGGCCACTGAGCCTGCGCTGACCAGCGATCACCCCGCCCGCGCGCACAGTCCTACACACACGGGGGGAAATTTACAATTTTTACCAAAGTACCAATTAAACTACAAACCTGCGTGTCTTTGGAGTGTGGGAGGGACCTGGAGAAAACCCACGCAGGTCACGGGGAGAACGTACAAACTCCGTACAGACAGCACCCGCAGTCGAAATCGAACCCGGGTGTCTGGCGCTGTGAGGCAGCAACTCTACCGCTGATCCCTTGTTATTGGAAAGATGCTGTCAAGCTGGAAACGATGCAGAGAAGATTCACGAGGATGTTGCCAGGACATCGAGGGCCTGTGCTTTCGGGAGGGGTTGAGCAGGCTGGGACTCTATTCCTTGGAGCGCAGGAGGATGAGTGCCAATGTTATGTCGGTGCATAAGATCATGAGAGGAATCATGAGGGTAAATTCATAGTCTTTTACCAAGAGTAGGAAAATCAAGAAATAGAGGACATAGATTGAAGATGGGAGGGTAAACATTTAATAGGAACCTGACTGGCAACATTTTCACACAGAGGGTGGTGGGTGTATGGAATGAGCAGTCGGAGGAAGTAGCTGAGTGGGACTATCGCAACGTTGAAGGAACAGCTAGACAGATACATGGATAGGACAGGTTTAGAGGGATGTGGGCCAAACATGGGGAGGTGGGACTAGTGTAGATGGTCGGTGTGGGCAAGTTGGGCCGAAGGGCCTGTTTCCACACTGTATCACTCCAAGTACAATGGCCATGTTTTGCACTAGTGTTGTGCTAACTAATTTTTTGTTTATTATATATAATTTATGTATATATATTACAGACTTCTTATGCTGCTGTACGGATTTAATTGTTCGATTCTCGGTCCAAATGACAATTAAACAATGTGTAAGAAGGAGCTGCAGATGCTGGTTTACACCGAAGGCAGACACAAAGAGCTGGAGTAACTCAGCGGGACAGGCAGCATCTCTGGAGAGAAGGAATGGGTGATGTTTCGGGTCAAGACCCCTGTTCAGACTGAAGAACACACTGAAGAAGGGTCACGACCTGAAACATCACCCTTTCCTTCTCTCCCGAGAGTGACTCCTGTGTTTTGTGTCCAGCATTGATGTTTATCTTGACGTTTCGGGTGAAGAAGGGTCTCGACCTGAAACCTTACCCATTCTATCTCTCCAGAGATGCTGCCTGTCCCGCTGAGTTTTAGTTTTTTTTGGTTTTAGAGTTACAGCGCGGAAACAGGCCCTTCGGTCTATCGAGTCTGCGCCGACCAGCGATCCCCGCGCATTAACACTATCCCACACACACTAGGGACAATTTTACATTTACACCAAGCCAATTAACCTACAAACCTGCACGTCTTTGGAGTGTGGGAGCAAAAACCAAAGATGTCGGAGAAAACCCACGCAGGTCACGGGGAGAGCGTACAAACTTCGTACTGCAGCACCCGTAGTCGGGATCGAACCCGGGTCCCCGGGTCCCCGGCGCAGTGAGGCAGCAACTCTACCGCTGCGCCACTGTGCCGATCCAAGCTGCAAGAACATAATATGGTACAGGTTAGCTGAACACCTCCGCTCAGTCTACGCGATATCCCGGTTGCCAAACACTTTAACTCCCTTTCCCATTCATATGATATACAGGGTTAAGAGGGAGAGACAGATCAGCCACGATTGAATGGCAGAGTAAACTTGATGGGCCGAATGGCCTAATTCTAGTCCTATTCCTTATGACATTTAAAGAACAATCAGAATTAATGAAATAATGAAAGAATGGTACTTTATCAGTGTTGACTTCTAATGCATGTATGTAGCACAGGAAATTTCCAAATATGAGTTCAGTTCAGTTTAGTTTATTGTCACGTGTACCGAAGTATTGTGAAAGGCTTTTGTGAAAAACAAGAGGATTTGAATATAGGAGCAAAGAGGTCCATCTGCAGTTGTACAGGGCCCTAGTGAGACCACACCTGGAGTATTGTGTGCAGTTTTGGTCCCCTAATTTGAGGAAACACATCCTTGTTATTGAGGGAGTGCAGCGTAGGTTCATAAGGTTAATTCTCAGGATGGCGGGACTGTCATATGGTGAGAGAATGGAACGGCTGGGCTTGTATACTCTGGAGTTTAGAAGGATGAGAGGGAATTTTATTGAAACATATAAGATTATTAAGGGTTTGGACACGCAAGAGACAGGAAACATGTTCCCGATGTTGGGGGAGTCCAGACCAGGGGCCACAGTTTAAGAATAAGGGGTAAGCCTTAGAACGGAGACGAGGAAACACTTTTTCTCACAGAGAGTTGTGAGTCTGTGGAATTCTCTGCCTCAGAAGGCAGTGGAGGCAGGTTCTCTGGATGCTTTCAAAAGAGAGCTGGATAGCCATGAGCCATGATCACATTGAATGGCGGTGCTGGCTCGGGGCCGAATGGCCTACCCCTGCACTTATTGTCTATTATCTATTGTCTAATACATGATTACAATCGGTCAAATCACAGTCTTTTCGATACATGATGAGTGAATAAGGCCCTTCTTCAGACTGAAGAAACGTCACCCGCTCCTTCTCTCCAGAGACATTCAAAGAAGTGCAAGGTAAAGCCAGCAAAGTCCGATCAAGGATAGTCCGTGATAGTCCGATAAATCAACCTTTGAACCTTTGAACCGAGGGTCAAAATATTTTCGTATCTACTGGTAGTTCATGCGATGTTTTCCTGGCGAGCGTCTGTGTTTGGTGATCCCTGTTTATTTCTCATTGTTTCCGCCTCCATTTGCTGATTGACTTGCTGTTGTAATTGTAGTAAATGCCAGGAAATACAACAGTTTACAATTGTCCTGCTAATCTGAAAGTAAATACGGGGAGGCTTAACATGTCGAGTTACGGATTAAACATCATCTGCAAGACAATGGCCCAATTTCCTCCAATTATTCGTGGGACAAAGAACATATTGATCACGCATGTTGGTGAAAAGTCATTTCAGTCAACAGATTTTATTAAATGTCGCTTATTAATGGAAAACTGGAAACGCCCAAAAATCCAGCTTGTTACCAGCTTGGTATAGAGAAAACAAGACCCTTCGGCCCACCAAGTCCGCACCGACCAGCGATCCCCTCACAGTTAACACCACCCCTCACACACTTGGGGACAATTTACAATTTTACAGAAGCCAATTAACCTGAAAACCTGTACGTCTTTGGAGTGTGGGAGGAAACCGGAGCACCCGGAGAAAACCCACGCAGGTCACGGGGGGGGAAGGTACAATCTCCGTCCAGACAGCACCCGTGGACAGGATGGAACCCGGGTCTCTGGCGCTGTGAGGCGGCAACTCTACCGCTGCGCCTGGTCTTTGTAAGATGTATCCACTGCGCTTTGGCTCTGAGCAAAAATAACTGGCCGGCAAAAATAATGAACTGATAATGCCTCAAGGCTTCCCGCAGAGGCAATAAAATACTATGTGTGTGCATTATTCATTCCTCCACGTGTTTGTCAGCTGTTTTAAATCATAGCCTGCTAAATTGAAATAAAATCCAAAATTCCTTAATACGTAAAGTTCAGCCTTCTCAATATTGAGAAGAATGCTGAACACACTCCACAAATAATTGAAGTATATAAAATATAGAGAGGCATGTGAAGGGTGGAACATATTTCCAACTTTAAGGTGGAATTGGGTCAAAGTCTAGAACAATTTACTGGTTCAATAATGCTTGTGTAACTCCACAGTCAAATTCATTTTGCACGTATTATACACCTGTTTTGGCGCCATTATTCAGAGTCCAAAGTTCGGGCTCGATGTACTGGAGCAGTTCCCGCAAACCCTCTCCTCTCCTCACCATGCCCGGCCAGCGCTCTGTCCCCGGGGGCCACCTCCTGCAGCCGACCTTGAAGGCACTGGAGGCTTCACCATCCCACCGGGCCTGGCCCCTCTCACGTCCCACGTCTTCAGCGGCTCCTTCCCCGGTTTACGCCGAGCCAACGAGCCTTCGAGCAGACCGGCACTGTGGCCAAGGCACCAGGTTTATGGTGAAAGGGCCAGTCATACCACACCATACCACAGCCGTTCCACACCGTTCCATACCATGCCATTCTTATTGAAACATATACGATTATTAAGGGTTTGGACACGCTAGAGGCAGGAACCATGTTCCCGATGTTTGGGGGAGTCCAGAACCAGGGGCCACAGTTGAGAATAAGGGGTAAGCCATTTAGAACGGAGATGAGGAAACACTTTTTCTCACAGAGAGTTGTGAGTCTGTGGAATTCTCTGCCTCAGAGGGCGGTGGAGTCCGGTTCTCTGGATACTTTCAAGAGAGAGCTAGACAGGGCCCTTAAAGATAGCGGAGTCAGGAGATATAGAGAGAAGGCAGGAACGGGGCACTGAATGTGGTTGATCAGCCATGATCACATTGAATGGTGGTGCTGGCTCGAAGGGCCGAATGGCCTACTCCTGCACCTATTGTCTATTGTCTATTGTCCATACCACAGCGTTCCATACCGTTCCAAACCATACCATACCATATCCCACCGTACAGGTGTCAGAAGTTAACGGGAGAAGTCAGGAGAATGGGTTTTTTAATAATCAAAAATAATTTATTTAATTACAAATTAAATATCACGATACAAAACAAATCTGTGGTGACACGCCCACCGCCCATATTACAAAATCACCAAATTATTCAGACATTAAATTTTCAAATAACTATGTTACAATCCACACAAATATACTTTTTCTTCATATCGAGTCCACACACAAGATTAGAACTTGTTCAGCTAGAGAATACAATGGCTTCTGTCTTGTCGCTTCTTGTGCTTCTTGTGGGTGGTGGGGGAAAGATTGGTGGAAACAGGGCCGCGACGTGAAAGCCCTTTCCTTGACCCACTACAAATATATTAAATAACGACTGTACAACTATGTCCCTCGCTAACACCACTCAGGCACGGACGTAACCCCGGTAAAGGAGCAAGCATCCGGCTCGGGCAAAGCCCGCTTCCGCCTGGCGCCGTGACTCGCTGGTGGCCAGCTTGGCCAGGCCTAGGAGTAACCCAACCAGGACATCTTCGGCCCTGCCCCACTCCCTAGATCCCGTCACCAGGCCTCCGGTCGCTGGCAGCAGAGCTGCTATGGAGAATGGGGTTGGGAGGGAGAGATAAATCAGCCATGATTGAATGGCGGAGTAGACTTGATGGGCCGAATGGCCTAATTCTATTCCCATTCCTTATGACGGGGGTCGGCAACCTTGTTCCGCATGGGGGCTGGGATGCATGGTCTGTGAGCGGATGGCGGGCCACATCTATCACGTGTACGCATGGATCCCGCCCGTTCGAGGACGCCGCTCATACTCACTCATCCCCGGCCTATTGACAAACCCGATCCCGACCAAAGATCATCGAGCGGATCTTTGATGCCGGCAGTGAAGCCCAGACACAGAAGGTGCGTGGCCGTGCCGGCGGGTTTGCGCAGGATGCGGTACGGCCAGAGCTCGGCGCTGCTTGCCAATGCTCAGTGCTGCTCGCCACTGCTTGGATCCGCTATTGTGGCCGCCAGCGCTGGCCTCCTTGCGTCACCTTGGCCTCGGGCCCAGGAGGTGCCGATGACGGAAATCTGCGGGCCGGATAAATACGGGAAAAAAGTTCACCTGCGGGTCGGATGTTTTCAGGTTACGGGCCGCATTCGGCCCGGGGGCCGTAGGTTGCCGACCCCTGCCTTCTGACCTTATGACTTATGACCTTATACCAAACCAAAGTTTAAAGGAGATGTGCGGAACAAGTTAGCCCTGCCCTCTGGTGTTGGGCATTTCTACCCTGGTTAAAAGGTTCTGGCTGTCTACCTGATTTATGCCTCTTATTATTTTATATACCTCTACCATCCCTCCACTCAACCACCCACGTACGCAGAGAAAACATTTGGGTGTCGGTGAGGTATATGTCCATGCATGGTAGTGTTTAGGTTCATTTAGAGATACAGCATGGAAACGGGCCCTTCGGCCCATCGAGTTCACGTCAACCACTGATCATCCATTCACGTTAGTTCTAGATCCTAAGCCATAGACAAAGTACTAGAGGGCGCAGCTTTAAGGTGAGAGGAGGAAAGTTTAAAGGAGATGTGTGGGGCAAGGTTTTTACACAGGTGCCTGGAACGCGGGTGGTGGTGGAGGCAGATACGTTAGTGTCGTTTGAGAGGCTTTTAGAATGGCACATGGATATACAGGGAATGGAGGGACATGGATCATGTACAGGCAGATGAGGTCAGTTTAAGCAGGCATGATGTTCGGCACAGACATTGTGGGCCGAAGGGCCTGTTTCTGTGCTGCGATGTATCCACTAGTGGGAGAGTCTAGGACCGGAGGTCACAGCCTCAGAGTAAAAGGACATTCCTTTAAGAAGGTGAGGAGGAATTTCTTTAATCAGAGGGTGGTGAATCCGCAGAATTCATTGCCACAGAAGGCTGTGGAAGCCAAGTCAATGAGTCTAAAGATTTGAAGAAGGGTCTCAACCCGAAACGTCAACAATCCCTACACTCCAGAGATGCTGCCTGTCCCGCTGAGTTACTCCAGCTTTTTGTGTCTATCCAAGTTAGTGGATATTCTTAAGGCAGAGATAGATAGATTCTTGATCAGTACGGGTGTCAGGATCAATAGACAATAGGTCCAGGAAGTAGGCCATTCGGTCCTTCGAGCCAGCACCGCCGTTCAATGTGAGCATGGTTGATCATCCCCAATCAGTACCCCGTTCCTGCCTTCTCCCCATATCCCCTGACTCCGCTATCTGGGGCGAAGGCAGGAGTTGAGAGGGAAAGATAGATCAGCCATGATTGAATGGCAGAGTAGACTCGATGGGCCGAAGGGCCTAATTCGGCTCCTATGACCTTGGACTTTAGAGATACAGCATGGAAACTGTCCCACCGACCAGAGACCACCCCATATACTAGCATTGTTCTACACACTAGAGATAATTTACAGAAAGCAATTAACCTAAAAAACCTGAGGGAGGCAACATCTGCATTTTCCAGCATCTGCAGTTGCTTCTTAAACCTAAAAAACCTGTACGCCTTTGGCGTGCAGGAAACCAGAGCATCCGGAGAAAACCCACGCAGGTCACGGGAAGAACGAACAAACTCCGTACAGACAGCACCCACGGTCAGGATCGAACCCGGGTCTTTGGCGCTGCGAGGCAGCAACTCTATCGCTGCGTCACCGTGGCAACGTGCAGCTAAGGCCGTCAACGACTCGCTATGTTTCTGGCGCCATCTTGTACTCTTCAAGTTCAGAGTTGGTCGAAAATATTGGAGTCTTAATGCCTCACCTCAAAGGCCCGTTGTCCCGGTGACGACACAGGGTCAGAGTTCAAGGGTCGGCCGGGCCCGGCGATGTTGTCAATGTCCTCCTTGTGTTTTGCTGAAGGTTGCAGCATCTGCAATTCTCTGTGTGGATGAGAGGCTTTAGCGTTTGATGGTGTTATTGGGGAATTTTGCAGACGGCGATATGTTAAAGTGTTTTATGCCTCAGGTGGCCATCAGTTAAACTCGACACACTGTTGGTCTAATCTGCGGTGCGGAACACACTTCTAAGTCGGCATAATATGCAGCTCACAATAAATTGTTTCATGAAATTGAGGGTTTACATCCCCCCAAAGATTCTTGAAACAGAAACATGGACAATAGGCGCAGGAGTAGATCATTCGGGCCTTCGAGCCAGCACCGCCATTCAATGTGATCATGGCTGATCATTCCCAATCAGTGCCCCGCTCCTGCCGTCTGGATATCCCATATGCTTAGTACGGGTGTTAGGGGTTATGGGGAGAAGGCAGGATAATGGGGTTCGGAGGGAGAGATAGAGCAGTCGAGATAGAATGGCGGAGTAGACTTGATGGGCCAAATGGCCTAATACTTCTCCTATCTCTTATGAACCCCATTCGCCAGCCTTCTCCCCATAACCCCTGACACCCGCTCTAATCATGTGCAAAGTCTCCCTGTAAAAAGAAGTAATGTGCACACATTTATAGACAATAGACAATAGACAGGTGTAGGCCATTCGGCCCTTTGAGCCAGCACCGCCATTCAATGTGATCATGGCTGATCATCCTCAATCAGTACCCCGTTCCTGCCTTCTCCCCATATCCCCTGACTCCGCTATCTTTAACAGCCCTATCTAGCTCTCTCTTGAAAGTATCCAGAGAACCGGCCTCCACCGCCCTCTGAAGCCAGTGCTGGAGTACTGGGATCGCCGGTCGGCCCGGACACGCAGGGACAGATGGCCTGTTTCCGCGCTGTACCTCTAAATTTTTTTTTTTAATTAAGAAATTTCCTACCAAAAAGAATCTGGTCACACCCCACACACAAAAAAAGCGCGAATTGGGGGGTGATGTAAACTCTCAATTACACGAAGCAATTGACTGCAAGCTGCATATTTTGCCGACATTGAAGGTGTTCCACACCGCAGATTAGAACAACAGCGTGTCGAGCTCCGAGGTATAAAACACTTTAATATATCGCTGTCTGAAAAAATCAAACGCTAAATCCCCCCTCATCTGCCAGGGGCTGCAGATAAAAGCTCCGTCTGAAGCCGGCTAATGAAATCCATGCCTCTTGGCAAAGAAGTGATGGTGTTTGTGATATCGAGACAATCTAGTATTTAAATCTTAATCCAGCAAAGAATCAAAGACAGTTTCACCAAGTTTAAAGCACCTGGGGGGTAGGATATGTGCTCAATAGTTTCAAGCTGAAGGTTTAGTTTAATTGATTGTTATTTTAGGTGGCGTAGCGGTAGAGTTAGACAATATAGACAATAGACAATAGGTGCAGGAGTAGGCCATTTGGCCCTTCCAGCCAGCACCGCCATTCAATGTGATCATGGCTGATCAAATCCAATCAGTACCCCGTTCCTGCCCTCCCAATATCGCCTGATTCCGCTATCTTTAGGAGCCCTATCTAGCTCTCTCTTGAAAGCATCCAGAGAACCGGCCTCCACCGCCCTCTGAGGCAGAGAATTCCACAGACTCACAACTCTCTGTGAGAAAAAGTGTTTCCTCATCTCCGTTCTAAATGGCTTACTCCTTATTCTTAAACTGTGGCCCCTGGTTCTGGACTCCCCCAACATCGGGAACATGTTTCCTGCATCCAGCGTGTCCAAACCCTTAACAATCTTATATGTTTCAATGAGAATCCCTCTCATCCTTCTAAACTCCAGAGTGTACAAGCCCAGCCGCTCCATTCTCTCAGCAAATGACAGTCCCGACACCCCGGGAATTAACCTTGTAAACCTACGCTGCACTCCCTCAATAGCAAGAATGTCCTTCCTCAAATTAGGGGACTAAAACTGCACACAATACTCCAGGTGTGATCTCACTAGGTCCCTATACAACTGCAGAAGGACCTCTTTGCTACCATACTCAACTCTGACTGCATTTCGTTGTCTCTGTACTGTACACTGCACAATCTGAATCTGAATCTGAATCTGAATCCTCTTGTTATAAAGGCCAACATGCCATTCGCTATCTTATCATGTTGTATCATGTATTGGCTCTCCGCTGACTGGTTAGCACGCAACAAAAGCTTTTCACTGTACCTTGCAGACGATGATCAGCCATGATCACAGTGAATGGCGGTGCTGGCTCGAAGGGCCAAATGGCCTACTCCTGCACCTATTGTCTATTGTCTATTGTCTATTGCCTATTACCTTGGTACACGTGACAATAAACTAAACTGAAACTGAGCTACTGCCTCACAGCTCCAGGGACCCCGGTTCGATCCTGACCACAGGTGCTGTCTGTACGGAGTTTGCACGTACTCCCCGTGACCTGAAAATTTTTCTGCAAGATCTTCAGTTTCCCCCCACACTCCAAAGACGTGCAGGTTTGTAGATTCATTGGCTTGGTATAAATGTAAATTGTCCCTTGTGTGTGTTGGGTTGAATCCTGATCCTAACGCAGAAACGTATCAAAGACAGTTTCACCAAGTCTAAAGCACCTGACAGGAGGATCTGTGTGCCGTAGTTTAAAGAGAAAGACTTACTTTAATGGAATTAAAAATAACATGAGATGTTTAAGAGGTGGCGCAATGGTACAGTTGCTGCCTTATGGCGTTTTCAGCACCAGAGGCCCGGGTTCGATCCCGACTACGGGTGCCCGTCTGTACGGAGTTTGTACGTTCTCCCCGTGACCTCCGTGGGTTTTCTCCGAGATCTTCGGTTTCCTCCCACACTCCAAAGACAGGTTTGTAGGTTAATCGGCTTGGTATAAGTGTAAATTGTCCCTAGTGTGTGTGTCGGATAGTGTTATGGCCCTGTCCCACGGTACGAGTTCATTCCAAGAGCTCTGCCGAGTTTTTTCCTGATTCGAACTCGGAGATTTACGGCAATGGCCGCTCGTCGGTACTCGGGGCTCTCGTGGACATTTTTCAACATGTTTTGCTATTCAATGTGGCGATTAATGTTTTTTCAAAATACCTTGAATCCTTTCAGCAGAGTGAGGGTGTGTGTTCTCCGCTTGCACTGGGCTCTTGCTCACTTCACAGTGACAGGTTGAAAAATCTTCACGAGTCTTCCCATGCTTACCTGCCGTTAGCGAGTCTTCCCGAGTACCTGCCGTTAGCGGTACGAGCCGCTAAGAGACGTCCCAGAGCTTGGATGTACCCGTTACGTTCATTCTCCGTGCTAACCACGAGTTTGTTTTTTTTTAAACTCGGGAGAGCTCTTGGAATGAACTCGTACCGTGGGACATGGCCATAAATATGCAGGGATCGCTGGTCGGCACGGACTTGGTGGGCTGAAGAGCCTGTCTCCATGTTGTATTTCTAACCTAAACTAAAACTCTCTGTCTGTACAGATTTTAAAGTTTAACGCCGGTGCTGGAGTTAAAGCTAACTGTGGCTACGTCTGATTTTGCAGTCCTTGCATAAAACATCCAACAATTGAACTGTGTATGTCATGTGAGTGCATGCTTGAAACCTGTCTGCCTCGGCTAATTCTATGCCTTGGGCTGTTGGAGTTGAACCTTTGGTGGAGCAGGCAGGTTGGTTGAAGTTTGCAACGCAGCTAATTTGGATAATGACATTACCCTTGGAAAAGATTCTGCTGTGCGTCTGAAACCTCAACGTACGACTCAGGTGGAGGAAGGAACTGCGATTGCTGGCTTCAGCAGAAGATAGACACAAAAAGCTGGACTAACTCAGCAGGTCAGGCAGCATCTCTGGAGAACATGGATAGGTGACGTTTCGGGTCGAGACCCTTCTTCAGGGTCTGAGGAAAGGTCCCGACCCGAAACGGCACGTATCCATGTTCTCCTGAGAGGCTGCCTGACCTGCTGAGTTACTGCAGCACTCGGTGAAACGTCACCTATCCATGTTCTCCACAGATGCTGCCTGACCCGCTGAGTTCCTGCAGCACTTGGTGAAACGTCACCTATCCATGTTCTCCACAGATGCTGCCTGACCCGCTGAGTTACTCCAGCAATCTGTGTCTTCGCAATGCTCCATATGTGGTCCAACCAAAGTCCTATAAAGATGCAACATGACTTCCTGACACTAAAATGATGATGATGAAGATACGGAACAAACCAATTTAGCCCAATATACGGGATCTCCAGTATATTGGACAGTTGGTAACCCTATTCTGGACCCACTCCAGAGCCAAGTTATAGAAACATAGAAACATAGAAAATAGGTGCAGGAGTAGGCCATTCGCCCCTTCGAGCCTGCACCGCCATTCAATATGATCATGGCTGATCATCCAACTCAGTATCCTGTACCTGCCTTCTCTCCATACCCCCTGATCCCTTTAGCTACAAGGGCCACATCTAACTCCCTCTTAAATATAGCCAATGAACTGGCCTCAACTACCCTCTGTGGCAGAGAATTCCAGAGATTCACCACTCTCTGTGTGAAAAATGTTTTCCTCATCTCGGTCCTAAAAGATTTCCCCCTTATCCTTAAACTGTGACCCCTTGTTCTGGACTTCCCCAACATCGGGAACAATCTTCCTGCATCTAGCCTGTCCAACCCCTTAAGAATTTTATAAGTTTCTTAAGGGGTTGGAACATGTACCTCTATACCGAGGCACAGTGACAGTCTTTGCCCTGCAGTCTTGTCCAGTAAAATCATATTATAGACGCGCGGTAGAGTTGCTGCCTTACAGTGCAAGAGACCCGGTATCCATCCTAACCATTAAAATAAATTTTTTTAAATATGAGCTTTAATTCAAACAAACATAGTAACACGATCAAAAACTGCCTACATTGGCAGTTTACACACAAACAGTTATCAATTTAAAATGACGTCAACATCATCAACGATACACTTGACCTCCCGCGGCGACCGGCGTTCACGGAAGGCCTCCAGAGCCAGCACCGCCATTCAATGTGATCATGGCTGATCATCCAAAATCAGTACCCCGTTCCTGCCTTCTCCCCATATCCCCTGACTCCACTATCTTTAAGAGCCCTATCTAGCTCTCTCTTGAAGGTATCCAGAGAACCTGCCTCCACCGCCCTCTGAGGCAGAGAATTCCACAGACTCACAACTCTCTGTGAGAAAAAGTGTTTCCTCGTCTCCGTTCTAAATGGTTTACCCCTTATTCTTAAACTGTGGCCCCTGGTTCTGGACTCCCCCAACATCGGGAACATGTTTCCTGCCTCTAGCGTGCCCAACCCCTTAATAATCTTATATGTTTCAATGAGATACCCTCTCATCCTTCTAAACTCCAGAGTATACAAGCCCAGCTGCTCCATTCTCTCAGCATATGATAGTCCCGCCATCCTGGGAATTAACCATGTAAACCTATGCTGCACTCCCTGAATAGCAAGAATGTCCTTCCTCAAATTAGGGGACCAAAATTGCGCACAATACTCCAGGTGTGGTCTCACTAGGGCTCTGTACAACTGCAGAAGGACCTCTTTGCTCCTATACGCAAGTTCTCTTGTTATGAAGGCCAACATGCCATTCGCTTTCTTCACTGCCTAAACTAACCTAAACTAAACTAAACTAAAGTTTATTCTGATTTACAAATCGTGCCTGTCTTCACAAGTTCACATTTTATAGTAGAATTAGGCCATTCGGCCCATTGAGTCTACTCCGCCATTCATTCATGGCTGATCTCTGCCTCCTAATGCCATTTTCCTGCCTTCTCCACGTAACTCTTGATGTGCGTTATAATCAAGAATTTGTCTCTCCACTCCAAAGACGTACAGGTTTGTAGGTTAATTGGCTTGGTGTAAATGTAAAATTGTCCCCAGTGTCTGTATGGCAGTGTTAGTGTGTGAGTGATCCCTGGTCGGCACGGACTCAGAGTGCCGAAGGGCCTGTTTCCGCGCTGTATCTCTAAAACTATGACTAAAGCAAGCACAATCACAGATAAATACAAAAGTGCCACGATTGCAGTGTAATAGTCGACTTCACCGAGACAGCACGACATGTATCTGGTGCCCACAAAGTTTCAAAGTTCCTAAAGTGTAGTCTTATCCTCCCTCAAAGGCCCGTTGTCACGGCAACACAGAACCTCTCCTCAATCCGCCGCCATCTTGTAAACTGACCATTGAAGATCATTTGTGTATTCTTCAATTCACGTTCACAAGGTCACAAGTTTTAGGAGTAGAATTAGGCTATTCGGCCCTTCAAATCTACCCTGCCATTCAATCATGGCTTATCTCTGCCTCCTAATCCTATTTTCCTGCCTTCTCCCCATAACCCTTGACACCCGTTCTAATCACGAACCTGTCTATCTCTGCCTTAAAAATATCCACTGACTTGACCTCCACAGCCCTCTGTGGCAATTAAGGATTAACTACCCTCTGACTAAAGAAGGTCCTCCTCACCTTTCTAAAAGAGCGCCCTTTAATTCTGAGGCTATGACCTCTGGTCCTAGACTCTCCCACCAGTGGAAACATCCTCTCCACATCCACTCTATCTTGGCCTTTCATTATGCTGTAAATTTCAATGAGGTCTCCCCTCATTCTTCTAAACTCCAGCGAGTACAGGCCCAGTGCCGTCAAACGCTCATCATATGCTAACCCACTCATTCCTGGGATCATTCTAGTAAACTTCCTCTACTCTAGTGTTACCAACTTTCTCACTCCCAAATAAGGGACAAAAGATCAAAATACGGGATAAATTCCCCCACGGCAATTCGTTGACCGACTCGACCGTGGCTGGGTGAATGATGAGTTGGCCCGGGTGCGGGACTGCACACAAAGCCCAGCCAGCGGGGCCAGCTGAGGAGTTTTGGCCCAGGCGCGACGTCGCTCACAAAGTCTGGCGCCCCATCCAACTCATGAACCGATGATCGGCCATGAGAAGGAGGGGTGGTGGTGGTGTCGGTGGTAAGAGAAGGTCCGAAGGTCGGACAGCTGGCCGGGCTGCCGACCGACCGACGGGGCCACGGGCGAGGCGCTGCTGCTGCTGCTGCTGCTGCTGCTGCTGCTGCTGCTGCTGCTGCTGCTGCTGCTGCTGCTGCTGCTGCTGCTGCTCCATGGGCTGCACTACGTCGGGACAGGTGAGACGGGGCCAGACGCGGCGCTCCAAACCAGACAGTCCCTTCGACCCGAGTAATAGCGGTCAAATACGGGACAAGGGCAGTCCCGTACGGGACAAACCAATTTAGCCCAATATACGGGATCTCCAGTATATTGGACAGTTGGCAACCCTATTCTGGACCCTCTCCAGAGCCAGCACATCCTTCCTCAGAAATGGGGCCCAAATTTGCTCACAGTGCTCCAATTTCAGCCTGACCCGCGCCTTATGGAGTCTCAGCATTACATCTCTGTATTTGTATACAAGCCCTCTTGAACAAAATTATCAGACGCATATTTTCCATAATGCAATTAATTGCATGTTCTATAAATTATTTATTCCATGTAGGATTAAAACGTTGTTGCTAATGAAATGGTGTTTGCTGGATTTTTGGCAAGCTGCATTAACATTAAAGTGGGAACTTTATCAAAGCCTTTGATTGTGAAGTCATTCCGTTTGAAGTGTTTCTGTTGCTCCGTCAGAAGCAGCATCCAGGTTTCTACAAAGACAAAGTACAAATAAGATAAATGAGAAGTTAGTCTGCTTTTTGGTACCTCATCTTCAGAGGGAGAGGTGTGCGAAGATCTCCACCCCTTCATCAAACACTAACATACGAGCTTTTAAGTTCACCCAGCTATGAATCAGAACTTTCTTTTTAGTTTAGTGTAGTTTAGTTTAGTTTAGTTTAGAGATACAGCGTGGAAAGGGGCCCTTCGGCCCACCGAGCCAGCACCCGACCAGCGATCCCCGCACACAAACACCATCCTACACGCACTAGGGACAATTTACAAGTTTACCAAAGCCAATTGACCTACAAGCCCGCACGTCTTTGGAGTGTGGGAGGAAACCGGAGCACCCGGAGAAAACCCACGCAGGTCACGTGGAGAACGTACAAACTCCGTACAGACAGCACCCGTGGTCAGGATCGAACCCGGGTCCCTGGCGCTGTGAGGCAGCAACTCTATCGCTGCGCCATCCGTGGAAATTCAACGACTCTTCAGCACTCTGTAGAAATATCAGCGGGAATTAATCGAGAGGTGTCACGGTGGCGCAGCAGTAGAGATGCTGCCTTTACAGCGCCAGAGACCCGGGTTCGATCCTGACCACGGGTGCTGTCTGTGCGGAGTTTTGTACGTTCTCCCCGTGACCGCGTCCATTACCGAAGCTAATCAACGTACAGGCCCGCACGTCTTTGGAGTGTGGGAGGAAACCGAAGCACCCGGGGAAAACCCACCCAGGTCACAGGGAGAACGTACAAACTCCGTACAGGCAGCACCCGTAGACTGGATGGAACCCGGGTCTCTGGCAACTGTGAGGCAGCAACTCTACCGCTGTGCCACCGTGACGCCCTCTTGTTTGCTCTGATTAAGAGTTCTGTTTCTTTTCACACATACTGCAGAAAGTTGCTGAAAGTATTTATTCGGCACACAGATGCACGTTCCATAGAAACATAGAAACATAGACAATAGGTGCAGGAGTAGGCCGTTAGGCCCCTCGAGCCAGCACCGCCATTCAATATAATCATGGCTGACCATCCACAATCAGTACCCCGTTCCTGCTTTCTCCCCATATCCCTGGATTCCCTTAGCCCTTAGCGCTAAATCTAAAGGAGATGACTGTGCGTCACCACAGTACGTCATCGTGCGAAAGGGCGCACGACACGATAAGACACGCAGATGTCGCGCGAGGATTTTGGACGTTCCAAAATCCTGGGGCGGCGGAGAGACACCCGCGCATCACCACACGCGTCACGACCCGACCACGACGTGACAACCTCTTTTCAGGCTGTCGCCGAAAATGTCGCCCAAGTGGGACAGGCCCTTAACTCTCTCTTGAATGCATCCAGTGAATTGGCCTCTGTGGCAGGGAATAGTAAGATTAAACGAGAACTTACCAGTTTGAAGTTTGATCTGTATTTTATGAGGAGTTACGATGAGGGATTACGTGAAGAACCCCGCCACGACGCATGCGTGTCATTCTTCAAAGCAGCGGTGTGAAATCACAGATAACTGTAATGACTAAACATAGTAAGATTAGAGAAGAGATACCAGTTAAGTATATGATCAAGGGTGGGAGCGGAGGGCACGTAATCCCTCATCGTAACTCCTCATAAAATACAGATCAAACTTCAAACTGGTAAGTTCTCGTTTAATCTTACTATTTTACTTCGGAGTCACGTGAGTGACTACGTGAAGATTTTAAAGCTCTGTGATTTCATGCCGTGGAAACGAGTCCATGCATCACGTCTGCCTTGATGACTGTAGGAGGAATTGTGTTAACATAATTTGGACATGAATTCGACATTGAAATCATAAAATTTATTAACACAAATTTATAACCCCTTTTTATGGGTTTAAATTAATTTACAGAACTTAAAATTGTTTCTGCAAACGTTCCAGGTTTCATTACTGGTTTATTGTAAAATAATTGGAATGTTTTTTTTTCCCCCCAGACCATCCTGCTACCTTGAGGATTTGGTCCATTGGTACATCCAACTGTATCACTGCCGATGTAGCTGCAGCCCTGGTGGAATGAGATTTAAAATATTAGTATCCACCCCAGCCTGTGTTAGCACCTGTTTCAGCCATCTTGAGATGGTCTGGACCGTCACTCTTTTGTGTGGTTGCTAGTGGCTGACCAAAAGTGCCTTCTCATTGCCTCTTAGGATTTTCGTTTTCTCCATGTATAACGACAGATGTCTTACTATAGACAGACGGTCATCTGTTGGGTATGACCTAAATTGTATATTGAGGCCTGCTGATCCCTGTCTGTTCTGCTTACTAATTCATAGATATGAAACGTAATATTTTCTGTTGAGGAAGTCATGTTGTCCAGTCTTAGTTTATGCAGTGACTGTACCCTCTGTGTCGTGACCAATGCCATTAGCATGACTGTTTTTAATGTCAGTCTGTGTAGGGACAGAGCTGTTGCTGGAGACCAATTCCTGAGCATCTTCAGGATAATACCTACATCCCATATTTGGGAGTACCTGGTTCTTGGGGGATTAGTATTAAAAATTCCCCTCATAAGTTTTGTTACCAGTGGGTGAGTCCCAATAGAGTAACGCTCTGTCCCCTGCCATAGGTAAGTCGATAGGGCACTTCTGGCGCAGTTGATGGCACTGTAACTGAGCCCCTCATGATAGTGGAGGCCTGCCAGATATTCCAGAACAGACGGGATGTTCATGTCTCTGTAGGTGATGTTGTTTTTATGGCAGTTCATCGCCCACTTCCTGATATAGACCAGATACTGTTTTTTGGTTGACTGTCTTTGGGCCGCCGAGATCATGTTCACTGTTCGGTCCGTCAGTCCCAGTTGTAGTAGAGGTGTTTTTAAAACTCTACAAATTAATAAGTTCAAATGTTTATGGCATGGGTGGCTATCCCTTGTTACGGGATGTAGCAATAAATCTGGTCTATGTGGGATGATGATACATGGTTCTAATACCATGTTTAATACCACTGGGAACCATGGTTGAGTAGGCCAATCGGGTACTACCAATACCAGACGCAGAGTCTTGTTGTATTTTCCTTAATACCCGACTGATGAGGCAGGAAGGAGGGAATGCGTAAATAAACAATTTCCCCCCCAATGCAGCGAAAATGCATCTGTCGCCGCTGCCCCAGGGTCTGGTTCCCATGAAACATAATTTGATAACTGGTGGTTAAGTCTGGATGCGAATAGATCGATATCTGGTGTTCCATATTTTGCTGTAATATCAGCAAATACTTTTTTATTCAACATCCATTCGGTGTTTTCATTAAATTTCCGTGACCTGGTGTCTGCCACTAAATTTAGTCTTCCTGGTAGGTAAGTGGCTGATATCCAAATATCTCTCTGGAATACACCATTGCCAAATTGTATTAGCCAGATTGTCACATGATGTCGATTTGTTTCCACCCATGTGGTTATGTATGCTACCATGTGGTATTGTCTATCTGTAGTCTAACATGCTGGTGATATGATCCAGTACAATATGACTTTAGGCCATGGAATGCACCCAACATTCCCAGGTAGTTTATGCCCAGTGTGAGTAATAATGCTGCCTCCTGAGCAGTTCATCTACCTCCACAGTTGGTGATGATATTGGTGGCTCCCCACCCAAGTGCACTGGCATCAGTTTGTAGTACCATGGAAAGGTTACTGACAATGATTGGATTGGAACAAAGCCAGATGTTATCTATCCACCATTTTATTTCATTTTAGCTTGATTGGTAGTTTCATAGGTCTGTCAAAGTGACCTGCATTAATTTAGAGCGCTTGTATTTTTGCTCTCTGTAAGTTTTGGTAATGTAGAGGTCTAAATTGTGTGGCTGGAAAGGCAGCCACCATTTGCCAATTACTTTTGCTACCAATCTGATGGATGGTTTGCTGATGTCAATGAGGTTATGCAAGCCTCTATTAAATCTCTAGCCTTTCCCTTAGGCAGAGTCACCGACATGTGAACTGAGTCAATGGTGAAACCCCCAAATAGTCCATAGTAATGGAAGGCGTTAGTTTAGATTTAACTGGATGGATAATAAATCCCAGTTTTTCAAATAACTGTTTTGTGGCTGTTACAGTTTGTTTGGCCAATTCCAAAGTTTTGCCCACAATGAGTATGTCATCTGAATATGCCATGACCATGTGTTTACATTTACGTAGAAACGCTAGGGCTGGTTTCAAAAATTTTGTGAGCAGCCTTGGGCTGATGACCCATTTGGCAGTGCTTTATACTGCCAGAGTTGCCCATCCAGTTTAATTTTAAGTAACATCTGTGGTCACCTCGTATAGGCACTGAATAGTAAGCATCTTTTAAATCGATGCTGGCCATGAAGTAACCTTTGGAATTAATTGTTTAGCAGTAACAAAGGTATCCATTTTGTCAGATCTATGGTGATGCGACAACCACCATCTTTTTTGTTTTTGATAAATATATTGGACACGAATTCTAATGGTTCGTGTTGAGTTTTCTCAATTACACCTTTTATGTAAAGCCGCTCCAGTTCAGATTGCGCTGTTGATTTTCCTTTATCAGAAGGCACGAACATTCGGTTCGGTATGTGTTGAACTGGAGGGCTGTACTTGTGTATAAACTCAATTGTATATCCCTGGATACTGCTTAAGATGTAAGTATCGGTTGTTAACATGCTCCATGCATTAAGAAGAGAGTGTAGTCTCCCCCCCCCCCCAACCTCCATGCAGGAACAAGGTTGTAGGGAACCAGACCCACCTACCTCCATAGTTACCAGTGGCAGGTTTACTTCTTTTTGTAGGCTCTTCGCTGCTGTTGTTGCGTTGGTGTCTGGATTTTCGGTTTGGTTGGCGTTGGAGGTCCCCGCATCTTCCAAGAAGGCCGGCCTGGGCCATGGCCTAAAAAGACTCATGTTTTGAATACCGGGCCTTCGAGCTTTCACCAGTTCTGCTGGTGGGTGCGTAGGGTGCTGTCATTGGCTGTAGTGTTTGTTGGAGTCCATTTTATTAGTCCAGTAGGTTCTCTTGTTCCTGCACCCCTTGCACACTTGTCTTTTCTTCTGCGGACCCCTCTTCCAGGTCAGCCCAGAACTGACCCGCAGTGCTCCCCTCTGATGAGGTAGAAGCACTGTGCAGCCCTTCAAGAGGTACTGCTGTGGGTTTATCATAGGGCCCACAGTGACCCGACTCCATCTCCCGGAGTCTGTCACGTTGGAGCAAATGCTCCAACACACCGCTCCATCCGGCTCCAGCGCTCTCGGGCGCTGGCCGCCCGCGGTTGTTCAAAGTCGGACTCCTCTGAGTCCACGGCCTTGTTTGTTTTTGTGTCTAGCCTTTCCGCCCGGCTGCGTGGATCTGGCCGGTGCGGAGGCGACATCGGGCACAGCTGATCCCACTATCGGTGATCCGAGTGCCGCTGGCTGCTGCTGGCTGCCCGCTGCTCCGCGGTCCTCCCTCACCAGCTTTGTCCTTACTGCCCTGCCGTGGAGTGGATCTGGCCGGTGCGGAGGCGACATCGGGCACAGCTGATCCCATCTAGCCCACCAGCTTTGTCGCAGCCCGTTGGTTTCTCCACCTGTAATTAGCATGGAAAAACACAAAAAAGACCGCAGCTCTTACCTGCAGGTCCAGGTTAAAATTTGTCGCTACGGGGGAACGTCGTTCCACCCCGCCTCCTGCCGTTTCTGACTTGTCCAAAAAGTCGACGGCCCCATTCTGAATAGTCTCCCGCCCGGCCGTGGTGTTCTTCTGGCCGGCGCGGGACCAAAAGTCGGCACAGCTGATCCCTTACGGGGCTTGTGCCTTCAGCTGCTGCTGGCTCCCGCAACTTCGCGGCCCTCCCCAGCCAGCTTCACTCGCAGCACTTGTGGACACTATTTTGTCCAGCTTCCCCCCTGTGTAAAAACAGCGCGGGGACAAAAACTACCGCTGAGTAAATTTCTTACCTGCAGGTCGCGGTTTCAAACTTACCGCTGCGGGGGAACGTTCCCCCCCCCGCCTGATGTTTCGCAAGCGTGAAATCGATATGACATGCGTGCGTCCTGGCGGGGTTCTTCACGTAGTCACTAACGTGACTCCGAAGTAAAATTCCACAGATTCACAACTCTCTGGGTGAAGAAGCTTTTTATCCTCATCTCCGTCCTAAACGGCCTACTTCCCCTGGTTCTGGACTCCCCCCCCAACATGAGGAGCAGCCATCTTGAGGAACGGCTGCTAATCAGCAGCCGTCCATTTAATTCACTTTTTTTTTAAAGTTTTTAGTAAGTCCTGTGCTTCGTCTGTGGGAGAAATTGTCTTTTTAATATGGGGGGTAGGGGGTAATTATATTTCTAGTTCCCTACCTGGTCGGTGAGGCAGCTTTTTCTACAGGCTGCCCCGTCGACCCGTCCTCGTGGCCTACCAGAGGGCGTGGAGCGCCGTTTCCTGGCGGGGGCTGCCCAGCACCTCGGCTTCGGTGGCGGCACAACGCTGGAGCGCTATCGTGGAGCGGAGCGGGCGATGCCCTGCCTGGGTCGCCGCGCTGGATCGAAGCGCTGGAGCTCCGGTGAGCTGTGCCGCCGAGATCAACACCTCCGGGCTGCGGGTCTGTGGAGCGGAGCGGGCGGCGCCGACTCTAACATCGGGAGCCTGGGAGCTCCAAACCGGTGCGGCCTTGTCGGCTTCGGAAGCCGCGGTCCCCAGCTAGGAAGCGGCCGTTCCAGGTGGCCCAGCCGCTGAGAGGACTCTCCCGACGCCGGGGCAACACCACCCGGCCAGAACGGCCAGGAACATCGGGCCTCCGTAGAGGCAATAGCGGTGGCCTCAATAGGCCTGACTCTGGGAGAACTGGAGATGGGGACTGGACATTGTGCCTTCCCCCACAGTGGTATCCATTGTGGGGGGATGATTTTTTTGTGTGTAAGTTAATATGTTAGTCTGTGTCCAAGATGGCTGTCGGAAGGGAGAGTGGACGCTGGCGCGCTTTAGCTGCCGCTGCTCTCTCTTCACATTGTGTTTTTTGATTTTTTGTCTTTGGAGCGAATTCTGTCTTTAATTTGTGTATTGGTGATGTCCTTATTATTTATTTTACTCCGACTATATGTTTTTTCTCTTTTGTTAATTTCTGTAAGGTGTCCTTGAGACTTTGAAAGGCGCCCGCAAATAAAATTTATAATTATTATTATTATGGGGAATATTCTTCCTGCATCTAGCCTGCCCAATCCCTTAAGAATTTTAAATGTTCCTGTAAGGTCCACGGTGGTTAGACCGCGGGTATTTTCACCCTGGAGAAGAAACAAGGTCACACACAGTTGACCTCTCGTGGGGCCACGGAGAGATAAATTCCACCTGACCACACCATGTCATCCGCCGTCATTTGATACAGTCCAGTAATTGAAGACGTGTATCTCCAGTCAACATATTTAGCTCTGAAGACACTTGCTGTCGTATTATGTCTAGCCCTGAGTGTGTGTTGGAAGCGACTGCAGATGCTGCTTTAAACAGAAGACAGACACAAAACGCCGGGGTAACTCAGCGGGACAGGCAGCACCTCTGGAGAGAAGGAACGGGTGACCCAAGTCTGAAGAAAGGTCTCGACCCGTGCAGCGTAGATTCACCAGGTTAATTCACGGGATGGCGGGACTGTCATATGTTGAGAGAATGGAGCGGCTGGGCTTGTACACTTTGGAGTTTAGAAGGATGAGAGGAAGATCTTATTGAAACATATAAGATTATTAAGGGTACACAAAATTGCTGGGGAAACTCAGCGGGTGCAGCAGCATCTATGGAGCGAAGGAAATAGGCGACGTTTCGGGCCGAAACCCTTCTTTTAAGGGTTTGAACACGCTAGAGGCAGGAAACATGTTCCCGATGTTGGGGGAGTCCAGAACCAGGGGCCACAGTTTAAGAATAAGGAGTAAGCCATTTGGAACGGAGACGAGGAAATACTTTTTCTCACAGAGTGTGGTGAGTCTGTGGAATTCTCTGCCTCAGAGGGCGGTGGAGGCAGGTTCTCTGGATACTTTCAAGAGAGAGCTAGATAGGGCTCTTAAAGATAGCGGAGTCAGGGGATATGGGGAGAAGGCCAGAACGGAGTACTGATTGGGAATGATCAGCCATGATCACAGTGAATGGAGGTGCTGGCTACAAGGGCCGAATGGCCTACTCCTGCACCTATTGTCTATTGTCCATTGTCTTTTGACCCGAAACATCACCCATTCCATTCGGCCCTATCCCCAAACTCTATCTCTGCTACATTGACGACTGCATTGGTGCTATCTCCTGCACCCATGCAGAACTCACTGACTTCATCAACTTCACCACTAATTTCCATCCTGCGCTCAAATTCACTTGGACCATCTCCGACATCTCCCTTCCGTTTCTAGATCTCACCATCTCCATCACAGGAGACAGACTACTGACCAACATCTATTATAAACCCACTGACTCCCATAGCTATCTGGACTACACTTCTTCCCACCCTGCTTCCTGTAAAGACTCTATCCCCTACTCCCAATTCCTCCGTCTACGCCGCATCTGCTCCCAGGATGAGGTGTTCCACACCAGGGCATCGGAGATGTCCTAATTCTTTCGGAAACGGGGGTTCCCCGCTTCCATTATAGATGAGGCTCTCACAGGGTCTCCTCGATATCCCACAGCTCCACTCTTGCTCCCCCTCCCCCCCCCATTCGTAACAAGGACAGAGTCTCCCTTGTCCTCACCTTCCACCCCATCAGCCGTCACATACAACATATAATCCTCCAACATTTCCGCCACCTCCAACGGGATCCCACTACTGGCCACATCTTCCCATCTCCACCCCTTTCTGCTTTCCGCAGAGACCGTTCCCTCCGCAACTCCCTGGTCAACTCGTCCCTTCCCACCCAAACCACCCCCGCATTTGGAGTATTGTGAACAGTTTTGGGCCCCATATCTGAGGAAGGATGTGCTGGCTCTGGAGAGGGTCCAGAGGAGGTTTACGAGAATGATCCCAGGAATTAGTGGGTTAGCAAATGATGAGCGTTTGTCGGCACTGGGCCTGTACTCGCTGGAGTTTAGAAGGATGGTGGGGGTGGGGGGGGGGGGGGGGGGATGGGGCGCATTGAAACTTACCAAATAGTGAAAGGCCTGGATAGAGCGGATGTGGAGAGGATGTTTCCACTAGTGGGAGAGTCTAGGACTAGAGGTCACAGACTCAGAATTAAAAGACGTTCGTTTAGGAAGGAGATTAGGAGGAATTTCTTTATTCAGAGGGTGGTGAATCTGTGGAATTCATGGCTACAGACGGCTGTGGAGGCCGTCAATGGATATTGTTAGGCAGATTCTTGATTAGTTCGGGTGTCAGGGGTTATGGGGAGAAGGCAGGAGAATGGGGTTAGGAGGGAGAGATAGATCAGCCATGATTGAGCGGCGGAGTAGACTTGATGGGCCGAATGGCCTAATTCTGCTCCTATGACTAACGAACTTATGAAAAACATTCCGCTCCCAACAAGTGCGATGATGGAAGGAACTGCAGATGCCGGGATTTTGCATAAGGCACCAAGTGCTGGAGTATCTCAGCAGCTCAGGCAGCTTCTGTGGAGGACATAGAGACATAGAGTCATCGAGCATAGTGGGGCGGCACAGTGGCGCAGCGGTAGAGTTGCTGCTTCACAGCGCCAGAGACCTGGGTTCGATCCCGACCACGGGTGCCGTCTGTACGGAGTTTGTACGTTCTCCCCTTGACCTGCGTGGGTTTTCTCCGGGTGCTCCGGTTTCCTCCCACACTCCAAAGACGTGCAGTTTGAAGGTTAATTGGCTTCTGTAAATTGTAAATTGTCACTGGCGTGTCGGATAATGCTAGCGTACGGGGTGATCACCGGTCAGCACGGACTCGGTGGGCCGAAGGGCCTGTATCTCTGATGTCTAAAGTCTAAAGCAGGCCTTTTCGGCCCACTCAGTCCACGCTGACCTGCAGCGACCACCTCGTCCACTAGGGACAGTTAAAAATTTACAGAAGCCAATTGAACTACATACCTGCAGGTCTTTGGAGCGTGGGAGGAAACCGGAGCGCCCGGAGAAAACCCACGCAGATCACGGGGAGAACGTACAGCACCAACGGGGCCAATTAAGTTCTATCGTAGGATCGATAACGGGTCTCTGACGCTGTGAGGCAGCAACTGTGCCGCGCTGTTGGAATAAATATACCAGCGTGTGTTTACTTAACGAACCCTTTTCATTCACACAACTCGTGTTCGCCTCATTCTTGGCTGGGCTCCTGGAGTCCCCGCTACACCCTGTATGTTTGAGTAACATCAGGCAGGAGTGGTGTGTGAGTCGGACACGATAAAGATGTTAGAGAATCGCAAAGAGATTTGGACCCTCAGCCCACCAAGTCTGTTTGAGGTTAGCTTAGAGATAGGGCAGCACAGTGTACAGACAGCTCCCGTAGTCAGGATCAGACTCAGAAACGTCACCTGTCCATGTTCTCCACAGATGCTGCCTGACCCGCTGTGTTACTCCAGCACTTTGTGTCTACCTTTGGTGTAAACCAGCATCTGCAGTTCCTTCCCACACAAACTGATCTCCCTGTCGGCCTGCTCCTGGGCCTGGCCAAGATGGCTGTTCGCGGGTCCAGACAGTGGGTAGTCAATGGTCGCACCGGGGTCGGCTGCCTGCCCCCCTTCTGGGCCTACGTCTGTGCTCGAGTGTCCATGGAGAGGGAGCACACGGTGTCCACGGGGACTCTGGAGGCCTTCCGTGAACGCTGGTCGCCGCGGGAGGTCGAGGGTGTTGTCAATAAAGTTGACGACAGCGTATTCTGATAACTGTTTGATTGTTGTTTGTAAACTGCCAGTGGCAGTCGTGATTTTGTTTACTATAGACAATAGACAATAAACAATAGGTGCAGTAGTAGGCCTTTCGGCCCTTCGAGCCAGCAGATAGGCCGGAACGGGGTACTGATTGGGGATGATCAGCCATGATCACATTGAATGGCGGTGCTGGCTCGAAGGGCCAAATGGCCTACTCCTGCATCTATTGTCTATTGTCTATAGCACCGCCATTCAATGTGATCATGGCCGATCATCCCCAATCAGTACCCCGTTCCTGCCTTCTCCCCAAATCCCCTGACTCAGCTATCTTTAAGAGCCCTATCTAGCTCTCTCTTGAAAGCATCCAGAGAACCTGCCTTCACCGCCCTCTGAGGCAGAGAATTCCACAGACTCACCACTCTCTGTGAGAAAAAGTGTTTCCTCGTCTCTGTTCTAAATGGCTTACCCCTTCAGTCAGCGGAAAGACAATACATGATTACTATCGAGCCGTCCACAGTGTATAGATGCATGACAAGGGAATAACGTTTAGTGCAAGGTAAAGCCAGCAAAGTCCGATCAAAGATAGTCCGAGGGTCACCAATGAGGTAGATAGTAGTTCAGGCCCGCTCTCTGGTTGTGGTAGGATGGTTCAGTTGCCGGATAACAGCTGGGAAGGAACTGTCCCTGAATCTGGAGGTGTGCGTTTTCACACTCCCTCTCTCCCTCCCTCTCTCCCTACCCCTCTCCCTCTCTCCCTCTCTCGCTCGCCCTCTAACTCTCTCCCTCACTCTCTTTCTCCCTCCCTCCCTCCCTCACTCCCTCTCCCGCCCTCTCTCTCTCCCTCTCTCTCTCCCTCTCTCCCTCCCTCTCTCCCTCGCTCTCTCTCCCTCTCCTCCCTCCCTCTCTCCCTCCCTCCCTCCCTCCCTCCCTCCCTCCCTCCCTCCCTCCCTCCCTCTCTCCCTCTCTCTCCCTCCCTCTCTCCCTCCATCTCTCTCCCTCCCTCCCTCCCTCTCTCCCTCCCTCCCCTGTACCAGTTGACCAAAGATCAGGAACGTGGAGGTAAAGGATAAACATCACGTTACTGGGAGATCACGAACAGTCAGTCCCAAAATACGGTGATGAGTCTAATTTAGACTTGAGTTGGAGGGACCACCTGTCTGGGAGGAAACAGCTGAGATCGGTGGCAGAACATTGAAGCCCACGACAGTATGCGTCTCACACGCCAGCGGAGCACGGATTGAATGGTGTGAACGTGCACTGTAACACGGAGAAACAACTGGTTCACTTCAGCTCAATTTAGTTTACTGTCACGTGTACCGAGATACAAGCTTGTGTTGCGTGCTAACCAGTCAGCGGGAAGACAACACACGATTACAATCCAGCCGTTTGCAGCGTATGGATACATGATAAAGGGAATGACGTTTAGTGCAAGGTAAAGCCAGTAAAGTCCGATCAAGGTACAGGATACTGAGTTGGATCAGCCATGATCATATTGAATGGCGGTGCAGGCTCGAAGGGCCGAATGGCCTACTCCTGCACCTATTTTCTATGTTTCTATGTTTCTAGGATAGTCCGAGTGTTTAAGAAAGAACTGCAGATGCTGGAAAAATCGAAGGTGGACAAATATTCTGGAGAAACTCAGCGGCTGAGGCAGCATCTATGGGGCGAAGGAACAGGTGATGTTTCAAGTCGAGACCCTTAAGGTACAGCGCGGAAACAGGCCCTTCGGCCCACCGGGTCCGCGCCGACCAGCGATCCCCGCACATCCACACTATCCTACACACACTAGGGACATTTTGACATTAAGGAGAAGAGGGAGTGGCCGGGGTGCGACTGGTCCTTGATGATGCTGCTGGCCTTGCCAAGGCAGCGTGAAGTGTAGATGGAGTCAATGGAAGGGAGGTTGATAGTAGTTCAGGACCGCTCTCTGATTGTGGTAGGATGATTCAGTTGCCTGATAGCAGCTTTAGTTCAGTTTCATTTAGTTTAGAGATACAGCGCGGAAACTGGCCCTTCGGCCCACCGGGTCCGCGCCGACCAGCGATCCCCGCACGCTAACACTATCCTACACCCACTAGGAACAATTTTTACACGTACACCAAGCCAATCAACCTACAAACCTGCACGTCTTTGGAATGTGGGAGGAAACCGAAGATCTCGGAGAAAACCCACGCAGGTCACGGGGAGAACGTACAAACTCTGTACAGACAGCACCCGTGGCCGGACACGAACCCATGTCTCCAGCGCTGCATTCGCTGTTAGGCAGTGACTCTAGCGATACGCCCTGAATCTGTCCCTGAATCTGGAGGTGTGCGTTTTCACACTTCTGTACCCAGGGCCATCTTAACAGCATTATAGGCCCCCGGGCAAAGCAGTGCACTGGTGCTCCTACACTTCCAGTTTCTTTATGCCGAATCAAATATGCCGTCATGCACTTGCGATGTTATAGACAATAGACAATAGGTGCAGGAGTAGGCCATTCGGCCCTTCGAGCCAGCACCGCCATTCAATGTGATCATGGCTGATCATCCTCAATCAGTACCCCGTTCCTGCCTTCTCCCCATATCCCCTGACTCCGCTATTTTTAAGAGCCCTATCTAACTCTCTCTTGAAAAGTATCCAGAGAACCTGCCTCCACCGCCCTCTGAGGCAGAGAATTCCACAGACTCACAACTCTCTGTGAGAAAAAGTGTTTCCTCGTCTCCGTTCTAAATGGCTTACTCCTTATTCTAAAACTGTGGCCCCTGGTTCTGGACTCCCTCAACATCGGGAACATGTTTCCCACCTCCAGCGTGTCCAAGCCCTTAACAATCTTACATGTTTCAATGAGATATCCTCTCATCCTTCTAAACTCCAGAGTGTACAAGCCCAGCTGCTCCGTTCTCTTCTCCGTTCTTCTCCGTTTTCATGTTCTACATTAACATTCTACCATACACAGATTAGCGTGGGGCCCCGGGCAACTGGCCAGCGTGCCCATGCGTTAAGACAGCGCTGTCTGTACCTCTTGCCTGATGGGAGAGGGGAGAAGAGAGAGTGGCCGGGGGGTGAGACTGGTCCTTGATGATGCTGCTGGCCTTGCCGAGGCAGCGTGAGGTGTAGATGGAGTCAATGGAAGGGAGGTTGGTTTGTGTGACGGTCTGGGCTGTGTCCACAATTCCCTGCGATTCCTTGCGGGTCTTGGATGGAGCTGTTCCCAAACAGTGTTGTGACGCATCCTAATAATAATAATAATAATAATAATAATAATAATAATAATAATAATAATAATAATAATAATAATAATAATAATAATAATAATAATAATAATAATAATAATAATAATATCTTTTATTGTCATTGCACATAAGCGCAACGAGATTTGGTATGCAGCTTCCATCCGATGTCATAACATAAATAACTAATAAAATTTAGATTTAGATACCCCGAGAACATGGATTGTAAAAAGAACAGTAAAATAGTCAAAACAGTTCAAACAGACCAAAGTGCAGATGTGTCTGTGCGACGTGACCATCCGAGGGAGACAGTCCAGGGGGGATGGGGGGGCACTCGGCAGGGCCGGTTCAGAGCCGCTATAGCTCTGGGAATGAAGCTGTTCCTGAGTCTGGAGGTTCGGGCGTAGAAGGCCTTGTAACGTCTGCCGGAGGGAAGTAGTTCGAACAGTCCATTACAAGGGTGTGAGGAGTCTTTATGGATGCTGACGGCCTTCCTGAGGCACCGTGTGTGGTAGATGCCCTCCAAGGCTGGTAGCTGTGTCCCAATAATCTTCTGCGCTCTGTGGACGACGCGCTGAAGAGCTCTCCTCTCCGCCTCCGTGCAGCTGAGATACCACACAGAGATGCCATACGTTAATATGCTCTCTGTGGTGCAGCGGTAGAAGGTTGTCAGCAGCTGTTGGGGCAGACCAGTCTTTTTTAATGTCCTCAGGAAGAACAGTCGTTGCTGTGCCTTCCTGACCAGCGCAGCGGTGTTGGTGGACCATGTGAGGTCCTCCGAAATGTGAGTGCCCTTAAAGCGGGACACTCCCTCCACACTTTCCCCATAAATGGAGATTAGGGCGTATTCTCCATTATGTGACCTCCTGAAATCAATAATCAGCTCCTTGGTCTTGGTGGTGTTTAGTGACATGTTGGTGGTGTTTAGTGACAAGTCTGCTAAGGACACACAACAATGCCTTTAAATCCAGGGACACTTCTGCCTACAGTGCGGCCAGGTCGAACCTGAACAAAGGCATAAAAAAGGCCAAGACATCCACAGGCAAAGGGTAGAAGACCACTTCAATACCGCGGGCACCAGAAGCATGTGGCAGGGTGTCAGGGACATCACTGACTACAAGAGCAGCCCCGCCTGCCCCCACGGTGATATCACACTGGCCAACGAACTGAACACCTTCTTTGCCCGGTTCGAAACTGGCAACACCACCAGGAGTGGAATAACCCCGGCCATGGCGGAGGGACAGGTCTTAACGCTGAGCACTCAGGAGGTACAGTGCGCTCTGCGTAGGATCAATCCACGCAAGGCTGCAGGCCCGGATGGAGTCCAGGGAAGGGTACTAAAGGACTGTGCTGTACAGCTGGCGGAGGTATTCACGAGAATCTTCAACCTATCCCTATCTCTGGCAACGGTCCCCAAGTGCCTGAAAACAGCTACCATAGTGCCGGTGCCGAAAAAGTCCAAAGTCACCAACCTGAACGACTACCGCCCGGTTGCCCTAACTCCAATCCCAATGAAGTGCTTCGAAAGGCTGGTCCTCTCCCATAGCAAATCCAGCATCCCTGCCTCACTGGACTCTCATCAATTTGCATACAGGGCAAATAGAGGATGCCATCTCTCTGGCTCTTCACACTGTCCTGACTCACCTGGACAGACAGGGCACGTACGTGAGGATGCTCTTCGTTGACTATAGCTCTGCATTCAATACGGTCATCCCCACCAAGCTCACCACCATACTCCACCAGCTAGGCCTCAGCTCGCCGATATGCGATTGGATCCTGAACTTTCTGACGGAGCGACCGCAGGCAGTGAGACTGGGCCCGCACCTGTCCTCCACTATCACCCTGAGCACCGGCACACCACAGGGCTGTGTACTAAGCCCCATGCTCTACTCCCTCTTTACTCACGACTGTGTTCCTGCATTCGACACCAACACTATCGTGAAGTTTGCAGACGACACAACAGTGATTGGGCTGATTACCAACGGTGATGAAACAAAATAAAGGGCGGAGGTGCAGAACCTGGCGGACTGGTGCACACGTAACAACTTGTCACTAAACACCTCCAAGACCAAGGAGCTGATTATTGACTTCAGGAGGTCCCATAATGGAGAATACGCCCCAATCTCCATTTACGGGGAAAGTGTGGAGAGAGTGTTCAGCTTTAAGTTTCTGGGCACTCACATTTCAGAGGACCTCACATGGTCCACAAACACCGCTGCGCTGGTCAAGAAGGCACAGCAATGACTGTTCTTCCTGAGGACATTAAAAAAGACTGGTCTGCCCCAACAGCTACTGACAACGTTCTACCGCTGCACCACAGAATGGTTGCATCGTGGCTTGGTTCGGCAACTTGAATGTCCAGGAGCGGAAAATAATGCAGAAAGTTGTGACCACTGCCCAGTCCATCACCGGTTCTGACCTTCCCACCATCGAACGGATCTATCACAGTCGCTGCCTCAAAAAGGCAGCCAGCATCATCAAGGACCCACACCATCCTGGCCACACACTCATCTCTCCGTTGCCATCGGGAAGAAGGTACAGGAGCTTGAAATCTGCAACATCCAGGTTCAAGAACAACTTCTTCCCCACAGCCATCAGGCTATTTTACTTCGGAGTCACGTGAGTGACTACGTGAAGAACCCCGCCAGGACGCATGCGTATCATATCGCTTTCACGCTTGCGAAACGACAGGCGGGGTGGAGCGTTCCCCCGCAGCGGTAAGTTTGAAACCGCGACCTGCAGGTAAGTGACTTACTCTGCGGTAGTTTTTTGTCCCCGCGCTGTTTTTACGCAGGGGGGGGGGAAGCTGGACAAAATAGTGTCCACAAGTGCTGCGAGTGAAGCTGGCTGGGGAGGACCGCGAAGTTGCGGGAGCCAGCAGCAGCTGAAGGCACAAGCCCCGTAAGTGGGATCAGCTGTGCCGACTTTTGGTCCCGCGCTGGCCAGAACACCACGGCCGGGCGGGAGACTATTCAGAATGGGGCCGTCGACTTTGACAAGTCGAAACGGCAGGAGGCGGGGTGGAACGACATTCCCCCGTAGCGACAGTTTAACCTGGACCTGCAGGTAAGTGAAACTGCGGTCTTTATTCTCCCCATACTGTTTCACAGGTGGGGAAACATGGAGGGCTGTGCAAACAACGGCAGGCGGCACAGGAATCACCCGTAAGGGAACAGCTGTGCCTGATTCCGCTCCCGCACTGGCCAGATTAAACACCATGGCTGGGCGGGAGACTATACAGAACGGAGCCGTTGGCTTTGACAAGTCAAAACGGCAGGAGGAGGGGTGGAAGACGTTCCCCCTTAACGGCAAGTTTTAAGCCTGGACCTGCAGGTAAGTGATACTGCGGTCTTTATTGTTCCCATACTGTTCTACAGGTGGGGAAACATGCACAAGGCAAAGAAGTCGACCAGAGCTGCGACAAAGCTGGCGGGGGAAGACCGCGAAGTTGCGGACGCCAACAGCGGCCGGCGGCACAGGAATCACCCGTAAGGGAACAGCTGTGCCCGACTTTGCCCCCGCACCGGCCAGATTAAACACTGCGTCTGGGCGGGAAGGCAAGAAGAAAACCAAAAGAGTCGTTGACTGATGAGTCCGACTTTGAGCAGCCGCGAGCGGCCGGCGACTGTGAGCGCTGGAGCCGGTTGGAGCAGCTTATGGAGCAAAAGCTCCAACATGACAGACTCCAGGAGATGGAGTCTAGTCACAGTGGGGATATAAAAAACACCCACAGCAGTACCTTACGTAGGGCTGCACAGTGCACCTCCCTCGTCAGAGGGGAGTACTGGGGGGTCAATTCTGGGCTGACCCTGAAGAGGGGTTTTAACGAACAACACTACAAGTGTGCAGGGGGTGCAGGAAGGCTGGAACGGGAGTCAGAAGGCAGGATGTTTAGTTAAGACGCTGTGGCATTATTCTGCAATACGGAGTATGAGATTAATAGTCTCAGGAGAACGCCATCCGCCCAGCTTTAAACCCTAAGTGTGCAGACCTGGAGGGATTAAACCACCAATATTACTACTTGGGGGCAACCTGTCAAAACAGGTAAAAGTGCTCAATAAGGCCAATACCCTGGGGCTCATAAAGGCAGCAACAGGCAGGATCTCCTACACACGACAACAGCACCTCCACGCACCCACCAGCAGGAAGACACACAGAAGCTGGTGAAAGCTCAAAGGCCGGGCTACAGGACAGAGGACTTTTAGGCCTGGCCCAGACCGGCCTTCCTGGAAGACGTGCAACCCCAAATCCAAAAACCGACGCCACAACCTCTACGGCGACTGCAAGGAAGAAAACAAACTTTCCACTGGTCACCATGGAGGTAGGGGGGTCTGGTCTCTTCCAAAAAACAGGAGGTGTAAATAACACAAATTGGTGTGTAGATTACATTTTCTTGGGAGGCATAGAGTGCAATAACTACTAACACTTATTTTCTACCTGGTGTTCAGGGATATACAATTGAATTTGTGCAAAAAATTTCCCGGTTCAGCATGTACCGAACTGAACGTTCGTGCCTTCACGATAAGAAAAACTGGAAGCGCATGCTGAACTGGAGAGGCTAGATGCCAGGGAATCATGGGGAAATCCCAACACGACTCTTTGGAATTCGTGTCAATATCTTTACGAAAAACAAAAAGATGTGGTTACCAATCATTCAGGTCTGACAAACCTGAATACATTGTGCAGTAAATTCATTCGAAATTGGAAACCTTTGTTACTGCCAAACAATTGATTCCATAGGCTACTTTATGGATTGCATCCATTAAAAGATGCTTACTATACGGTGCCTATGCGGAAGGATTATAGACGTTATTAATTCTAAGCTAACCCCTTCCACCACTAAGGACTACTTGGGGTTCACCTTTGACTTAGTCTACATGTGGGTAACTTATCAAAGGAAGGTACAGACTTAACTGAGTCCAACAACCTCATTTACATGAGTAAACCACCTATTCGACTGGTAGCAAGGGTAATTGGCAATACTGTGACCTTTCCAGCCACACTGGTTGACCTTTGTATTACCAATAATTACAAGGACAAAGGTATAAGCACTTAAAATCAATACTGGTCATGTGTAGAGACCAATGAGGCTACCAATCTAAGCAATCACGGAATTACAATGATTGGGGAAATATTGGGCATTGTTCAAACCCTATCATTGTCAGCAACCATTGAGTGGTGCTACAAACTGATGCCAGTGTTCATGGTTGGCGTGTTACTAACCCCATCTCTAGTTGTGGATATAGATGGGATGCACAAGAAGCATCATTGTTTCAGATACATGTCATAAACTACTTGGAAATGTTGGGTGCGTTCTATGGACTAAAATCATACTGTCCAGAAATGCATCACCTGCATATTAGACTACAGATTGATAACACCACCATGGTGACATATACTAACTACATGGGTGGAATCAAATCGGTATCATGTGATAATCCGGCTAACACAATTTGGCAATGGTGTATTCAGAAAAACATTTGAATATCAGCTAGTTACCTACCAGGTAACCTCAAATTTAGTGGCAGACACCAGGTCACGCAAATTCATGACAAACATCGAATGGATGTTGGACCGCAAAGTGTTTGCTGATATTGTAGCATGATATGAATCACCAGAGATTGCATCTCGGCTTAATCACCAGTTGCCTATCTGTGTTTCTTGGGAATCAGACTGGGGCATCAGCGATGGATGCCTTCTCGCTGCATTGGGGGGAGGGGGGGGATTGTTCTTTCTATGCATTCCCTCCTTTCTGCCTCATCAGTTGGGTATTACACAAAATACAACTAAACATGGCTCTCCGTTCCGAAATAACAAGATTGTTGGTTCATCCCGTAACGGGCGGGAAAATCATCCCTACCATAATAGGACAAATGTGTTCGTCAGCAGAATCTTAAGTAACCATTTCCGGACCTGGGACTAACGAACCGAACAATGAACATATACAACGGCTCACAGGCAGTCCACGAAGAAACTATATCGGGTCCACATCAGGAAGTGGGAAATATTGTTCTAGGAACAACATCACTACTGTACGACGAACAAAACGTCTGTTCTGGAATTCCTGGCAGGCCTCCATTATGATGAGGGGCTCAGTTACAGTGCCATTAACTGCGCCAGAAGTGCCCTTTCAGCATATCTATGGCGAGGATCAGAGCATCATTCTGTTGGGACTCACCCCCTGGTAACCAAACTTATGAGGGGAAATTTTTAATATCAATCCCCCAAGAACCAGGCACTCTCAAATATGGGATGTGAGTATTGTCCTAACGTTGCTAAGGAACTAGTCTCCAGCAACAGCTCTGTCCCTGCAAAAACTGATGCATAAAACAGTCATGCTGATGGCTTTGGTCACAGCACAAAGGGTACAGTCTTTACATAAGTTAAGGCTGGACAATATGACTTCTTCAACAAGAAATATAACTTTTCATGTTCACGAATTAGTCAAACAGAACAGACCGGAACCATCAGGCCTCAAAATAGAATTTAGGGCTTACCCTATAGATGATCGTCTGTATAATAAGACATTTATTGTTATATATGGAGAACACCAAAAACATCAGAGGCTATGAGATGGCACTACTAATCAGCCACAAGCAACCCCACAAAAAAGTGTCGGTTCCAACTATTTCCAGATGGCTGAAACAGGTTTTAACAACAGCTGGAGTGGATAATAACATATTCAAATCTCATTCCACCAGGGCTGCAGCTACATCGGCAGCTATGGAGTTGGACGTATCGATGGACCAAATCCTGGAGACAGCAGGATGGTCAAGGGAAAAAACGTTCCAACAATTCTACCATAAACCAGTGGTTAAACCTGGAACTTTTGCAGAATCAATTTTAAGTTCTGTAATATGATTTCACCCCATGAAATTGGGGCTATAATTTGTTGTTAATAACTTTATCATGGATTCCAATGTCGGATTCATGTTTAAACATGTTAACACAATTCCTCCCTTAGTCAATTAAGGCAGATGTGATGCATGGACTCGTTTCCACGGCATGAAATCACAGAGCTTTGATATCTTCACGTAGTCACTCACGTGACTCCGAAGTAAAATAGTAAGATTAAACGAGAACTTACCAGTTCGAAATTTGATCGTTATTTTATGAGGAGTAACGTTGAGGGATTACGTGCCCTCCGCTCCCACTCTTGATCATACAGTTCAACTGGTATCCTCTTCTCCAATCTTACTATGTTCAGTCATTACTGTTATCTGTGATTTCACACCGCTGCTTTGAAGAATGACACGCATGTGTCCTGGCGGGTTCTTCACGTAATCCCTCAACGTTACTCCTCATAAAATAACGATCAAACTTCGAACTGGTAAGTTCTCGTTTAATCTTACTATTAAACTCACCATCAAACAAACTCTGAACAATAACAGCCTATTGCACTTTATCTGTTTATTTATTGTGTGTATATATATGGTCTATAGTCTATAGACACATTGAACTAATCTCCTGTTCTGTATTAAGTTTACATATTCTATTGTGCTGCAGTAAGCAAGAATTTCATTGCCCTATCTGGGACACATGACAATAAACTCTCTTGACTCTTGACTTGACTCTTGCTCCCCTGACTCCGCTATCTTTAAGAGCCCTATCTTGCTCTCTCTTGAAAGCATCCAGAGAACCAGCCTCCACCGCCCTCTGAGGCAGAGAATTCCACAGACTCACAACTCTCTGTGAGAAAAAGTGTTTCCTCGTCTCCGTTCTAAATGGCTTACCCCTTTATTCTTAAACTGTGGCCCCTGGTTCTGGACTCCCCCAACATCGGGAACATGTTTCCTGCCTCTAGCGTGTCCAAACCATTAATGATCTTATATTTTTCTATACATACTGAGGTAATAGTGAAAAGCTTGTTTTGTTGCGAGCTATCCAGTCAGTGCAAACACTAGGCATTTAGTTTAGTTTAGTTTAGTTTATCATTTTCATATACACCGGAGTGCAGTGAAAAGGCCATCAGGTGCTATCTAGTTAGCGAAAAAATTATGCATTTAGTTTATTATTGTCATTTGTCCCAAACTACGATGAAATTATTTTTTTGTTGCATGCTAACCAGTCAGTAAAAAGACTATAGAGTTTAAGCCCTGTCCCACGGTACGAGATCATTGCAAGAGTTCTCCCGAGTTTGCCCTGATTCGAACTCAGAGATTTACGGTAATGGCCACTCGTCGGTACTCGGGGCTCTCGTGGACATTTTTCAACGTGTTGAAAAATCTTCACGAGTCTTCCCGTACTTACCTGCCGTTAGCGAGTCTTCCTAAGTACCTGCCGTTAGTGTTACGAGCCACTAAGAGACGTCCCCAAGCTCCGACGTACCCGCTACGTTCATTCTCCCTGCTTACCACGAGTTTGATTTTTTTTAACTCGGGAGAGCTCTTGGAATGAACTCGTACCGTGGGACAGGGCTATTAGTTTAGTTAAGATTAAATTAGTTTAGTTTAGTTTAGTTTAGTTAAGTTTAGTTTAGTTTAGTTCAGTTGAGTTCAGTTTAGTTTATCGTCACGTGTACCGAGGTACAGTGAAAGGCTTTTGCTGCGTGCTAACCAGTCAGCAGAAAGACCATACATGATTACAATCGAGCCGTTTACAGTGTACAGATACATGATAAGGGAATAACGTTTAGTGCAAGGTAAAGCCAATAAAGTCCGATCAAAGATAGTCAGAGGGTCACCAATGAGGTAGATAGTAGTTCAGCACTGCTCTCTAGTTGTGGTAGGATGGTTCAGTTGCCTGATAACAGCGGGGAAGAAACTGTCCCTGAATCTGGAGGTGTGCGTTTTCACACTTCTGTACCTCTTGCCCGATGGGAGAGGGGAGAAGAGGGAGTGACCGAGGCAGCACGAGGTGTAGATGGAATCGCTGGTAGGGAGGTTGGTTTGTGCAATGATCTGGGCTGCGTCCACAATTCGGTCTTGGATGGAGCTGTTCCCAAACCGTGCTGTGATGCATCCCGATAAAATGCTTCCTACAGCGCATCTGTAGGAGTTGGTGAGAGTTGTAGAGGACATGCCAGACTTCCTAAACCTTCTGAGGAAGTAGAGGCGTTGGTATGCTTTCTTGGTCCTTGCTTCAATATGGGTGGTCCAGGAGAAGTTGTTGGTGATATTGACTCCTAGGAATCTGAAGAAAGGTCCCAACCCAAAACACGCTAGCCACCAGGCCGGCCGACTGCACCTAGGGCTACGGCCTGCAGGGGGAGCCGCCGAGCGGGAGGATGGGGCGATGGCGATGGCGACAGACGGGAGGGGCGAGGAGTGAGGCCGGAGGAGAGGAGAGGGAACCGGGGTCTGGCCCACCGCGCCCTCGAGGTCGTGGCTGCGGGAGGCTCCCACCCCCCGGGGAACAAAGGTGGACGGGCGAGGAGAGGAGAGGGACGTGGGGTCGCTGGTCGACCAAGGAAGGCGACCGCTGGAGCCTGGGATCAGGCTCCGCTCATAACAGCTGGAGCATGGACTGGACCTGGAAAATGGCGCCTAATACTAGGTTAATTCCCGGGACGGCGGGACTGTCATATGCTGAGAGAATGGAGCAGCTGGGTTTGTACACTCTGGAGTTTAGAAGGATGAGAGGGTATCTCATTGAAACATATAAGATTGTTAAGGGCTTGGACACGCTAGAGGCAGGAAACATGTTCCTGTCTGTGGAATTCTCTGCCTCAGAGGGCGGTGGAGGCAGGTTCTCTGGATACTTTCAAGAAAGAGCTAGTTAGGGCTCTTAAAGATAGCGGATATGGGGAGAAGGCAGGAACGGGGCACTGATTGGGGATGATCAGCCTTGATCACAGTGAATGGCGGTGCTGGCTCGAAGGGCCAAATGGCCTACTCCTGCACCTATTGTCTATTGTCTATAATATGGCGTCTCTGGCATGCGGGATCAGTGGACATTAAGGGCCTGTCCTAATTGGCGATTTTTTTCTGCGACTGTCGGCATCATTGACTGACATATCAGGTCGTCAAAAAATCTGCGCCGTTAAGTGGCGGTGACGCGGCGTGACGATGTATTGACGCGCGGTGTTTTTTCAAGTGTCGCAACATTTTTTTTGTCGCCGCTGGATTTTGAAATGTTCAAAATCTTTTGGCGACACTGATAGGACGCCGGCAGTCGCCGAAAAAATTGCCAAGTGGGACAGGCCCTTTAGCCAGAGGGTGGTGAATCTGTGGAATTCACTGCCACAGACAGCTGTGGAGGCCAAGTCATTGGATACTTTTGCGAACATTTATCCTTAATTATCCTTGGTTTCCATAGGAGTTCCACAGAGAGCCGGCCTCCACCGGCCTCCACCGGCCTCCACTGCCCTCTGAGGCAGAGAATTCCACAGACTCACGACTCTCTGTGAGAAAATCTGTTTCTTCGTCTCCTTTCTAAATGGATTACCCATTATTCTTAAACTGTGGCACCTGGTTCTGGACTCCCTCAACATCAGGAACATGTTTCCTGCCTCTACATGTCCAAACCCTTAACAATCTTACATGATTCAATAAGATGCCCTCTCATCCTTCTAAATTCCAGAGTATACAAGCTCAGCATATGACAGTCCCGCCATCCCAGGAATTAACCTTGTAATCTTACGCTGCACTCCCTCAATAGCAAGAATGTCCTTCCTCAAATTAGGGGACTAAACCTGCACACAATACTCCAGGTGTGGTCTCACTACGGCCCTATACAACTGCAGAAGGACCTTGTAAAGGAGTCAAGTCTGACACACTGTAACCTTTATAGTGTCTTTAATTAAAGCACATGTCACACACGTCCCAGTACTGACTGCATCTAGTCTTCAGGCGTACAGGAACCAAAAGGGAGGAACAAGGGGAGGATATCACAGTTATACTGATATGGCTGGGCGTGGTTAGTGGTATTGAGGTAGCTACATTATAGGTTGCATGCATAAACCATCTACATCCTTTCCCTTAGAAATTTAAAATTGAAGTTATAACAGTGGCAGTGTGGTTATCCAACACCTGCAAAACTAAACGAAATCACCGTAGCGGACAGGAGGTTTGACAACCCGACCCGAGCGAGTGCGCATGGCACCCTCACCCTCCCCACCCGATAGAAGAGGAGGAGGAGCAGTAGCAGCCGGGAAGGAGAAAGCCGGCGGAGACCCAACCGGGAATGCGGACGGTGACCCGACCGGCACAGGCGAGCCAGGGGAAGGAGACGGGGGAGAAGGAGGAGATGGAGAGCGGGCAGGGGAGGAGAACCCCGGAAGAGCAGAGGGAGGAGAACGGGGCAAGCAGACTGACCGGGGCATGCAGGGAGCTGAGGGGTAGTTAGTAGTGGGAGGCTCGAAACGCAACGGAGGAGCGTAGGGGTCCGCAGGAGGAGGCTGAGGCTCGTTAACGGCCAACAGGTGCTGGCGGCTACGGCGGTAGACAGTCCCATCAGTGGCTGTCTGCATGCGGACGACCTGGCCAGGCAGTAGTGGCGAGAGCGGGCGGCAGGACTTGTCGTGAGAGCGGCGCTGTACCTCATTCTTTTGAGCAATCCGTTGCTGGACGGCGGCAGGCTGGAGGACCTTGGGCACCAGGGATTGCTAGGCGATCGGCATCGGTGGGCGAAGCACGCGGGACATCAGACGTTGGGCAAGGTTATCGCATGGTAGTGTCCTGGGAAATGTTGCGAAGGTTTAGTAGACCCTGGTAGAAGTCACCATTGGAGAGAAGAGATGCTCGAGCAAATTCTTGGCACTGCGGACAGCACGTTCGGCCAGGCCATTGCTCTGCGGGTATTCCGAGCTGGTGGTATAGTGAGTGAAGGTCCACTTCACAGCGAAAGCTTTGAATTCTGCACTGGTGAATTGACGGCCGTTGTCGGTCTGTAAGCGGACCGGGGACCCAAAAGTGGTGAAGAGTCGGCGCAGCTTACTGATGACCATTTCAGAGGTGATAGCAGGGAGAAGGTCCACTTCGAACCAGTTCGAGTAGGAGTCGACCAACACTAGGTATTGCTTGCCACGACATTCGAATATGTCGGCAGCCAGCGATGACCAGGGCATAGCAGGCGCAGGCTGCTGCAGAAGTGGCTGGCACTGCTGATGTGGGGCAAGAGTGTTGCAATCAGGACAGGAGGCTACTCGGGCCTTAATGTACTTTGCCATGCCGGGCCAATAGTATTGTTCTTGGGCATGTGAGACAGTGGCATCGGCTCCGGGATGCCCCATGTGGGCAGCGTTGTAGTACAAGTCGTACAGGGAGGCAGGGACGACCACCTTGTGACCCTTGATGATGATTCCGTCCTGGAGCACCAGTTCGTCACGAACCAGGAAGAAAGGGTGGACACCCGCAGGCAGCGAGGTTCGCTTGCTTGGCCACCCCTGCTGGATGACAGCTGCGAGCTGTTGCAGGTCGGGGTCGTTGGCAGTGTGCTCAACCAGGCACTGCAGCTGCTTAGAGGGAACAAAGTTGACATTGAGTACCTGCAGATCCTCCTGCTCGTAGGGGTGCCTGTGGAGGAGGACCGGTGGGCCCTGGACAGCGCGTCAGCCACATGCATCTCAGTGCCCCTCTTGTAGACGATCTGAAAGTCGAACTGCTGGAGCTGTAACATCATTCGCTGGAGTCTGGCTGGAGCGATGTGGATAGGCTTGTTGAGGATGGTCACCAAGGGTTGATGATCCGTCTCGACGGTGAACCTGGTACCGAAAAGGAAGTCCTTGAACTTGGAGCAGGCGAATACAACCGCAAGAAGCTCCTTCTCGATTTGTGCATAGCGCTGCTCAGTGTCCGTCATGGTTCGCGAGGCGTAAGAAATGGGCTGCAGCGAGCCATCATCATAGAGCTGCAGGCAGGCAGCACCTAGTCCGAAACGGGAGGCATCACACGTAACTACAATTGGACGCTGCAGATCGAAAAACTTGAGAGTCGGTGTGCTGATCAGCTTTGTCTTGAGGAAGTCGAAAGCCTGCTGGTGTTGGGGAAACCAGGACCAGGCAATGTCTTCTTTCGTCAGTTGCCTCAGGGGTGCGCTCAACTCGCTGAGGTCGGGGATAAACTTCCCCAAATAGTTGACCATGCCCAGGAAACGCTGCAGGCTGGTCACGTCGGTCGGGGCAGGCAGCTCGGAGATAGCGTTGGTCTCCTGCGGATCAGGTTTCAGCCCGTGGGCCGTGAAGATGCGGCCAACATAGGGTACTTCAGCTACATGGAACCTGCACTTTGACGGGTTAAGCTTTAAGTTGATCTGGCGAGCGCGGTCTAGAATCCGTCGGAGGTGGTGGTCATGCTCAGCAGCATCTTTCCCATAAACCAGAATGTCAACCATGATAATGGCACACGGCAGACCAGCAAACAGTTGCTCCATGGAGCGTTGAAACACTTCGCTAGCGGAGTTGATGCCGAACGGCATCCGCAAAAATTTGAATCTTCCGAAGGGTGTGCCAAAAGTGGTTAAGTCTGAGGAGCGTATGTCTAGGGGTATTTGCCAGAACGAGCTTCTGGCATCGAGGACAGAGAACACCGTGGCCTGACCGACCTGGGCAGCAACATCTTCTACAGTCCTCATAGGGTAGTGGGGACGTTTTATTGCCAGATTCAAGTCTTTGGGGTTGATGCACACCCGTATCTCGTTCTTACCCTTCTTCATGGTGGCGACCATGGTGGAGACCCACTCGTTGGGTTCGCTGACAGCTTCGAGCACTCCCATGTCAACCATGTTCTTCAGCATGGCTTCGACCTTGCCCTTCATGGCAAACGACACCCTGTGCGGAGCACGGACCACGGGCACAACCGACGGGTCAGTTGCGATCTTGTATACAAGTGGCAGCTTACCCAGCTTCATCATCGAACAGGTCAGGGTACTCGGAGAGTGGATTCAGCATCACACGCACTTCGTGGACCGTACGGTCGAAAGACACCAGACCGAGATCCTGACAGGCCTGATTGCTCAACAGAGTCACGCAGTCACAGTCAAGAATGAAAAACGACAGGTCACGGGATGATTTCTTCAGCACACAGTGGAAGGTGGCCCTCCCCACAGGTGTTAGCTCCTCTCCCCCATAAGCACACAATATGGAGTCAACAGCTCATTATTTCTTATCTTTTTAAACAGAGATGTTGACATAACATTCACCTTCGCCCCCGTGTCGAGCTTAGCAGTGAAGGACTTGTTGTTGACAGTAATGAGCACAGAAGGATCGGGGAGGCGAGATCGGCTATGAAGGAGAGTGTAAACACTGGCATCTCCCATGGAATTGCTGGGCTCAGAGTCGAGGGCAGTGTCGACAGAAGACTGGGAATCGAATTCGTTATCAACTTGCTGAAGGTTGTTTAAAACTTGTCTGGGAGCTGGGGGAACGTTCCCACGGGAGCGACAGGCAGCTGAAAAATGGTTCATCTTCTTACAGAAATTGCAAGCTTTACCAAATGCTGGGCACTGCGACTGCATGGAGTGAATATAATTACAGTTGGGGCACTTCTTGACAAGCGGGACCCAGGCGGCATAAGTCAGCCGCAGTGCAGGGCGAACGTTGTCTTGCTTGCGACGGGGCATAGCAACACCAGTCAGATTAATGGCCCGATTGTCAGACCCCCTCTGCCCATGTGGCGGGGCAACTACTTCAGCTATACGGCATGCATGCATTGCCTCAGTCAGGGTGAGATCCGGTCTTTGGAGCAGATCTGCACGTAGCTTCTGATCCAGCGTGCCGGTGACCAGAATATCTCTGGTGAGCTGATCATGCATGGTCTCGAAACGGCACCGCTGAGCAAGGTAACGCAGGTCAGCAATAAAACATTCAACAGGCTCATCAGGCTGCTGTTTCCGTGTAAAGAATCTAGCCCGCTCCAATATACGGTTGGAGGGCAAGTCACAAATCTCCGCAAACTTGCGTAAGAGACACACCGGGTCATTGGCAGATTCCGCCGGCTCGACGACCTGGTCGTTGTCATCCAGGACCGCTGGATTATAGTTGAAAGCCTGAGCTCGTTTCATAGCATCGGGACCAGCAAGGTTCAACAGGAGTGAGGCTTTGACCGCATCAGGGTCATTTCGGTGCACGATGTTGATGAAGTGGTTGTAGTCCATCACGAAAATAGCCCATCGCTCCGCAATGTCAGCGTCAAAGACAAGGGGAGAGGGCTTTCGGCATGAGAACGCCATGGTGAATGGGGAATTAAACACTAGTAAGACTAGGGACAAATAAAACCCGATAAACAGGAGGCGCGCGTTTAACTTGCTGACACCATGTAAAGGAGTCAAGTCTGACACACTGTAACCTTTACAGTGTCTTTAATTAAAGCACATGTCACACACGTCCCAGTACTGACTGCATCTAGTCTTCAGGCGTACAGGAACCAAAGGGAGGAACAAGGGGAGGATAGCACAGTTATACTGATATGGCTGGGCGTGGTTAGTGGTATTGAGGTAGCTACATTATAGGTTGCATGCATAAACCATCTACAGACCTCTTTGCTCCTATACTTGACTCCCCTTGTTATGAAGGCCAACTTTGGTTTTGATTGGCTTTCTTAACCGCCTGCTGTACCTGCATGCTACTGAGGGGTAACGTTTCCACACAAAGGGTGGTTGATGCACGGAACGAGGTAGTCGAGGCTGGGACTATCCCAACGTTTAAGAAAGATTTGGACAGGTGCATGGATAGGACAGGTTTGGAGGGATATGGATCAAACGCGGGCAAGTAGAACTAGAGTAGATGGGATATGTTGGCCAGCGTGGGCAAGTTGGGCCGAAGGGCCTGCCTCCACGCTATTTTTATGGGTCTTAAGTAGAGGGAATACAGAGAGAAAACGGGAGAGTGTAATTATAAGAACCTGCTGTTCTTTAACCTGCCTTTTAAATAATGTTAGGAAACTTGAGATTTAACCTGGAAAACTACTCATGAAGGAAAAAGATCCAAATTAATAAATGGCACAGCGCTCCGATGGAAACTGTGACTGCTATTGTTCTCAAGTCATATTACTGGGAGAAGATATTTTTCCATTGGGATGATGCCGGGTTTGGCGGCCAGTCTATGATAGATGTGCTGATATATTTTCCAAATTTTCCCGCCTCCTCTCCTGGGGCTCTCGTTCTGAGGCAGGTTTCCACAGGCAGCTGATTTACATCTCCTGCGGCCCATCCAAGTGCTCTTGTGTGTGTGTGTGTGTGTGAGAGAGAGAGAGAGAGAGTGGTCCACTACAGCTCTGCTTCCCTTGCTTCCCCTTCCCTACCCTCCCCTTCTCCCAAACCCCCCCCGCCCACCCCCCACAATCAGTCTGAAGAAGGGGTCCCGACCCGAAACGTTTAATTCAGCTCAGTTCCGTTTAATTTATCATAAGGTCATAAGTGTTAGTGCGGCCTGTTAGGGCCGTCATGGTGACGCCTTAAGGGGCTGTCCCACTTGGGAGTCAAATTATGCAACGAGCTTAGTGATGAGTTGAAATTTTGTAGCTCTCTGTCGAGTTTCAAAAAAGCCTTAAAATGTAAAATAATGAAGGATTCTGGCCTCTCCAGAACCAGGGGCCACAGTCTTAGAATAAAGGGGAGGTCATTTAAGAATGAGGTGAGAAAAAAACGTTTTCACCCAGAGAGTTGTGAATTTGTGGAATTCCCTGCCACTGAGGGCAGTGGAGGCCAAATCACTGGATGGATTTAAGAGAGAGTTAGATAGAGCTCTAGGGGCTAGTGGAATCAAGGGATATGGGGAGAAGGCAGGCACGGGTTATTGATTGGGGACGATCAGCCATGATCACAATGAATGGCGGAGCTTGCTCGAAGGGCCGAATGGCCTCCTCCTGCACCTATTTTCTATGTTTCTATGTTTCTATGTTTCTATGTTTCTAATGTAAAATGATTAAAATGTAAATTAAGTAAGGATTACAATTTAGAGTATATTTTATTTTTTTCTTTCCTTTGTAATGCTGATATTCTGGGTTATTTTATGGATTGTATAGGATAGGCAAAAATAAGCTTTGTGGCTTCAGCCTATTCCTTTTTCGGTCATTGATTATGTGAACGTTGTGTGAAATGGACACAGTGTTGGTTCATATTCACACAGATTGTAAAGTTTTGTTCTTTTTAATGTATGACCGTAATAAACTATTCATTCATTCATTCATTCATTCATAATCCACGAGTTTAGAAGACCCTAGACCAGTTGAAATAAATGTCAAGGCCATGTTGACTCGCCAAAGTAAAAGACCTCCTAGGACCTCCTATGACAATGTCTACGACCTCCTACGACAATGTCTACGACCTATCCTGACATGGATAGAGAAGTGGTTGGTAGACAGGAAACAAAGAGTAGGGATTAACAGGTCCCTTTCACAATGGCAGGCAGTGACTAGTGGGGTACCGCAAGGCTCGGTGCTGGGGCCGCAGCTATTTACAATATACATCAATGATTTGGATGAAGGGATTCAAAGTAACATTAGCAAATTTGCAGATGACACAAAGCTTGGTGGCAGTGTGAACTGTGAGGAGGATGCTATGAGAATGCAGGGTGACTTGGACAGGTTGGGTGAGTGGGCAGACGCATGGCAGATGCAGTTTAATGCGGATAAATGTGAGGTTATCCACTTTGGTAGCAAAAACAGGAAGGCAGATTACTATCTAAATGGTGTCAAGTTGGGAAAAGGTGAAGTACAACGGGATCTGGGGGTCCTTGTACATCAGTCTATGAAAGTAAGCATGCAGGTACAGCAGGCAGTGAAGAAAGAGAATGGCATGTTGGCCTTTATAACACGAGGAATCGAATATAGGAGCAAAGAGGTCCTTCTGCAGACCCGGGTTCGATCCTGTCTACGGGTGCTGCCTGTATGGTGTTTGTTCGTTCTCCCCGTGACCTGCTTGGGTTTTCTCCAAGATATTCCGTTTCCTCCCACACTCCAAAGACGTACAGGTTTGCAGGACAATTGGCTTGGTAAAATTGTAACTTGTCCCGAGCGTGTGTAGAATAGTGCTCGTGTGCGGGGATCGCTGGTCGGTGCGGACTCTTTAGGCCGAAGGGCCCGAATCCGCTCAGTCTTCTTCGGCCCCTTTCGGTCGTGGCTGACCATGGGTGTCTCCAGGGTTGGAGGACGCCTGTGCGTGACTTTGTTTAACGTGGGGAGACTGGTGCACAGACAGCCACCCCACGGTCCTTGACAGATCTGGGTCAGGATCCAGTGGCATGGAGTCCAAGACGACCGGAGACCCTTTTCTGCTGCAGCCTTCATCCGCCTTCCCAGCCGTTGTGACGCTCCACTAAGGTCAGTCATCGTCCTCCGCCTGTTCCACCGTTGAGGTCTTGGTCGGATCGCTCTTTGTCAGAGACCTCCCCCCTCGACCTTACCGCCATGGGCGGCCCTTCCAAGAGCAAAGCTCCAGACGGCATCGCTCTCAGGATCTCAGGACCACACAAGCTTCTCCACCACAACAAGGTGGATCAAGGTAAAATGAATCTGTGTCCAGAATAGTGTTGTCAGACCGCCTAGCATTGAGGTAACTCACTTGTGTCCCATTGAAAATAGCTCGATGGGAGAAACGCCATCGGCTGTGTATATAGCTGCCAGCTTTCCACACCTTGTTACATCCGACTACACTGGCTTCAACGGAGCTGATGTGTAGTTTAGTTTAGTTTAATGATACAGCAAGCAAACAGGCCCTTCAGCCCACCGGGTCCGTGCCGACCCGCGATCCCCGCACATTAACACTATCCTACACACACCAGGGACAATTTTTAACAATTTTTAACAAAGGCAATTATCCTACAAACCTGTACGTCTTTGGAGTGTGGGAGGAAACCGAAGATCTCGGCGAAAAACCACGCAGGTCACGGGGAGAACGTACAAACTCCGCGCAGACAGCACCCGTAGTCAGGATCGATCCCGGGTCTCCGGCGCTGCATTCGCTGCAAGGCAGCAACTCTACCGCCGCGCCACCGTGACCGCCCTAAAGTTTAATTCATTATTGTCACGTGCACCGAGGTACAGTGAAAACGTTTTTGTCATGTACTATCCAGTCAGCAGATTGGGACTTTATTCCCTGGAGCGCAGGAGGATGTGGGGTGATCTTAGAGAGGCGTACAAGATCACGAGAGAGATAGAAAAGGTGAATTATTTGTTGCGTGCTATCCAGTCAGTGCAAATACTAAGGTCATAAGTGAGGCCATTCGGCCCATCAAGTCTACTCCGCCATTCAATCATGGCTGATCTATCTCTCCCTCCTAACCCCATTCCCCTGCCTTCTCCCCATAACCCCTGACACCCGTACTAATCAACAATCTATCTATCTCTGACTTAAATATATCCACTGACTTGGCCTCCACAGCCTTCTGTGGCAATGAATTCCACAGATTCACCACCCTCTGACCAAAGACATTTCTCCTCATCTCCTTGCTAAAAGAAGGTCCTTTAATTCTGAGGCTGTGACCTCTAATCCTAGACTCTCCCACTAATGGAAACATCCTCACACGTAGATACATGTATATACTATACATTTAGTTCTGAAGAAGGGTCTCGACCCGAAACGTCACCTATTCCTTCGCTCCATAGATGCTGCCTCACCCGTTGAGTTTCTCCAGCATTTTTGTCTCTCTTCGATTTTTCCAGCATCTGCAGTTCTTTCTTAAACATTTAGTTTAGTTCACTTTTGTTTACTACCTACAGTCTATTATTGTCACGTGTATCGAGGTACAGTGACAAGCTTTTTGTTGGGTGTTAAGCAGTTGTGGGCCGAAGGGCCTGACTACAAGCTGTACATCTAAGTTCTAAAGTCAACATTGCATTTAAGCAGAATTTGAGAAGTTATCTGCCTTGTTTCTTATCTGCTTCCAGATGCTCCGTATCCCTCCATTCCCTGCATGTCCATGTGCCTATCTACATAGATACATAGATACATAGAAAATAGGTGCAGGAGTAGGCCATTCGGCCCTTCGAGCCTGCACAGCCATTCAACCTGATCATGGCTGATCATCCAACTCAGTATTCCGTACCTGCCTTCTCTCCATACCCCCTGATCTCTTTAGCCACAAGGGCCACATCTAACTCCCTCTTAAATATAGCCAATGAACTGGCCTCAACTACCCTCTGTGGCAGAGAGTTCCAGAGATTTACCACTCTCTGTGTGAAAAATGTTTTTCTCAACTCGGTCTTAAAGGATTTCCCCCTTATCCTTAAACTGTGACCCCTTGTCCTGGACTTCCCCAACATCGGGAACAATCTAAAAGCCTCTTAAACACCACTAAGGTATACCCCTCCACCACCACCCCTGGCAGCGCGCTCCAGGCGTGGACCACCACCAGGGGCAAGGCGTAGACTCTTTTTTTAAATGGGGAGAGAATCCAGAAGTCGGAGGTGCAAAGGGACATGGGAGTGCTGGTGCAAGAATCCCAAAAAGTTCTTGTGCAAGTCGAATCGGTCGTAAGGAAGGCAAAGGCAATGCTAGCATTTATTTCGAGGGGACTAGAATATTTAAAGCAGGGATGTAATGCTGATACTCTTTAATTGATGTACAAAATCTTTGTGCCCCATCTGCGTGATGCGCAAATGACACCCAAGTAGGACAGGCCCTTTACTACATACTTACTGCCTATTATGCCTCCCGGCATGTAGGACAGCATCAAAGGTTCTCAAATGTATACCCTGTCTGTTCTGGGCTAGCTTCTGGACACTACCCCAGGTCAAGTCCATTATTTTCATTTCCTCCCCTACAGTTCGACATCAGGTGGTTTTGGGTCTCCCTCTTTTCCTTTTCCCTTCCTGTGTCCATTCTTGGGATGCTGTCTGGCTCTCTTCACCATTGACATTCATCCTAGCATCTGTCGATAGCCCTGGAAGTCCATCACGCCCAACAGTGTTGATTCCTTCAGTTGCTGTTTCCGTAACATATTTGTTTTACGAGACAGGGTTGTTAGCCCAGTGCTCAACCTCCAACCTGGAGGACCAGTGGATTGCTCTTCGTCTCGCCTCGCCTTCTGCAGTTGTATAGGGCTCTGGTGAGACCACATCTAATAATAATGGATGGGATTTATATAGCGCCTTTCTAATACTCAAGGCGCTTTACATCGCATTATTCATTCACTCCTCAGTCACACTCGGTGGTGGTAAGCTACTTCTGTAGCCACAGCTGCCCTGGGGCAGACTGATGGAAGCGTGGCTGCCAATCTGCGCCTACGGCCCCTCCGACCACCACCAATCACTCACACACATTCACACACATTCACACACAGGCAAAGGTGGGTGAAGTGTCTTGCCCAAGGACACAATGACAGTATGCGCTCCAAGCGGGATTCGAACCGGCTACCTTCCGGTTGCCAGCCGAACACTTAGCCCATTGTGCCATCTGTCGTCCCATCTGGAGTATTGTGTACAGTTTTGGTCTCCTAATTTGAGGAAGGGGACATCCTTGTGATTGAGGCAGTGCAGCGTAGGTTCACGAGATTGATCCCTGGGATGGCGGGACTGTCATCTGAGGAAAGATTGAAAAGACTAGGCTTGTATTCACTGGAGTTTAGAAGGATGAGGGGGAATCTTATAGAAACATATAAAATTATAAAAGGACTGGACAAGCTAGATGCAGGAAAAATGTTCCCAATGTTGGGCGAGTCCAGAACCAGGGGCCACAGTCTTAGAATAAAGGTGAGGCCGTTTAAGACTGAGGTGAGAAAACACTTTCTGTCACCTCAGAATGGCCTCCTCCTGCACCTATTTTCTATGTTTCTATGTATACCCTTCGACCTGTCCTGCACGGGAGACCCTAACAGGAGACGAATCTCCCGCTGGCATAGCTCTTGGGGTCACTGAGACACACAAACTCCCCGACCACAACAAGGTTGCAATCCAACGAGAAGAGGCAGCATCTATGGAGAGAAGGAATAGGCGACGTTTCGGGTCGAGAACTGCAGGTGCTGGTTTACACTGAAGATTGACACAAAATGCTGGAGTAACTCAGCGGGACAGGCAGCATCTATCGCAGTCGCTGCCTCAAAAAGGCTGGCAGCATCATCAAGGACCCTCACATTCCTGGCCACACACTCATCTCCCCGCTACCTTCAGGTAGAAGGTACAGGAGCCTGAAGACTGCAACGTCCAGGTTCAGGAATAGCTACTTCCCCACAGCCTTCAGGCTATTAAACTCAACTCAAACGAAACTGTGAACATTAATAGCCCATTATCTGTTTATTTGCACTTCATCTGTTTATTTATTCATGTGTGTGTATATATTTATATAATGTTATATGGACACACTGATCTGTTCTGTATTCATGCCTACTATATTGTGTTGTGCTGAAGCAAAGCAAGAATTTCATTGTCCTATCTGGGACACATGACAATAAACTCTCTTGAATCTTGAATCTTGAATCATCTCTGGAGAGAAGAAAGCATCAGTCTGAAGAAGGGTCTCGACCCGAAACGTCTGCCATTCCTTCTCTCCCGAGATGCTGCCTGTCCCGCTGAGTTACTCCAACGTTTTGTGTCGATCTCTAATCTATCTTTGCTCCTCTGGCAGGGATGGGTGCAGGAACGGGGGGGAGGGGGGCCGAGCCTGAGGACTGCCCGTCACGTCAAGGCCTTTGATCCAGATCCCTTGGCATGTCACGCTGAGGAAAATCTGTTATTATAGTCCAGCCTTAAAAAGCATTCCTTTTGCTTAAGAAGCACGAGCTTTGCTAAAGCAAACTCCAACTGTGGAGTAATTCTACCCGCAGTTATATCTTCAACACCAAGAAAAATACAACAAGAAACGCAACAAAAATACATCAAGAAATTCCACAAAGCGAATAGATGGAAGGATCTGCAGATGATGGAATTTTGCGCACAACTTTTTGGGCAGCGGTAGACTAGCTACCATTTTGATTGCTACTGGTGTCAGGGGTTATGGGGAGAAGGCAGGAGAATGGGGTTAGGAGGGGGAGAGAGATAGATCAGCCATGATTGAACGGCGGAGTAGACTTGATGGGCCGAGTGGCCTAATTCTTAGTTTGGTTTAGGTTAGGGATATACAAGTCAAGTCAAGTTTATTCGTCACATACACATACGAGATGTGCAATGAAATGAAAAGTCGCAATGCTCGCGGACTTTGTACAAAAAGACAAACAAACAAACAACCAAACAAACTATAAACACAATCATAAACACACAATATGCAATACAATACAATACAATACAATACAATTTATTTGTCACTTGAACCTCATAGAGGCTCAAATGAAATGTTGTTTCTGCAGTCATACACACAAGAAAAAGACCCAAGACACAACACAATTTACACAGACATCCATCACAGCGCATCTCCTCCTCGCTGTGATGGAAGGCAAAAAACGTATCTCTCCCCTGCGCTCCCCTCTCCCCCCCGATGTCAGAGTCAAAGCCCCCGGAGGGCGATGGTAATTGTCCCGCGGCCATTAAAGCCACGCCGGGTGATGCAAGGCCACGCTCCGGGTCTTGGTGTTGGAGCTCCCGGCGGGCGCTAGCAAAGTCCCGCAGCCATTCCAAGCCGCGCGGGGCGGTGATGTAAGGCCCCGCTCCAGGTAATCTTCAACCCCGCAACTCGGGCGGGTGAAGTCGCCGTTGCGGAAGCCCCGCAAAGCGGTCTCCCAGCAGGGACCCGCGGGCTCCCGGTGTTCCTGTCTGCCAGACCTGCGGTTGGAGCCTCCGAATCTCCGGGGGTCGGGTCACAGCAGCGCGCCACCACCGCTCCACCCGCTCCGGACTCGGCCAGCTTCGTGATGGTACGTAAGTCCGCAGCTCCCCGACTGGAGCCCCAGGTCGTTCCTGCTGGAGGCCGCTCCACGTTGCAGCCCCAACGACAACGGAGACCCGACAAAGAAAAGGTCGGGTCTCCCGTGCAGGGGAAAGATTTTAAAGTTTCCCCCCCCCCCCCCCCCCCCGCCCCCCACACACATACCCCGTCAAAACAAATAAAATAAAAACTACATTGAAACGAGACAGAAAATAATAAAAAGACAGACGGACTGCAGAGGCCACTGCGACGTGAGTTGCGCCGCCCACCGGCATATTAAATATTGGAAGGAAAAACGTTCAGTAAAGTTAGTCCCTGGTGAGATAGGAGTTTACCGTCCGAATGGCCTCTGGGAAGAAACTCCTTCTCAACCTCTCCGATATACAGCGTGGAAACAGGCCCTTCGGCCCAACGAGTTCGCACCGACCCAGCGATCCCCGCACATTAACACTATCCTGCACACACGGACCTTACGACCTCATAATTGTATCCAATTTTTTTACCGAAGCCAATCAACCTACAAACCTGCACGTCTTTGGAGTGTGGGAGGAAACCGGAGCACCCGGGGAAAACCCACGCTGGTCACGGGGAGAACGTGCAAACTCCGCACAGACAGCACCCGGGGTCGGGATGGAACCCGGGTCTCCAGCGCTGTGAGGCAGCAACTCTACCGCTGCACCACCGTGCTACCTAAGTTTTAATTTAGAGGTGCAGCCCTCATTAGGAAATGCAAGTTAATTACAAACCCATCAGTGATTTATTTTGGAATATTCTGGCCTCCAAATATTAAGGCCACACCAGGTAAAGGTTGGCACAGTGGCACAGCGGTAGAGTTGCTGCCTTACATTGACTCGTGAATCTTGACCCCTTGAACCATGACCCTTCTCTTGACCCTTGATCTTTGAGCCTGGATAGAGTGAATGAGGAGAGGATGTTTCCACTGGTGGGAGAGTCTAGGACCAGAGGTCATAACCGCAGAATTTAAAGGACGTTCCTCCTAAAGGAAGGAGATGAGGAGGAATTTCTTTAGTCAGAGGGTGGTGAATCTGTGGAATTCATTGCCACAGACGGCCGTGGATTTTTTTTAAGGCAGAGATTGACAGATTCTTGATTAGTACGGGCATCAGGGGATATGGGGAGGAGAATGGGGTCAGGAGGGAGAGATAGATCACTCATGACTGAATGGAGGAGTAGATTTGATGGGCCGAATGGCCTGTCCCACTTTCACGACATAATTCACGACCTTTTTTACTCGTGGGCATTTTTCATCAGGCTAGACAAAACGCCCCGACCTACTGGATGCCACGAGTACCTACGACTAGCATCACAACCTACCTACGACCTCCTACGACCTTGTGACGACCAAACTGTGAGTAGGAGTCAAGGGCAAACTCGGCGAGGTCAATAGACAATAGATAATAGACAATAGGTGCAGGAGTAGGCCATTCGGCCCTTTGAGCCAGCACCGCCATTCAATGTGATCATGGCTGATCATCCCCAATCAATACCCCGTTCCTGCCTTCTCTCCATATCCCCTGACTCCGCCAGAGTAGAGTTGCTGCCTTACAGTGAATGCAGCACCGGAGACCCGGGTTCGATCCCGACTACGGGTGCTGTCTGTACGGAGTTTGTACCTTCTCCCCGTGACCTGCGTGGGTTTTCCCCGAGATCTTCGATTTCCTCCCGCACTCCAAAGACTTGAAGGTTTGTAGGTCGTGAAAGTGGGACAGGCTCTTAATTCTGCTCCTATCAATTGTGACCTTGTGACCTTGTCACCTTATGACCCTTGACATCTTGACACTGCCGAGGGTGTCCGAGACTTGCCCGCTCGCGGGAACGACCCCTGAAAAGGTGTCCCGGCCTGGTCGTCTCCACAGAAGACATATCCTGCAGGCTGCCGCATAAGAAATTCCACAACACAAACTGACTGATATCCTGCCCAGTGACGTGAGAAGCAGATGAATTTATTATTGGTCTCATTTGCTTTCGGGAATTCTTATTCTGGGCTTTTTTGGCACATCGTAAAATGGCGGCATTTCAATGTTCTTAATTGGTTTTGAGGTCCCCTGAATATTTGCACTGAAGGCGTGCTGTGGAGCCAACTTCTTCATTTCTTTGTCAACGTTAGTCCAGCTTAAATTTGGCCCAGTTTTCCTTCTCATTGGCAGATATGTGCAGGCATCTTGGAGAAACGCCTGCAGAAAATGGATCGGAAAAAATTCAGCGATTTTACCTTCAAAGGAAAACTACAAAATAATAATTTAATTCTAAATCGGACTATTTAGATCATAAGACATTGGTGCAGAATTAGGCCATTCAGCCCATCGAGTTCCCTCTGCTATTTGATCATGCATGATCTATCATGATATCAAGAGTAGAGTTGCTGCCTTACAGCGAATGCAGCGCCGGAGACCTGGGTTCGATCCCGACTACGGGTGCTGTCTGTACGCAGTTCGTGCGTTCTCCCCGTGACCCGCGGGCGTTTTCTCCGGGTGCTCCGGTTTCCTCCCACACTCCAAAGACGTGCAGGTTTTGAAGGTTAATTGGCTTTGGTAAAATTGTAAATTGTCCCTGGTGTGCGTGGGATAGTGTTAGTGTGCGGGGATCGCTGGGCGGCGCCTACTCGGTGGGCCGAAGGGCCTGTTTCCGCGCTGTTTCTCTAGAGGCTAAAGTAAAGTCTAAAGTCCATACCCGCCTCCCTGGCGCTGTGAGACAACAGCTCTACCCGCTGCGCCACTGCGCTGCCCTGAAGAGCAATACTGCACCTGTGGTTTGCTTTACCAATTCCATACACGCATTCACTAGGTTGACCCACATTAGAGGCATAGAGTGATACAGTGTAGAAACAGGCCCTTCGGTCCAACTTTTACTCACTCCGGCCAACATCTCCCATCTACACTAGTCCCACCTGCCTGCGCTTGGTCCATATCCCTCCAAACCCGTCCTTTCCATGTACCTGTCTAACTGTTTTTTAAACGTTGGGATAGTCCCAGCCTCAACTACCTCCTCTGGCAGCTTGTTCCATACACCCGCCACCCTCTGTGTAAAAAAGTTACCCCTCAGATTCCTATTGAATCTTTTCCCCTTCACCTCGAACCTTTGTCCTCTGGTCCTCGATTCCCCTACTCTGTGCAAGAGACTCTGTGCATCTACCCGATCTATTCCTCGCATGATTTTGTACACCTCAATAAGATCACCCCTCATCCTCCTGCACTCCAAGGAATAGAGACCCAGCCTACTCAACCTCTCCCTATAGCTCACACCCTCTAGTCCTGGCAACATCCTCGTAAATCCTCTCTGAACCCTTTCAAGCTTGACAACATCTTTCCTGTTTAGCAGTAAAAATAACTCCATCCCTGAAAGGATTTGAGAACCTAAGCCACCCGTTAGTGACTAGTACAGTTGGCCAATAAATTAGTGGATTAGTGCGAGTAACTTGGGATTCCCTCTCTGCTCACATACGTGAAGAGAAAGGATAGCATTCCTTCAAGATCATATGTCAGCAGGCAGCGAGAGAGAGATAACCAAAGTGGGAACAGGTTAGTGGACAGACCATAGCCCAGACCATCATGCAAACCGGCCCCTTTATCCAGATTCTGTACACTGTGGGCGGCTCCATTGTATCGTGTATTGTCTATTAACTGGATAGCACGCAACAAGGGGTAAGCCATTTAGAACGGAGACGAGGAAACACTTTTTTCACATAGAGAGTTGTGAGTCTGTGGAATTCTCTGCCTCAGAGGGCGGTGGAGGCAGGTTCGCTGGATGCTTTCAAGAGAGAGCTAGATAGGGCTCTTAAAGATAGCAGAGTCAGGGGATATGGGGAGAAGGCAGGAACGGGGTACTGATTGGGGATGATCAGCCATGATCACATTGAATGGCCGTGCTAGCTCGAAGGGCCGAATGGCCTACTCCTGCACCTATTGTCTATTGTCTATTGCAACAAAATGGAGAACATGGATACAAGTTAAAGACACAAAGTGCTGGACTAATCTGAACTGATGTCCTCCCTCATCCTTCTAAACTCCAGCGAGTACAGGCCCAGTGCTGTCAAACGCTCATCATATGTCAACCCACTCATTCCTGGGATCGTACTTGTAAACCTCCTCCAACTTCCAAAAGCAAAGATAAACACAGAGTGCTGGAATAACTCAGCGGGTCAGGCAGCATCTGTGGAGAACATGGATAGGTGACCTTTCACAGAGTGCTGGAGTAACTCAGCGGGTCAGGCAGCATCTGTGGAGAACATGGATAAAGATAGAGAGATAGCGAACATAGATAAACAACCATCCCTTTTCTCCACAGATGCTGCCTGAGCCGCTGAGTTACTCCAGCACTCTGTGAAACGTCACCTATCCATGTTCTCCACAGATGCTGCCTGACCCGCTGAGTTACTCCAGCACCCTGTGAAACGTCACCTATCCATGTTCTCCACAGATGCTGCCTGACCCGCTGAGTTACTCCAGCACCCTGTGAAACCAGTTAAACCCATGCTGAATTATGAGCTCAGGTGAGAAATTTTCTAACGGCCATGAAACGGTTGTTCAGGCTTCAGTTTTCCTGGATTAATGGAGGAAAAGGTAAACACTAATTTGGAATTCAAAGCAGAACAATTGTTGACCTAACATTGTGAAAGTGTGCCTTTGTTTTAGAAGTGACCTATCTGTGGACTATCAATGGAGTGTGACAATTCACAAAAACACAAGAACGGAAGATTGTGCTTTTGTGAGCAAAGACTTTACTCTCCACTGTCAATAAGGCAGTCAATAATATCTTCCCAGCTTGCTGTGAAAAAGACCAGTGCAATATACAATCAGTCAATCAACTCTTTCAAGTGAAAGACACAAAGACACAAAGTGCTGTACTAATCTGAACTGAAGTCCCCCCTCATCTTTCTAAACTCCAGCGAGTACAGGCCCAGTGCCGTCAAACACTCATCATATGTTAACCCACGCATTCCTGGGAACGTTCTCGTAAACCTCCTCTGGACCCTCTCCACTAACACCACAACAATGAACGTGAACACTTCCAAAAGCTGAGATAAACGCAGAGTGCTGGAGTAACTCAGCGGGCCAGGCAACATCTGTGGAGAGGTTACACTGAAGATAGACACAAAATGCGCTAAATGGGGACACTGAGACGACACACAAAGTCCAGAGCCTCCACATCCTTCCTCCAACAGGCCGACCAAAACGTTGCTGTTCTCTTCCCCCAGGCTCCTGAATATATCTTAGCCAAACTCAGTGGCCAATCTTGCTAATGTTGTGGGTACGCAGTGGTAGGGTTGGCAACTGTCCCGTCTTAGCTGAATTGGTTTGTCCCGTACGGGACCGCCCTTGTCCGGTATTTGACTGCTGATACTCAGGTCGAGGGGACTGTCGGGTCTGAGCGCCGCGTCCGGCCCCGCCTCACCCGTCCCGACGTAGTGCAGCCCATGGAGTGCAGCAGCAGCAGCGCCTCGCCCGTGGCCTCATCAGTCGGCAGCCCGGCCAGCTGACCGACCTTCGGACCTTCGTTTACCGCTGACACCACCACCACCCCTCATCGGTTCATGAGTTGGACTTTGCGAGCGGCCCCGGGGCAAAACTCCTCAGCTGGGCCCGCCGGCTGGGCTTAGCGTGCAGTCCAGCACCCGGGCCAACTCATCATTCACCCAGCCACGGCCGAGTCGGTCAACGTATTGCCGTCGGGAATTTGTCCAGTATTTTGACCTTTTGTCCCTTATTCAGTTGACAACCCTACGTAGGGGCCTTGTAGTTCCTGATGGAGTAACTTAGGCCTGAATTATAAATTACTATCAATCCCCTCCTTGGTCTCCTTGGATTGTTTTTTTTTATTTTAAGTATGTTTAAATGTTTGTTTTAATATCTCTCGGTGTGTCTTGTGTGGGAGGGGTGAGGGGGGAACCGCTTTTGGTCGCCTCCCCCACGGAGAGGCGACTTTTTCCATGTCGCCTCCCTCGCGGCCTAACAACAAGGATTGGTGCAGCCTTTCCCGGAGTCGGGCCCGGAGCTTCAGCAGCGGGCGCAGCATGAACTTTTCATCGCGGAGCGGGCGAGCCCTCGCCGGGGGTCGCCAGATCGGACTGGCCCGCGGACTGTTACAGCCTGAAGCTGCGGTCTGTGGGGCATCCAGCTGGCATGGCGTCCGGAGCCTGGGATCCCTCGTTGGGGACCCCGGAGGAGAAGAGCTCCGACCGCCGGCCCGCGGCCTACAACATCTCGAAGCCGCGGTCTGCAGTGCTTCCAGCCACGGCACGGCGGGGAATTAGCTCTCCGACCGCCGGCCTGTGGCCTACATCATCCTGAAGCCACGGTCTCCGGTAGGGAAGCACCGATTCGGGACTTACCTTCCAGACGAGAGCGCCTGTACATCTGGCCGCTCGCAGCGGCGACTGCGGAGGTTTATGGTCCCGACCACGCGGGATCAATGGAGGAGTACTGACTGAAATTTGTGGATGTTTGTGTTAAATTGTTATTGTGTATTGTGTGTTCTTTTTTACTGTACCGCTGCTGGCAAATTCATTTCACTGCACTTCACTGTGTATGTGATGAATAAATCTGACTATTGTCTATTACTTGAAGCCATTTGTGACCAATGTTGAAACAAAGAACTGCACTTGCTGGTTTATACCAAAGATATCCCCAATCCATGTCTGACCCGTTTATCCATTGACCTCTCCCTGATTCCACACACACCCCAACCAAACAGCCAGTCCATGAACAACTCTGACCAACTTCTACAGATGCGCCATAGAACCAGAGGGCACCTTTAAAAAGGAGGTCATAAGGTCATAAGGTCATTAGTGGTAGGAGTAGATTTAGTCCATTCGGCCCATGCAAGTCCACTCCGTCATTCAGTCATGCCTGATCTACCTCTCCCTCCTCACCCCATTCTCCTGCCTTCTCCCCATAACCTCTGACATCCGAACTAATCAAGAATCTGTCTATCTCTGCCTTAAAAATATCCAGTGACTTGGCCTCCACGGCCTTCTGTGGCAAATAATTCCACAGATTCGCCACCCTCTGACTAAAGAAATTCCTCCTCATCTTCACAGAGGAACGACCTTTAATTCTGAGGCTGTGACCTCTAGTCCTAGGCTCTCCCACTGGTGGAAACATCCTCCCCACATCCACTCTATCCAAGCCTTTCACTATTCCGTACGTTTCAATGAGGTCCTTGCTCATCCTTCTAAACTTCAGCGAGTACAGGCCCAGTGCCGTCAAACGCTCATCATATTTTAACCCACTCATTCCTGGGATCATTTTTGTAAACCTCCTCTGGACCCTCTCCAGAGCCAGCACATCCTTCCTCAGATATGGCGCCCTCATTTGCTCACAACATTCCAAATGCGGCCTGACCAGCGCCTTATAGAGCCTCAACATTACATCCCTGAGATGACGAGGAATTTCTTTAGTCCAGCTGTTAGCGACATTTTTACAGCAGAGATCGATAGATTCTTGATTAGTACGGGTGTCAGGGGTTATGGAGAGAAGGCAGGAGAATGGGGTTAGGAGGGAGAGATAGATCAGTCATGATTGAATGACAGAGTAGACTTGATGGGCCGAATGGCCTAATTCTGCCCCAAGAACTTTTGAACTTATGATCCTGGTGCATGAGCAATTGTGAGTTATAATATTAAATATTACAGCAGTGTGTAACAGCAGCTGGCAAGGAAAATGTTTTTGTTTTAAGTTTATTATTGTCGTGTGTACCAAGGTACAGTGGAAAGCAGGGAGTCAATATCACCAGTAACTTGTGCTGGACTAACCCATATTGAAGCAATGGCCAGGAACGTGGTCTCCTCCCTCAGAAGGCTCAGGAAGTTCGGCATGTTCCCTACAACTCTCACCAACTTCTACAGGTGCGCCATGGATAGCATTTTATCGGGACGCATCACAGCACGGTTTGGGAACAGCTCCATCCAAGACCGCAAGAAATCGCAGAGAATTGTGGACGCAGCCCAGACCATCGCACAAACCAACCTCCCTTCCATTGACTCCATCTACACCTCACGCTGCCTCGGCAAGGCCAGCAGCATAATCAAGGACCAGTCGCACCCCTGGCCACTCCCTCTTCTCCCCTCTCCCATCGGGCAAGAGGTACAGAAGTGTGAAAACGCACACCTCCAGATTCAGGGACAGTTTCTTCCCAACTATTATCAGACAACTGAATCATCTTCTCACCAACTAGAGAGCAGTCCTGAACTACCATCTACCTCGTCTGAAGAAGGGTTTCGGCCGAAACGTTGCCTATTTCCTTTGCTCCATAGATGCTGCCGCACCCGCCTAACATTTCCAGCACTTTTGTCTACATACCATCTACCTCATTGGAGACCCTCGGACTATCTTTAATTGGACTTTATTGGACTTTATCTTGCACTGAATGTTATTCCCTTTATCCTGTATCTGTACACTGTGGACGGCTCGATTGTAATCATGTATTGTCTTTCCACGCAACAAAGGTTTTTCACTGTACCTCGGTACACATGACAGTAAACTAAACTCAACTCAAATTGCTGAATAAAATTTTATAGTCACAGACTGATACAGTGTTGAAACAGGCCCTTAGGCCCAACTTGTCCACACCGGCCAACAATGTCCCAGCTACACTAGTCCCACCTGCCTGCATTTGGCCCATATCCCTCTAAACCTCTCCTATCCATGTACCTATCAAACTGTTTCTTAAACGTTGGGATAGTCCCAGCCTCAACTACCTCCTCTGGCAGCTCGTTCCATACACCCACCACCCTCTGTGTGAAAAAATTACCGCTCAGATTCCTGTTAAATCTTTTCCCCTTCACCTTAAACTTATGTCCTCTGGTCCTCGATTCCCCTACTCTGGGCAAGAGACTCTGTGCGTCTACCTGATCTATTCCTCTCATGATTTTGTACACCTCTATAAGATCACCTCTCATCCTCCTGTGCTCCAAGGAATAGAGACCCAGACTGCTCAACCTCTCCCTATACATAGCTCAGATCCTCGAGTTCTGGCAACATAGTTGTAAATCGAAGATAGACACGAAATGCTGGAGTAACTCAGCGAGGCCCTTCTTCCTCAAACTCGAAACGCCTCCTCTCCGGAGATGCTGCCTTTCCCGCTGAGTTACCCCAGCTTTTTGTGTCTATCTTCAGTTTAAACCAACATCTGCAGTTCCTTCCCAGACATAGAAAATAGACAATAGGTGCAGGAGTAGGCCATTTGGTCCTTCGAGCCAGCACCACCATTCAATGTGATTATGGCTGATCATCCACAATCAGTACCCCGTTCCTGCCTTCTCCCCATATCCCCTGACTCCACTAATTTTAAGAGCCCTATCTAGCCCTCTCTTGAAAGCATCCAGAGAACTGGCCTCCACCGCCCTCTGAGGCAGAGAATTCCGCAGACTCTGTGAGAAAAGGTTTTCCTCGTCTCCGTTCTAAATGGCTTACTCCTTATTCTTAAACTGTGGCCCCTGGTTTAGCGGAGCCTCGGCGAGTTTGAGCGAGCGTTGGTTGGGTTTCTACAAGTTCCCCCTCCGGGCGACAAGCTCGACAACAAAGGGCCGATGTTATTGTTCGGTAATGAGGGGCTTGCAGCTGAAAGGGAGAGCAGCAACAAGGGGATGTTTCATTAGCTGCCAGTAAGGCTCAGAGCGACGTGTTAAGTGAAGCCAACAGTGACCCAGAACCCTGCTCGTAAGCCTGCCTTCAAAGAGAGAATCACACACAGCCTCTGGCATTTCACGTGCAAGACGTCACCCACATATTCATCGAGTAGGAAGCAACTGCAGGTGCTGGTTTAAACTGAAGATGGGCACAGAGTGCTGGAGTAACTCAACGGGTCAGGCAGCATCTGTGGAGAACATGGATAGGTAACGTTTCACAGAGTGCTGGAGTAACTCAGCGGGTCAGGCAGCATCTGTGGAGAACATGGATAGGTGACGTTTCACAGAGTGCTGGAGTAACTCAGCGGGCCAGGCAGTGTCTCTGAAAAGAAGGAATAGGTGATGTTTCAAGTCGAGACCCTTCTTCAGACTGAAAGTCACGGGAAAGAGAAACGAGGGATATAGATGGTGATGTAGAGAGATATGGAACAAATGAATGAAAGAAATGCAAAAAGTAACGATGATAGAGGAAACAGGCTATTGTCAGCTGTGGCCCAGGTGAGAACGAGTTGTCTGTACCTTTGTCTGGTGGTGGGTGCCAAGATCTTTTGTTTCCTCCCACACTCCACAGGTTTGTAGGTTAATTGGCTTGGGTTTGTACACTTGGTGCAAATGTAAATGGTCCCTAGTCTGTGTAGGGTAGTGTTAATGTGCGGGGATCGCTGGTCAGTGCGGACTCAGTGGGCCGAACGGCCTGTTTCCGAGCTGGATCTCAAAACTAAACTAAACTAAACTAAATTTCTACGTCTCCCTCTCCCCTGACTCTCAGTCTGAAGAAGGGTCTCCCACAATGAAACGTCACCCATTTCTTTTCTCCACAGATGCTGCCTGACCCGCTGAGTTACTCCAGCATTATGTGAAACGTCACCTATCCATGTTCTCCACAGATGCTGCCTGACCCGCTGAGTTACTCCAGCATTCTGTGCCTCACACGTTTATTGCTGTAGTTTAAATCTTGTCAGAAATGTCACAAAGTGCCTTTAATAAAAATGCAATTTAGAATCATATTCATCGGCGGTTCAATGGCACCTCATTGTCACTTGTACCTAGATACAGTGCCACTTCATTTATGGATACAAGACTCATAGGTTTATAGGTTAACTCCTTAGGTTAGTTGTCGTGGTATTAATGTAAAATGTAAAATTGTCTCTAGTGTGCGTAGAATTGTGTTAATGTGTTAATAGGGGACTCAAAGTACTAAATGTGTAGGGAAGGACTGCAGATGCTGGTTTAAACCGAAGATTGACACAAAATGCTGGAGTAACTCAGCGGGACAGTCAGCATCTCTGGGGAGAAGGAATGGGTGAAGTTTCGGGTCGAGAAGGGCCTCGACCCGAAACATCAGTTACTCCATGAGTTACTCCAGCATTTTGTTTCTATCTTGGGAAGAAACTGTCCCTGAATCTGGAGGTGTGCGTTTTCACACTTCTGTACTTTTTTGCCCGATGGGAGAGGGAGAGAAGAGGCAGTGGCCAGGGTGAGACTGGTCCTTGATGATGCTGCTGGCCTTGCCGAGGCAGCGGGAGGTGTAGATGGAGTCAATGGAAGGGAGGTTGGCTCGTGTGCGATGGTCTGTGCTGCTGCGTCCACAATTGGCTGCAATTTCTTGCTGTCTTGGATGAAGCTGTTCCAAGAATATCTCGATAAAATGCTTTCTGTGGTGCTGTTGGGCACAAAGGCCGTGCTGAGAGACAGTTCTCTGCCGTGTTTGTCTTCTGGGGGCTGTGCTGGCGGATGCAGTTCAAATGGACTGTTGTGACTTGATTTGAGGAAAGATTCCTTTCAGAACATGCCGGCCCGGGAAATCGAACGACAGGTAAACCTCCTCCCTCCTATTCACTGCTTTTCCACAAATACAGAATAATCCTTTTGCTCAAATTACTAGAGGAAGTTTCGCATCAGCACCAATTTAATGAGTTGTGCCGTTTAGTTTACTTTAGAGATACAGTGTGGAAACAAGCCTTTTGGCCCACCTCGTCCCTGCCGTCCAGCGATCACCCCTCCACACTAGTTCTATGTTATCTCACATATCATAGGGGCAGTAGCCATTCGGCCCATCAAGGGGAGGTGGCTCTAGAAATAGTGGACGCATTGGTGATCATTTTCCAATGTTCAATAGATTCAGGATCAGTTCCTGTGGATTGGAGGATAGCTAATGCTATCCCACTTTTCAAGAAAGGAGCAAGAGAGAAAATGGGGAATTACAGACCAGTTAGCCTGACATTGGTGGTGGGAAAATATCCATTAACTTGGATAGACACAAAAAGCTGGAGTAACTCAGCGGGACAGGCAGCATCTCTGGAGGGAAGGGAATTGGTGACGTTTCAGGTTTTGACTTTTCTTCAGATCTTCAGACTCATTGACTTGGCCTCCACAGCCGTCTGCGACAATGAATTACACATATTCACCACCTTCTGACTAAAGAAATTCCTCCTCATCTCCTTCCGAGAGGAACGTCCTTTTAATTCTGAGGCTATGGCCTCTGGTCCTGGACTCTCCCACTAGTGGAAACATCCTGTCCACATCCACTCTATCCAAGCCTTTCACTGTTCAAGAAGTATCAATGAGGTTCCCCCTCATCCTTTAAAAGACAAGGTCACGTGTTTTGCATGAAGAAAGCACTGAATTTCCCATCATCGAACAGTACTAAACTCTTTTCAGATGTCCAATATCCTGCATCAATTCTCCTAAACTTCTACAGGTGCACGGTAGAGAGCATGCTGACTGGTCGCATCGTGGCCTGGTTCAGCAACTTGAACGTCGAAGAGCGAAAAAGACTACAAAAAGTTGTAAACACTGCCCAGTCCATCTCCGGCTCTGACCTCCCCACCATCGAAGGGATCTATCGCAGTCGCTGCCTCAAAAAGGCTGCCAGCATCATCAAGGACCCACACCATCCTGGCCACACACTCATCTCTCCGCTGCCATCAGGAAGAAGGTACAGGAGCCTGAAGACTGTAACGTCCAGGTTCAGGAACAGCTACTTCCCCACAGCCATCAGGCTATTAAACACAACAAATAAGCTCTGAGCTCTGAACTGCAAAAGACTATATTATTATTTGTTATTTGCACTATATTTGTTATTTATTTAAATTCCTTTTTTTTCCCGTTATATACAATGTTTACATATTCACACATTCTGTTGTGCTGCAGCAAGTAAGAATTTCATTGTCCCATCCGGGACATATGACAATAAAACCCTCTTGACTCTTGACTCAATTAAATTTATATGTTACAAAATCCTACAGCCTTATTCCGACTTCACTTCTCACCTCGAAAGCCCAGGAACGAAGGAGATCACAAAAACAGTTATCGTGTAGGAAAGAACTGCAGACGCTGGATTAAATCGAAGGTCGACACAAAATGCTGGAGTAACTCTGCGGGACAGGATGCATCTCCCGATCCCGTTCCTTCTCTCCGGAGATGCTGCCTGTCCCGCTGAGTTACTCCAGCATTTTGTGCCTGCAAAAAGTTATCGGACAGATTGGGTGGCACGGTGGCGCAGAGGTAGAGTTGCTGCCTCGGGCAAGAGGTACAGAAGTGTGAAAACGCACACCTCCAGATTCAGGGACAGTTTCTTCCCAGCTGTTATCAGGCAACTGAACCATCCTACCACCAACTAGAGAGCGGTCCTGAACTACCATCTACCTCATTGGAGAACCCTCGGACTAGCTTTAATTGGACTTTACCTTGCACTAAACGTTATATAATTTATCCTGTATCTGTACACTGTGGGTGGCTCGATTGTAATCATTTATTGCCTGGATTGTTACCATTTGTAATGATTTGTAATTTGTAATGAATGAATGAATAAGTTTATTGGCCAAGTATTCACATACAAGGAATATGCCTTGGTGCTCCGTCCACAAGTGACCACATGACATACAGTGACAGTTAGGAATGACACATAAAACATTAAACATTAATAAGAAACATTATCGATTAAACATGTGAATTAAATAAAATACCAGAGCAAAAGGAGGCTACAGATTTTTGGTTATTGAGTAGAGCTTCTCCTCGTGGAAAAAGGCTGTTTTTATGTCTGGCTGTGGCAGCTTTGACAGTCCGGAGTCGCCTTCAAGAGGAAAGTGATTCAAACAGTAATCATCTGTAGACGACTCAATCGTAATCAAGTATAGTCTTTCCGTTGACTGGAAAACACGTGACATAAAAGCTTTTCACTGGGGTCGGGTACTTTTCGGAGCTGTCGTTCCGGCGCACATAGTTAATCACCGAAACAGCGGCGCCGAAACGACTGTTGCATTTCTGACATTTGCTTGGTGCGGTGAGCGAGGTCAGGCAGTTTCGAAGAGTTTTGAGGGAAGCCTGCAGTTTGGTAAAAGTTGTCGGTCTCTGTTGTTTTCCCAGTGCTGGAGCTGGGAGGCTTGTTTGTAGAATGGGAGTGAGAGCTTCCTATCGCTTTTATATACACACACTGTGTATAAAAGCGATACCTGTTTACCTTGCTTTAAGTTTCGAGCAAGATACTGTTCTTTTTGGAGTAAATGTATAAAAATGGCAAAAGATCGACGCCTCCAAAACGGCGGCGCCGAAACGGCAATAAACTAAACAATAAACTAAACTAACCTAATGTAATGGACACTGCCCAGTCCATCACGGGTACTGACCTCCCCACCATCGAAAGGATCTACAGAATTTGCTGCCTCAAAAAGGCAGCCAGCATCATCAGAGACCCACACCACCCTGGGCATGCTCTCATCTCACCCCTGCCATCAGGAAGAAGGTAAAGGAGCCTGAAAACTGTAAAGGGCCTGTCGCACTTGGCAATTTTATTTCGGCGACTGCCAGCATCATATCAGGTTCGCCAAAAGATTTTGAACATTTGAAAATCCAGCGGCGACCAAAAAAATGTTGCGCTACTTGAAAAAAACACCGCGCGCCAATACGTCGTCACACCGCGTCACCGCCGCGAATCTTCGGTGACAATAGACAATAGGCAATACGTGCAGGAGTAGGCCATTCGGCCCTTCGAGCCAGCACCGCCATTCAATGTGATCATGGCTGATCATCCCCAATCACTACCCCGTTCCTGCCTTCTCCCTATAAACCTAATATGTCAGACAATGATGCCGGCAGCCGTCAAAAAAAATGCATGGTTCAGGCCCTTAACGTCCAGGTTCAGGAACAGCTTCTTCCCTGCAGCCATCAGGCTATTAAACCTCCAAATAAGCTCTGACCTTTGAACTGCCTTCAGTCTTTGGTTTTTGTTTTGCATTATATAGTTTTTTTTATAATTTATCGAATGTCTTTTTGTTGTTTATTGTGGCTTCTGCTAAGTATGCGTACAGGCCTGTTGTGCTGCTGCCTGTAAAAATGTCAGGTTTCGGCCCGAAACGTTGCCTATTTCCTTCGCTCCATAGATGCTGCCGCACCTGCTGAGTTTCTTCAGCAATTTTGTCTACCTTCGATTCTCCAGCATCTGCAGTTCCTTCTTGAACTAATTGTGCCCCCCCTTTTCCCCCCCCCTCCCCCTTTACAGAAGCCAAATAACCGACAAACCTGCAGGTCTTTGAGAGTAAAGCCCCTGTCCTACTTTCCCAAGTTACTCACGAATTCTCCCGAGTTTTCCCCTTGATTCGAACTTGGAGTAAAAGCCATTCGTAGGTACTCAGGGCTATTTTTTTAAACTCGTGGACATTTTTCAACATGTTGAAAAAAACATCCCGACTTACCTGATGCCCCGAGTTCCTACGGCTGGCATTACGAGCCGCTACAAAATATCTACGGACTCCTACGGCCTCCTACGAGCTCGCTACCGACATTCCCCAACATTCCCCGAGTTCGAATCTCGGGAGAGTTCGTGAGTAACTCAGGAAAGTGGAACAGGGCCTTCAGGAGTCAAGAGTGTTTTAATGTCATATGTCCCGGATGGGACAATGAAATTCTTGGAGGCATCATCCAATATTTATACCCTGTGCATGCTTCTACAATATTCTGTTTCTTATGCAGGTACAGCAGGCAGTGAAGAAAGCGAATGGCATGTTGGCCTTTATGACAAGAGGAATCGAATATAGCAGCAAAGAGGTCCTTCTGTAGTTGTACAGAGCCCTAGTGAGACCACACCTGGAGTATTGTGTGCAGTTTTGGTCCCCTAATTTGAGGAAGGACATTCTTGCTATTGAGGGAGTGCAGCGTAGGTTTACAAGGTTAATTCCCGGGATGGCGGGACTGTCGTATGCTGAGAGAATGGAGCAGCTGGGCTTGTACACTCTGGAGTTTAGAAGGATGAGAGGGTATCTCATTGAAACATATAAGATTGTTAAGGGCTTGGACACACTAGAGGCAGGAAACATGTTCCCAATGTTGGGGGAGTCCAGAACCAGGGGTCACAGTTTAAGAATAAGGGGTAAGCCATTTAGAATGGAGATGAGGAAACACTTTTTCACACATAGAGTGGTGAATCTGTGGAATTCTCTGCCTCAGAGGGCGGTGAAGGCAGGTTCTCTGGATACTTTCAAGAGAGAGCTAGATAGGGCTCTTAAAAATATGGGGAAAAGGCAGGAACGGGGGACTGATTGGGGATGATCAGCCATGATCACATTGAATGGCGGTGCTGGCTCGAAGGGCCAAATGGCCTATTCCTGCACCTATTGTCTATTGTCTATTGTCTATAAAACCCACGCAGGTCACAGGGAGAAGGTACAAACTCCGTTCGGGCAGCACCCCGAGGTCAGGATGGAACCCGGGTCTCTGGCGTGTGAAGCAGCAACTCTACCGCTGCACCACCCGTGATTCCAGAGATCAAAGATCATCTGAGTAGCTTAATATGACTTTTATCTCAATGCACTCGAGTGAAAGGCAGGTGTCCAAGTGTAACATATCTATCCCAGCTTAGTGACGGTTTTTTAATGGGACAATTAAGCTCAGTGCGGCCACTGATATTCTGAGCAGGTATAGTATTTCTTGTAACATGTGGTAATATGTTACCCAAGCCTTTTAACCCTCAAAAGCTGGAGTAACTCAGCGGGGCAGGCAGCATCCCTAGAGAGAGGTCTCGACTGAAGAAGGGTCTCGACCCGAAACGTCACCCCTTCCTTTTCTCCAGAGATGCTGCCTGTCCCGTTGAGTTACTCCAGCACTTTGTGTCTACCTTCGTTTAAACCAGCATCTGCAGTTCCTTCCTCCACCTTTTATCTCTCATCCTCGTTGTTCAGTTCAGCTTCAGTTTAGTTTATGGTTACTTGCACAAGGCTTTTGTTGCATGCTATCCAGTCAGCGGAAAGACAAGACGTGATTACAATCATTAGGTGATACATGATTGGCAAACAGTGATTTTTATTTCGCGTAAACAGTGCTGCGTGTACGTCTTTAAGCGTAGTTCAATATGTGGCAAGGCAGGGCGGCACGGTGGCGCAGCGGTAGAGCTGCTGCCTCACAGCGCCAGAGACCCGGGGTCGATCCCGACTACGGGCGCTGTCTGTACGGAGTCTTGCCTTCTCCCCATAACCTGCGTGGGTTTTTCTCCGGGTGCTCCGGTTTCCTCCCACACTCCAAAGACGTGCGGGTTTGTAGTTTAAATGGCTTCTGTAAAAATTGTACATTGTCCCTAGTGTGTGTGTGTAGGATGGTGTAAGTGTATTGTAGGTCTCTGGTCGGCGCGGACTGTGTAAATGGCTTTGCAGTTAAATGACAGTTTAAATGGCTTTGGTATAAAATTGTAAATTGTCCCTAGTATGAGTGTAGGATAGTGTTATTGCGCGGGGATCGCTGGTCGGCGCGGACCCGGTGGGCCGAAGAGCCTGTTTCCGTGCTGTATCTCTAAACTAAACTAAACTAAGGTAAACTAAAGGGTTTGGGCACGCTAGAGGCAGGAAACATGTTCCCGATGTTGGGGGAGTCCAGAACCAGGGGCCACAGTTTAAAAATAAGGGGTAAGCCATTTAAAACGGAGACGACGAAACACCTTTTTCACACAGAGAGTGGTGAGTCTGTGGAATTCTCTGCCTCAGAGGGCGGTGGAGGCCGGTTCTCTGGATATTTTCAAGAGAGAGCTAGATAGGGCTCTTAAAAATATGGGGAAAAAGCACCCATAGCCAGGATCGAACCCGGGTCTTATGAATAAGGGTTGTGAGTCTGTGGAATTCTCTGCCTCAGAGGGCGGTGGAGGCCGGTTCTCTGGATGCTTTCAAGAGGGAGTTAGGTAGAGCTCTTAAAGATAGCGGAGTCAGGGGATATGGGGAGAAGGCAGGAACGGGGTACTGATTGGGGATGATCAGCTATGATCACATTGAATGGCGGTGCTGGCTCGAAGGGCCGAATGGCCTCCTCCTGCACCTATTGTCTATTGTCTAGTCTTTTTTTTAAATTTTTTTTTAAACTTTTTTTGGTTCTTGGGTCCTCCAAAATATTCCAACTGGAATTTAAACTGGAGGTGGTGAAGGGAGGGATTAAGCCAGAAAGGGTATAGAGAACACACACTATAGAATTTAACATAAAACATCCCCACACAGCAGAATCAAAGTTTCCCACTGTGTGGGAAAGCACCAAAGTCAGTCTCTTCCTCCATTGTTCCCCGTGGTCAGGGCCTCCCCAAGCCCTCCGCAGTTGCCGCTACGGGCGGCCCGATGTCCAGGACCGCTCGCCGGGGTGATACAAGTCCGACGTCGGGGCTGCGGGACGTCCTCAGCGGCGTGGACACAGAGTCGGCCCCCTCCTACCGGAGTCGGCGGCTCCCAAAGTCCGTAGGCCGCGCCGGGTGGAGACCTGCTGCTGTAGACCCTCTGCAAGGCGCCCCAGGACTCCACGATGTTGTTCAGCGCCGCCCGCGTTGGAAGCTCTCCGCACCAGAGCTCCACGATGTTGGAGCAGCGGCCCAACGCTCCGGAGCTCCAAACGGCGACCCAGGTAGGCATCGCCCGCTCCGCGGTGACTCCAGCGCTGCGCCGCCGCTGTAGCAGCCCCGGTCCGGTTCCCGGTCCCCGGCAGGAAAGGCCGCTCCGATCCAGCTGGTAGGCTGCGAGGTGGGGGGCGAGGACGCGACTCGGAGAAATAGTCGCGTCCCCGCCAGGAAGAGACTGGGAGACGGTTTCCCCCTTACCCTGCCCCCCTCCCCCACATAGACAAGTAAAAGTTTCCCCCAACACAAAACTTTAGACTAACTAAAAATAATAAAAAAAGATTGAAATAGGTAGGTAGAGGCTGCTGCAGTGCAGTCCCCTATCTATTGTCTAAACTAAACTGCATGGTGGAAGGGGTTAAAATTTCCAACCACTGCTGAAGTGCTGGCGGTGAGAATGATCTCGGCTTGAAAGACAGGGTTAAAACCAGCCCTGCAGTCTTGAAACAATATATCTTGGAATCTGCAGGACATTTATTTTGACCAGATGGAATATAGACAGTGTGACCCGCAAATCCCCTCCCTGTGACCCTGCCAGTGACCCGGGTTCCATCCCGACCACGGGTGCTGTCTGTACGGGTGCTGTCTGTACGTTCTCCCCGTGACCTGCGTGGGTTTTCTCCGGGCGCTCCGGTTTCCTCCCACACTCCACACACATGCATGTTTGTAGGTTAATTGACTTCGGTATAAATACAAATTGTCCCCCAGTGTGTGTGTGGGATAGAGTTAGTGTGCAGGGATCGCTGGTCGGCACAGACTCGGTGGGCCGAAGGGCCTGTTTCCGCGCTGTATCTCTAAACTAAACTTGAAGCTATAGGGAGAGGTTGAGTGGGATGGGACTCTATTCCTTGGGAGCGCAGGAGGATGAGGGGTTATCTTATAGCGGTGTACAAGACCACGAGAGGAATAGATCGGGTAGACGCACAGAGTCTCTTGCCCAGAGTAGGGGAATCGAGGACCAGATGACATAGGTTTAAGGTGAAGGGGAAAAGATTTAATAGGAATCTGAGCGGTAACATTTTCACACAGATGGGTGTATGGAACGAGCTGCTGGATGAGGTAGTTGAGGCTGGGACTATCCCAACGTTTAAGAAACAGTTAGACAGGTACATGGATAGTACAGGTTTAGAGGGATATGGGCCAAACACAGGCAGGTGGGACTAGTGTAGCTGGAACATGTTGGTTGGTGCGGGCAAGTTGGGCCGAAGGGCCTGTTTCCACACTGTATCACTCTATGACTCCAAAGATTTCCAAGCTGTTTCTCCGAAACTAAAATTAAACTACGTGTTTAGGGGCCATTTTCTTCATAGTAGTGATATATTTCTACATTTGTCATCCCAATATTTTTTTTTAGATTATAAAAATGTAATCTTTGCCAGCCGTTACCAAATTGCCCGTTCTTTATGGAAATCTGTCTTCCGTTTAGTTTAGGATACAGCGCGGCAACAGGCCCTTCGGCCCACAGAGTCCGCGCCGACCAGCGATCCCCGCACACTAGCACTACCTTACACACTGGAGAAAATGTACAATTTCACTGAAGGCAATTACCCTACAAACCTGTATGTCTTTGGGGTGTGGGAGGAGACCAGGGGCGCCCGCAGAAAACGCACGTAGGTCACGGGGAGAAAGTACAGACGGCACCCGTAGTCGGGAAGGAACCCGGGTCTCTGGCGCTGTGAGGCAGCAACTCTACCGCTGCGCCACCGTGCAGTCTTCCAGTCTCCTGCTCGCTCGTTCTGCTGATTTATCCGTCAGCACCTCAAAGATACAATCACGACTCAGGTTGCTAAAAGGTGTGGACATATGACAGGTGAAACCTAATGCAGAGCTGTTTGGGCTCAGTTTATTATCGTCACGCCTACAGACATACAGCGACAGGCTTTGTTTCGAGTGCTATCTAGAGTCTTAGAGACACACAGAGTGCAGACGGACCCTTTCAGCATCAGTCATCCATGCCGGCCAACATGCCCCATCTAAATTAATCTCACCTGCCTGCATTTGGCCCATATCCCTCAGACCCTTTTTTGTCCAAATGTCTTTTAAATGGTCTGAAGAGGGGTCTCGACCCGAAACGTCACCCATTCCTTCTCTCCAGAGATGCTGCCTGTCCCGCTGAGTTACTCCAGCACTCTTTTAAATCTCTTTTAAGTCTCTTTTCTCACAGAGAGTGGTGAGTCTGTGGAATTCTCTGCCTCAGAGGGCGGTGGAGGCCGGTTCTCTGGATGCTTTCAAGAGAGAGCTAGATAGGCCTCTTAAAAATAGGGGAGTCAGGGGATATGGGGAGAAGGCAGGAACGGGGTACTGATTGGGGATGATCTGCCTTGATCACATTGAATGGCGGTGCTGGCTCGAAGGGCCGAATGGCCTACTCATGCACCTATTGTCTATTGTCTATTGTAAATGTTGTTTAGTTTAATTTATTTTGTTTAGTTTAGAGATACAGCGCGGAAACAGGCCCTTCGGCCCACCGGGTCCGTGCCGACCAGCGATCCCAGCACAATAACACTATCCTACACCCACCAGGGATAATCTTTACTATTTACCAAGCCAGTTAACCTACAAACCTGTACGTCTTTGGAGCGCAGGAGGAAACCGGAGATCTGGGAGAAAACCCACGCAGGTCACGGGGAGAACGTACAAACTCCGTAGTCGGGATGGAACCCGAGTCTCCGGCGCTGCATTCGCTGTAAGGCAGCAACTCAACCGCTGCGCCACCATGACCGCCCTGAACTGAACTGAACTCGTTTAGTTCAGTTTAGAGACACGGCTGGCAAACAGGTCCTTTGGCCAACCAAGTCCACGCCAACCAGCGATCACCGCACGCACTACTAATATTATCCCACACACCAGGGGCAATTTACAAAAAAATGATAAACCAACAAATTTATACGGCTTTGGAATGCAGGAGAAAACCGGAGCGCCCGGAGAAAACCCACGCTGCTCACAGGGAAAAAACATACAAACTCCACACAGGCAGGGTCTGAATAAAGGTCTCGACCTGAAACGTCAGCCATTCCTTCTCTCCAGAGTTGCTGCCCGTCCCGCTGAGTTACTCCAGCATTTTGTGTCCGTCTTCAGAGTGAAAGTACACCATTGGTTAAGTGCCCACGTTATTCAAGGAAATGTCATTCACCAGAACGGGAAGAAGTGCCGTTGATTGCAAATGAAGATATCACAAAAGTTAATCTTCAGGCTGGGACATGACAATAATACAAGCCGTCACATCTACCACGCTCCACAGACACTGTTGTGTCAATAGTACAAAATCTGTGAGGGAAGAAGGCACTGACTTCATAGAAACATAGACAATAGGTGCAGGAGTAGGCCATTCAGCCCTTTGAGCCAGCACCGCCATTTAATATGATCATGGCTGATCATCCAAAATTAGCACCCCGTTCCTTTCTGCCCATATCCCTTGATTCCGTTAGCCTTAAGAGCTAAATCGAACTCTCTCATGAAAACATCCAGTGAACTGGGCTCCACTGCCTTCTATGGCAGAGAATTCCACAGATTCACAACTCTCTGGGTGAAAAGGTTTTTTCTCATCTCAGTCCGAAATGAGTCACTCCTTATTCTTCATGCAAAATAAATAATCATAGAGTGATGCAGTGTTGAAACAGGCCCAACCTGACCACACCGGCCAACATGTCCCAACGACACTAGTCCCACCTGCCTGTCTTTGGCCCATATCCCTCCAAACCTGTCCTACCCATGTACCTGTCTAACGGTTTCTTAAACGTTGCGATAGTCCCAGCCTCAACTAGCTCCTCCGGCAGCTTGTTCCATACACCCACCACCCTTTGTGCAAACGTTACCCCTCGGGTTCCTATGAAATCTTTTCCCCTTCACCTTCACCTCCAGATTCAGTTTCTTCCCAGCTGTGATCAGGCAACTGAACCATCCTACCACAACTAGAGAGCGGTCCTGAACTTCTATCTGCCTCATTGGAGACCCTTGGATTATCTTTGATCGGACTTTACTGGCTTCATCTTGCACTAGACTTTATTCCCTTATCATGTATCTGTAGACTGTGAATGGCTTGAGTGTAATCATGTATTGTCTTTTCGCTGACTGGATAGCACGCAACAAAAGCTTTTCACTGTACCTCGGTACACGTGACAATAAACTAATCTGAACTGAACTGAGCTGAACTGAACTGAATCTATGTCGTCTGGTACTCAATCCCCCTACTCTGGGCAAGAGACTTGTATGTATGTTCTCCCCGTGACCTGCGTGGGTTTTCTCCGGGTGCTCCGGTTTTCTTCCACACTCGAAAGACAGGTGGGTTTGTCTGTAAATTGGCCCCTAATAGACAATAGACAATAAGTGCAGGAGTAGGCCATTCGGCTCTTCGAGCCAGCACCGCCATTCAATGTGATCATGGCTGATCATCCCCAATCAGTACCCCGTTCCTGCCTTCTCCCCATATCCCCTGACTCCGCTATCTTTAAGAGCCCTATCTAGCTCTCTCTTGAAAGCATCCAGAGAACCTGCCTCCACTGCCCTCTGAGGCAGAGAATTCCACACTCACAACTCTTTGTGAGAAAAAGTGTTTCCTCATCTCCGTTCTAAATGGCTTGCCCCTTATTCTTAAACTGTGGCCCCTGGTTCTGGACTCCCCCAACATCGGAAACAAGTATCCTGCCTCTAGCGTGTCCAAACCTTTATTACAATCTTATATGTTTCAATGAGATTTCCTCTCATCCTTCTAAACTCCAGAGTGTACAAGCCCAGCCGCTCCATTCTCTCAGCATATGACAGTCCCGCCATCCCGGAAATTGACCTTGTAAACCTATGCTGCACTCCCTCAATAGCAAGAATGTCCTTCCTCAAATTAGGGGACCAAAACTGCACACAATACTCCAGGTGTGGTCTCACTAGGGCCCTGTACAACTTCAGAAGGACCTCTTTGCTCCTATATTCGATTCAATGTGTGGGACATTGTAATGTTTAAGGTTTACCAGAGGACATAGGATTTAAGGTGAGGGAAGGGGGGTGGGGGAACGATTTAATGGGGACCTGAAGGATAACTTATTTTACACAAAGGGTGGTGGGTGTATGGAACGAGCGGCCTTGGGAATCGGCGATGGGAACGGATCTGCCGGCTCCGGCTGGGCCAGAGTTCCAGAGCCCCGGCCGCAGGGGGGCAAATTCCACCCGCCGATCGGCCGCGGCAGTCCCAGTGAAGTCGAGATCGGCCGTTCGCAGTGTACAGATGCAGACAGTCCGAGGGTCTCCAATGAGGCATATGGGAGGTCAGGACCATTCTCTAGTTGTTGGTAGGATGGTTCAATTGCCTGATAACAGCTGGGAAGAAACTGCCTCTGAATCTGGAGGTGTGCGTTTTCACACTTCTGTACCTCTTGCCCGATGGGAGATGGGGAGAAGAGGGAGTGGCCAGGGTGCGACTGGTCCTTGATTATGCTGCTGCTGGCCTTGCCAAGGCAGCGTGAGGTGTAGACGGAGTCAATGGAAGGGAGGTTGGTTTGTACGATGGTCTGGGCTGCGTCCACAATTCGCTGCAATTTCTCGCGGTCTCAGATGGAGCTGTTCCCAAACCGTGCCGCGATGCATCCCGATAAAATGCTTTCTACGGCGCATCTGTAGAAGTTGGTGAGAGTTGGTGAGATGCTTATGAGTAAAACTGCATCATGATGAATGGCCAACACAGCACCAGGGTTTCAGCCCCTTGGTTATACTACATCAACTCTCTGGTCACCGCTAGCACGCTAGCTGGGGACGGAAGAGGGTGGGAGGACATCATGAAGCAGATGGCACCACTCAACCCCGAGTTGGAGTTAACGCCATGGATAGATATAACGAGTAAATGAATGAATGAGAGGATGAATGAATGAACTATCTTAGAATAAAGAGGAGGTCATTTAAGACAGAGGTGAGAAAAAACTTTTTCACCCAGAGGGTTGTGAATTTGTGGAATTCTCTGCCACAGAGGGCAGTGGAGGCCAAGTCACTGGATGGATTTAAGAGAGAGTTAGATAGAGCTCTAGGGGCTGGTGGAATCAAGGGATATGGGGAGAAGGCAGGTGCGGGTTATTGATAGGAGACAATCAGCCATGATCACAATGAATGGCAGTGCTGGCTCGAAGGGCTGAATGGCCTCCTCCTGCACCTATTTTCTATGTTTCTATGTTTCTATGAATGAATGAATGAATACAATATTGTCGCATATGACAAGTCTTTGACGGGTGATGCAGCGAGCCGGCAGCCTCGCCAGCAGCTGTTCATCATTTCCACTTGTTTTTGGTTTTTAGTGTATGTCTAAAAGTGTGTTTTAGTGTGGGGACGGGAATTGGGGGAAACTGTTTTCAGTCACTTACCTCGGTGGAATGCGACTTTTCTCCTAGTTGCATTTCACCCTCCCTCCCGGCCTAAAGCCCCTGTCCCACTGTACAGGCTCGAAGGGCCGCATGGCCTCCTCCTGCACCTATTTTCTATGTTGTACCAGGAATTCAAGAGTTCTCCCGAGTTTTCCCCTGATTCGAACTCGGAGAATGTACGTAGCGGGTCCGTAGGAGTCCGTGGATGTCTCGTAGCGGCTCGTAATGGTCGACCACGAGTAAAAAGTAACCATTTTTTTCATCACGAGTATTTCTTTACTCGTGGACATTTTTTGCAGGGATGAAATAACGTCACGAGTTTACCAGATGTCCCGAGTACCTACCGTTACTCGTACGAGCCGCTACGAGACATACACAAACTCCTACAGACCTGCTACAGACGTTCTCCGAGTCCGAATCAGGGGAAAACTCAGGAGAACTCTTGAATTACCTCGTACAGTGGGACAGCTTAGATTGGTACGGCCTCTCCCGGAGCTTCAGCAGGCGCGGTGTGGACTTTCCATTGCGGAGCGGGCGAGCCAGTGCCGGCGGTCGCCGGAAGAATTGCTCCGACCTCTGGCCCGCGGCCTACAACATACTGAAGCCGTGGTCTGCGGAGCTTCTAGCCGCGGACGTGGGCGTGGAATTTAAGAGCTCCGACCGCCGGCCTGCGGCCTATAACATCGTAAAGCCCCGGACTCCAGTAGGAAGCGGCCGATTCGGGACCTCCAAGCGTGCCTGTCCGTCCTGACGTCGGAGTTTCGAGCATCCCGACGAGAGGGCCTGTACATCGGGCGACTGCGGAGGGTTGATGGCCCCGACCACGGATGAACAAAGGAGGAGGACTGGCAAAGTTATTGCCTTCCACCACAGTTTAAAAGGTTGATTCCACTGTGGTCGATGTTCATGTCATATCCTATTGTGTATTGTACCCTTTTGTTTGTGTGGCTGCATGGGAAATCAAATTCCACTCTACCGTAATTGGTGCATGTGGCAACAAATGTGAACTTGAACTTGAAAGTACAATAATAATAATAATAATTATGGGCGCCTTTCAGGACACTCAAGGACACCTTACAGATAAAACAAGCAAAGTTACAAATATATAAATAAATGAACAGGCGGGCAGAACACACAATGAACACAGTATAACATCCACCACAGTGAGTCTACCAGGCACCTCCTCACTGTGATAGACAATAGACAATAGACAATAGGTGCAGGAGTAGGCCATTCGACCCTTCGAGCCAGCACCGCCATTCAATGTGATCATGGATGATCATCCCCAATCAGTACCCTGTTCCTGCCTTCTCCCCATATCCCCTGACTCCGCTATCTTTAAGAGCCCTATCTAGCACTCTCTTGAAAGTATCCAGAGAACCAGCCTCCACCGCCCTCTGAGGCAGAGAATTCCACAGACTCACCACTCTCTGTGTGAAAAAGTGTTTCCTCGTCTCCGTTCTAAATGGCTTACTCCTTATTCTTAAACTGTGGCCCCTGGTTCTGGACACCCCCAACATCAGGAACATGTTTCCTGCCTCCAGCGTGCCCAAGCCCTTAACAATCTTATATGTTTCAATGAGATATCCTCTCATCCTTCTAAGCTCCAGAGTGTACAAGCCCAGCTGCTCCATTCTCTCAGCATATGACAGTCCCGCCTTCCCGGGAATTAACCTTGTAAGCCTACGCTGCACCCCCTCAATAGCAAGAATGTCCTTCCTCAAATTAAGGGACCAAAACTACACACAATACTCCAGGTGTGGTCTCACTAGGGCTCTGTAAACATAGAAACATAGAAACATAGAAAGTAGGTGCGAGAGTAGACCACCAGGTCCGTCGAGCCCGCACCGCCATTCGCTCATGGCTAAACACTAAACAGACACACTTACCCACAAACAGTAGACACAAGACACAGAACACAAGACACTACCCTCCCCTTTATACCGCTATCACCCCTCTCCACCCCAAAAACCTCGTGATCTCCTGGGAGAGGCAAAAAAACGGATAAAAACCCAGGTCCAATTCGGGAAAAAAATCCGGGAAATTCCTCTCCGACCCCAATCCAGGCGATCGACACTTGTCCAGGAGATCACTCAGGTCTTACTATACTAACCATACCTAGGTCCATATCCCTGCCCTCTCCCCGTAGCCCCTTATCCCCTTGGCAGCTAAAAAAACATCTATTTTAGTCTTAAATATATTTAAAGTTTCTGCTTCCACTGCTCCCTGGGGCAGTGAATTCCATAAATTAACCACCCTCTGGGTGAAGAAGTTCTTCCTCATCTCCGTTTTAAAAGAGCCCCCCCTTATTCTGCAACTATGTCCCCTAGTTCTAGTTTCCCCGATCATTGGGAACATCCTCGGTGCATCCACCCGATCAAGGCCCCTCACGATCTTATATGTTTCAATGAGATCGCCTCTCATTCTTCTAAACTCCAAAGAGTAGAGTTCCAGCCTACTTAACCTTTCCTCATATGTCAATCCCCTCATTGCAGGAATTAATCTTGTAAACCTTCGCTGCACTGCCTCCAGGGCTAGTACATCCTTTCTTAAGTATGGACCCCAGAACTGTACACAGTATTCCAAATGTGGTCTCACTAATACTGTGTACAGCTGCAGCAAGACCTCCGTGTTTTTATACTCAATCCCCCTAGCAATAAAGGCCAAAACTCCATTGGCCTTCCTGATTGCTTGCTGCACCTGCATACTAACTTTTAGTGATTCATGTACTAATACCCCTAGATCCCTTTGCGTTGCATTACAACGCAGCTCCTCCTCATTTAGAAAATAACTTGCCCTATCATTTTTTTTCCCAAAGTGAATGACTTCACATTTATTAGTATTAAACTTCATCTGCCAAGTTGTTGCCCACTCACCTAGCTTATCTATATCCTTTTGCAGACTCTTCCTATCCTCCTCATCCCCTACTTTTCCTCCCATTTTTGTATCGTCCGCAAATTTTGATATATTACACTTGGTTCCCTCCTCCAAATCATTTATATAAATTGTGAACAACTGGGGTCCCAGCACCGACCCTTGCGGAACCCCGCTAGTTACCGGTTGCCATCCCGAGTATGAACCATTTATCCCCACTCTCTGCTTCCTATTTGTTAGCCAATCCTCTACCCATGCTAATATATTACCCCCAATCCCATAATTTTTTATTTTTAGCAATAGTCTCTTATGTGGCACCTTGTCAAAAGCCTTTTGGAAGTCCAAGTATACCACATCCACCGGTTCCCCTTTATCCACCCGGGTTGTTACTTCCTCAAAGAATTCGAGCAGATTCGTTAAACAGGACTTCCCCTTCACAAAACCATGCTGGTTCTGTCCGATGAAGTCATGTTTATCCAAGTGCCCCGTTAGTGTTTCTTTAATAATTGTCTCTAACATTTTACCCACCACCGATGTTAGACTAACCGGTCTATAGTTACCCGCCTTCTGTTTACTTCCTTTTTTAAATATAGGTGTTACATTGGCCATTTTCCAATCCACTGGGACCGTTCCTGCCTCCAGGGAGTTTTGGAAAATTATCACCAATGCATCCACAATCCCCACCGCTATCTCCCTCAAGACCCTTGGATGTAATCCATCAGGCCCAGGGGATTTATCCTCCTTCAGTCTCATTAATTTCCCTAATACCACCTCCTTGGTGATCTTAATAGTATTTAGCTCCTCCATTCCTACCGCCCCCTGTTTATCCAGCGTTGGAATATTTTTTGTGTCTTCTATGGTGAAGACTGATACAAAATACTCGTTTAATGCCTTTGCCATTTCCATGTTCCCCACCAACAACTCTCCAGTCTCACCCTCCAATGGACCAACGTTCACCTTAGCCACCCTTTTTCTTTTTATATAGCTATAAAAACTCTTACTATTAGTTTTTATGTTGTTTGCTAATTTCCTTTCATAGTCTATTTTCCCCGTCTTAATTAATCTCTTAGTTATTTTTTGCTGACCTTTAAATGCTTCCCAATCCTCTACCCTCCCACTATCTCTGGCTACCTTATATGCCCTTGCCTTCAGCCGAATACTATCCTTTATAGTTTTACTGAGCCATGGCTGACTGTTCTTACCCTTACCCCCTTTTTTTCTTCATAGGAATAAATTTTTCTTGAAGGTTATACAGTAGACCCTTAAACGTACACCACTGCTCATGTACCGTCTTATTCTTGAGTCTGCTATCCCAGTCAACTTTGATCAGCTCATTCCTCATACCTTCATAATCCCCCTTATTTAGACTAAGCACCCTAGCCTGAGTTTCAACCTGCTCCCCTTCTATTTGAATATGGAATTCGACCATATTGTGGTCACTTGTTCCCAACGAGTCCCTAACTATGACATTTTTAATTAATCCTGCTTCATTACACAGGACCAGATCCAAGATTGCCTCCCCCCTTGTCGGTTCTGTGACATACTGTTCTAGGAACCCGTCTCTAATACATTCTATAAACTCTTCCTCTAGTCTACCCTGCCCAGTTTGGTTTGCCCAATTAATATGAAAATTGAAGTCCCCCATGATTACAGCAGTTCCCTTTTTACATGCGTCAACTATTTGCAGATTTATGTTCTGACTAACAGCGTCACAGCTATTTGGAGGTCTATAAATTACACCCACTAGTGTTTTTTTTTCCCTTGTTATTCTCTATCTGTACCCAAGCTGTTTCACTATCCTGATCCTTCAACGCAATATCCTTCCTCTCTATTGCCGTTATTCCCTCCCTTATTAAAAGGGCCACCCCTCCTCCCTTTCTTTCCTGTCTATCTTTCCTAATTGTCGAGTACCCCTCTATATTTAACTCCCAGTCCTGATCCCCTTGCAGCCATGTCTCCGTAATGGCCACAATATCATAACTATATATACTTAATTGCACCGTTAATTCATTTATCTTATTACGAATACTCCGTGCATTTAGATAAAGCACTTTCAGATGATTTTTACTACCCTTCCTTTCCGTTTTTGCCCCTTTTACATCTAGAGCTTTATCTTCACACATTCTGTCTCCTGTCACATTTTGACTTTCCGCTTCCCCACTGATACCCTGCTCTATTTCCTCTACCCCTGCCGTTATTACCCCCCTTGATACCTCCCCCCCGCTACTTAGTTTAAAGACCTCTCTACTGCCCTAGTTATATGATTTGCCAGGACCCCAGTCCCAGCACCGTTCAGGTGAAGTCCGTCCTTACAGAACAGATCCCCCCTGTCCCAGTACTGGTGCCAGTGGCCCAAGAAACCAAACCAAACCAAACCCATTATTCCCACACCAGTCTTTGAGCCACGCATTCAGCTTTTTAATTTTACGTACAACTCAGTAGGGCTCTGTACAGTGGTGGTAAGTCCCGCGGCCGAATCCAAACTCCGCGAACGGGCATATAAAGGGCGTTGACACCTTGCCGGGTCCCCCTTTGTTCCCCCCCCCCCCCCCCCCCCCCCCACCCCACGCTGTATCTCTAAACTAAACTAAACAAGTGGCTGTGGTAGGATGAATGTGTGTGGACTCGAGATTCGAAACCCTGAGTAAGTCTCTGAACCCCGAACACTCATTAATGTGTCTCTGAACCTAACCACTCCACTCAAGAAAGAGTTATTGAATGGCGATGCTAGCACGAAGGGCCAAATGGCCTACTCCTGCACCTATTGTCTATTGTCTATTGAATGGCGGTGCTGGCTCGAAGGGCCGAATGGCCTACCCTCCACCTATTGTCTATTGTCTATTGTCTATTGAATGGCGGTGCTGGCTCGAAGGGCCGAATGACCTACCCCTGCACCTATTTTTTTCTATGTCTTTCCTTTGCGTCTATGTTTATTGAGAATCTGTCAGCCGTCGAGCTGTTGTGTGAATTCTTTCGCATTTGCTGGAGCATGCCGCAGATTCCTGCGACCATCTGCAGTGAGCCATCCCTCTGCCTGCAGCCAGACCCGCGCATGCGATTTAAAGTCAACCCCAGCCTGCTCACAACAGCCAGCCCTGGTCCCAGTGGGGATATCACAGAGAGGTACACTTCTCTTTGCTTCTCTCTCTCTTCAAGAGTCAAGAGCATTTTATTGCCAGATGTCCCGGGCAGAACATTTGGAATTCCTACTTGCAGCAGAGTATGTAAACATAGTACTTGGTTTAGTTAAGAAAGAACTGCAGATGCTGGAAAAATCGAAGATAGACAAAAATGTTGGAGAAACTCAGCGAGTGAGGCAGCATCTATGGAGCGAAGGAATGGGTGACGTTTCGGGTCAAGACCCTTCTTTCAGACTGAAAGAAGGGTCTCGACCCGAAACGTCACCTATTCCTTCGCTCCATAGATGCTGCCTCACCCGCTGAGTTTCTCTAGCATTTTTGTCTGCCTAGTACTGGCTTTAGTTTAATTTAGTTTAGAGATTCAGCACGGAAACAGGCCCTTCGGTCCACCGAGTCCGCTCCGACCAGCGAACCCCGCACATTAACTATCCTACATTAACTATCCTACACACACTAGGGACAATTTTAAATTTATACCAAGTCAATTAACCTACAAACCTGCACGTCTTTTGGCGTGTGGGAGGAAATATAATACACAACTGTTGGCAGATCAATTTCCCTCCTGGGATAAAATAAAGTTCTATTGTATCGTATTGTATCTTTTGTACAGAAGACGCACACCTCCAGATTCAGGAGGTTAAGAAGGGTTTCGGCCCGAAACGTTGCCTATTTTCTTCGCTCCATAGATGCTGCTGCACCCGATGAGTTTCTCCAGCTTTTTTGTGTACCTTCCAGATTCAGGGGCAGTTTCTTCCCAGCTGTTATCAGGCAACTGAATCATCCTATCACTAACTAGTGAGCGGTCCTGAGCTACTATCTACCTCAGTGGAGACCCTTGGACTATCTTTGATCGGACTTTACTGGACTTTATCCTGCTAAGTATTATTCCCTTTATCGTATATACTGTACACTGTAAATGGCTCGATTGTAATCATGTATTGTCTTTCTGCTGACTGGTTAGCACGCAACAAAAGCTTTTCACTGTACCTCGGTACACGTGACAATAAACTAAACTGAAATCAAACGCAGCCAACATCATCAATGGCTTGACCCACCCAGGTCATTCATAAGTTCTTAAGTGTTTCTGGAGCAGAAGTAGGCCATTCGGCCCATCAAGTCTACTAACCATTCAATCACGGCTGATCTATCTCTCCCTCCTAACCTCATTCTCCTTCCTTCTCCCCATAACCCCTGACACCCGTACTAATCAAGAATCTATCTACCTCTGCCTTAAAAATAGCCAGTGGTTTATCAGATGCTGTCTCTCACCGATGCTGACTATCCACAATTCTGCACACAACCGCCACACAGACCACGCTCCCCACTATCGACTCCATCTACACTTCACGCTGCCTGGGAGAAGCAGCCGACACAATCAAATACTTGTCCCTGTCCCACCCCGGTCATTCCTTCTTCTCCCCGCTCCCGTCCGGCAGAAGGTACAGAAGCTTGAAAGCGCGCACCACCAGACTCAGCTTCTTCCCCTCTGTTATCAGGCTTCTGAACAGACCTTCCGTAAGCCAAGGTAGTTTATCTCCCACAGAGAGTGGTGAGTCTGTGGAATTCTCTGCCTCAGAGGGCCGCTTCTCTGGATACTTTCAAGAGAGAGCTAGATAGGGCTCTTAAAGATAGCGGAGTCAGGGGGTATGGGGAGAAAAGTCAGGAACGGGGTACTGATTGTGGATGATCAGCCACAATCACATTGAATGGTGGTGCTGGCTCGAAGGGCCGAATGGCCTACTCCTGCACCTATTGTCTATTGCCTATTGTTTATTGGTACTGTCCAATTCACCTCTACCCCATTGGGGAGAATCTTAAAACTCATTGAGCTGTGACTTCTATTCTCAAAATGCTCTTCCATTGAAACCGCAATCTCGTTTCCCAAAGAGGAGACATTCTTCTTCATGGAACTAGTGTGAATGGGCTGATGGTTGCAGGAAGGAACTGCAGATGTTGGTTTAAACCGAAGAATTTAAGACACAGAATGCTGGATCATCTCAGGCAGCATCTCTGGAGAAAAGGAATGGGTGACGTTTCGGGTCGAGACCATTCTTCAGAAGAAGGGAAAGCAGAGGTGTGAAAAGGGAAAAGGAACAACTGACTGAAAGGCATGAAAAAGCACTAATCAAAGCCAGCAACGATGACCAAGGAAAGGTGGAGCCCACAATTGTCCATTGTTGGCTGTGGTTGAGGTGATAACGAGGGGATGGGAACTGTGAAACTAAGCGCAACTAGTAGGATGATTAGTGTGCGGGAGGGATGGAGTGTAGGATAGTGTTTGTGTCCGAGGTGATCGCTGGTCGGCGCGGACTCGGTGGGCCAAAGGGTCTGTTTACGGGCCCTGTCACTAAACTAAACTAACTTTTAAATAGTAGTTGAAGTTTCGGGTCGTGACCCTTCTTCAGACTCTGAGTTTGATGGCGGGATTCGACCCGAGACGTCACCCATTCTTTCTTTCCAGAGAGGTTGCCTGTCCCCCTGAGTTACTCCAGCATTTTAGTTTAGTTTAGTTTACTTTTAGAGATACAGCGTGGAATCAGGCCCTTCGACCCCACCCAGTCCGCGCCGACCGGCGATCCCCGCACATTAACACTATCCTACACACACTAGGGATAATTTTACATTTGCACCAAGCCAATTAATCTACAAACCTGCACGTCTTTGGAGCGTGGAAGGAAACTGAAGATCTCGGAGAAAACCCCCGCAGGCCACGGGGAGAACGTACAAACTCCGTACAGACAGCACCCATAGTCGGGATCGAATCGGGGTCTCTGGCGCTGTGAGGCAGCAACTCTACCACTGCGCCACCGTGCCCCCCAATATTATTTATGTATGTTCATGTCCATTAGTTCATGAGTCTATCTTTAGTGTAAACCTGCATCTGCAGTTCCTTCCTGCATAACAAGTTGCTGTTCGAGGAGTGTGCTCTAATTTTAAGATGCAGTGCGCGATAGGAATAGAATAAGGCCATTCGGCCCATCAAGTCAACTCCGCCACTCAATCATGGCTGATCTATCTCTCCCTCCTAACCCCAATCTCCTGCCTTCTCCCCATAACCCCTGACACCCGTACTAATCAAGATTCTATCTATCTCTGCCTTAAATATATCCACTGACTTGGCCTCCACAGCCTTCTGTGGCAATGAGGGGCTCTCTCACACCTTTTTATGGAGGAGCGGGAACGACGGCCCAGGCTTACAGCCAGTGCGGAGAAGTAGGGCTAACTCCATGGCTCCGGGCTGGTGTCCCGGCAGTCCAGGCAGGGCTGGTAGGTTAACAGGCCAAGCTGAGCTGAAGGTAGCGCTGCCTCTCTGCGCTGCCTGGGGGCGCCGGTCTCGTCTGACTCCCGACGTCTCTGGCCGTCCCCGGACGGACGGTGGGGGAGGTGCACTCGGGGGGGGGGGGATGATCTAGTGGCGGTTCGGCTGCCATTTTGCAGTGCCGGAGACCCGGGATCGGTCCTGGCTGCGGATGAGGCGCAGGTCTGTGTCCATGCCGCGGCACAGCTGCCGAGAGTTTTTAATCGCTCTTGACCTTTGACAAATCCCATGATGCCTTGCGTTTTTCGGAATACCGAACTCACTTATTTAGCACAATAGGAATTTATAAGCTGGTAGTAAATGAACAGGGCTTGTTGTTAACACGGACATCTGTGCAGCGCAGTCTCGAGAATTACAAGGTCACCAATGCTTGTGAGGAATTGCTACTGTGTTTTTCCCGCATGGACGCATAAGAGAGCATTGCTCACTGGCAATACCAAGCAAATGCGTGTCTTCAGCCCACGGAATTAACCCTTTCATTGCCTGAAGAGAATGGTCTAGGTTTAGGAAGGAACTGCAGATGCTGGTTTAAACTGAAGATGGACACAAAATGCTGGAGTAACTCAGCGGGACAGTCAGGCAGCATCTCTGGAGAGAAGGAATGGGTGACATTTCAGGTCGAGACAAGGTTTAGGTTCAGTGTTTATGATTGTTACGTGTTCTCCGAGGTTACAGTGAAAGGCCTGCTATTTGAGGCCATTCCGTCTCTCCAGAGATGCCTGCTGCCTGTCCTGCTGAGTTTCTCCAGCTTTCTGTGTCCACCTGCAGAGTTGTACAAGACGTTGGTGAGACCGCATTTAGAGTATTGTGTCCAGTTCTGGCCACCACGTTGTAGGAATGATGGTGTCAATCTGGAAAGGGTGCGGAGAAGATTTACAAGGATGTTGCCACGACTAGAGGGTCTGAGCTACAGGGAGAGGTTGAGCAGGCTGGGACTCTATTCCCTGGAGCGCAGGAAGATGAGGGGCGATCTTATAGAGGTGTACAAAATCATGAGATTGGGTAGACCGCACAGAGTCTCTTGCCCAGAGTAGGAGAGTCGTTAACCAGCGGACATGAGTTTAAGGTGAAGGGGAAAAGATTTAATAGGAATCTGAGGGGTAACATTTTCACACAGAGAGTGGTGGGTGTATGGAACGAGCTGCCAGAGGAGATAGTTGAGGCTGGGGCTATCCCAATGTTTAAGAAACAGTTAGACAGGTACATGGATCGGACAGGTTTGGAGGGATACGGACCAAATGTAGGCAGGTGGGACTAGTGTGTGTATGTATCTATTTGTGTGTGTGTGTATATTTGTGTGTGTGAGCGTATGTATATATGTATGTGTGTGTGCGTGTAAGAAAGAACTGCAGATGCTGGTTTAAATCGAAGATAGAAACAAAAAGCTGGAGTAACTCAGCGGGACAGGCAGCATCTCTGGAGAGAAGGAATGGGTGACGTTTCGGGAGGTGACCCTTCTTCAGACTGAACAATTAGACAGGTACATGGATCGAGCAGGTTTGGAGGGATATTTGGAGCCACAGTCAAAAAGGCACAACAGAGGATGTACTTCCTACGGCAGCTGAGGAAGCACAATCTGCCACTGGCAATGATGGTCCAATTCTACACGGCCATCGTAGAGTCTGTCCTCACCTTCTCCATCATGGTCTGGTTTGGCTCAGCCACCAAGCACGACACCTGGAGGCTGCAGCGAATCGTCCGATCAGCAGAGAAGGTTTTTGGCTGCAACCTTCCCACCATTGATGAACTGTAATAATAATAATAATGGATGGGATTTATATAGCGCCTTTCTAATACTCAAGGCGCTTTACATCGCATTATTCATTCACTCCTCAGTCACACTCGGTGGTGGTAAGCTACTTCTGTAGCCACAGCTGCCCTGGGGCAGACTGACGGAAGCGTGGCTGCCAATCTGCGCCTACGGCCCCTCCGACCACCACCAATCACTCACACACATTCACACACATTCACACACAGGCAAAGGTGCACTGCAAGGGCCAGGAAGCGAGCGGGCAAGATCATCTCTGACCCCTCTCACCCTGGCCACAAACACTTTGAATCACTTCCCTCTGGAAGGCGACTCCGGATTGTCAAAGCTGCCACAGCCAGACATAAAAACTGTTTTTATCCACGAGTAGTTGCTCTACTCAACAGCCAAAAATCTGTAGCCTCCCTTTGATCTGGTATTTTGTTGGTTCACATGCTTGATCAATGGTGTTTTATCATTAATGTTTTATTATTATTAATGTTTAATGTTTTCTGAGTCATTCGTAACTGTCACTGTATGTCATGTTGTTACTTGTGGGCGGAGCACCAAGGCAAATTCCTTGTATGTGAATACTTGGCCAATAAACTTACTTACTTACTTACTTACTTATATGAACCAAACGCAGGCAGGTGGGACTAGTGTAGTTTAGTTGGCCGATGTGGGCAAGTTGGGCTGAAGGACCTGTTTCTACACTGTGTCACCCTATGACTCTCTGTGACTCAATGATTTAATGGTGGAGTAGACTTGATGGGCCGAATGGCCTAATTCTGCTCCAAGAATTTAAGAATACTCGGGGGCAATTATTACCGAATTATCTTACAGACGTCTACGACTTTGGAGTGTGGGAGCAAACCGGAGCTCCCGGAGAAATCCCACGCAGGTCACGGGGAGAACGTACAGTATAACCTCCGTACAGACAGCACCCGTGGTCCGTACATATATCGGGTGGGCGGCACGACTCACGTCGCAGCGGCCTCTGCAGTCCATCCGTCGTGTTTTTTTTTTTTTTTTTTTTTTCTCGTTTGTATGTAGTTTTTATTTATTTTTACTGGGTATGTGTGTGGGGGGCGGGGGGTGGGAGGGGGGGTTGGGGAAACTTTTTAAAATCTTTCCCCTGCAAGGAGAACCCGACCTTTTCTCTGTCGGGTCTCCGTTGTCGTTGGGGCCGAGCACCGTGGAGCGGCCTCCAACCGGAACGACCTGGGGCTCCAGTCGCGGAGCAGCGGACTTACGCGGAGCTGCGGACTTACCCACCATCGTGGAGCTGGCCGTGTTCGGAGCGGGAGGAGCTGTGGTGGCGAGCTGCTGCGACCCGACCCAGGGGATTCGGGGGCTCCAGCCGCCGGCCCGGTGGACAGTGACACCGGGAGCCCGCGGGTCCCTGCTGGGAGACCGCTTTTCGGGGCTTCCGCAACGGCGACTTCTCCCGCCCGAGTTGCGGGGTTGAGGATGACCTGGAGCGGAGCCTTACATCGCCCGGCGCGGCTTTAAATGGCCGCGGGACTTGTTAGCGCACGCCGGGGGCTCCAACACCAAGACCCGGAGCGCTGCCTTGCATCACCCGGCGCGGCTTTATAATTGCCGCGGGACTTATTTACCATCGCCCGCCGGGGGCTTTGACTGACATCGGGAGGAGAACGAGGAGTGCAGGGGAGAGATAAGACTTTGCCTTCCATCACAGTGAGGAGGAGATTCACTGTGATGGATGTTCGTGTAAATTGTGTTGTGTCTTGGTTCTTCTTCTTGTTTGTATGACTGCAGAAACCAAATTTCGTTTGAACCTCTGGGTTCAAATGACAACAAATAAATTGTATTGTATTGTATTGTATTGTGTGTGTGTGCGTGTATCAGCGGGACAGGCAGCATCCCTGGAGGGAAGGAATGGGTGACGTTTCGGGTCGAGACCCTTCTTCAGACTGAGAGTCGGGGGAGATGAAAACGAGAGATATAGACGGTGATGTAGAAAGATAAAGAACAATGAATGAAAGATATGCAAAAAAGTAACGATGAGAAAGGAAACAGGCCATTGTTAGCTGTTTGTTGGGTGAAAACGAGAAGCTGGTGCTGTCTTGGGTGGGGGAGGGATACATATATATATATATATATATGTTTGTGTGTGCGTGTGTGAGTGTGTGTACAGCTTGGATTGACGGCCACAATGTCTTGATGCAGTCCACCACAGCTTAACCTCCCCGTGGTTGCAGTCGGCACGTCAAAAGATCCTTTGAATTCACAAGGAACAAAAGAAAAGCTGAACGAAAGAAAGAAAGATGTCAGCGAGAATGGTCAATAGAAAAGACAGTAAACAGAAAGGGTTTTGTGTCTTTGTGGGGGGGGGGGGAGCATGAGGTGAACGGAATCCATTTTAGGAGAGGCTTTTTCACGGTTGCTAGGCCACCCGACCAAGATTTCCTTTTGACATCGCTGGCATTTTATATTGTTGATGAGGGGTATTTCTGCCTCATCTGAGAAGCATTCCCTTCTCTCTCTCTCTCTCTCTCTCTCTCTCTCTCTCTCCAGAAAAAAAAGATGTTTCTTCCACAAAGCCTCTTGTTAAATATAATTTTATTTTTGGTGGTGAGTGGTGGGGGTGAGTTTGAGGCACCACCTTTAGTGTGTGTGTGTGTGTGGACTTTGAGCTTCTGAGCCAATGAAGAGGGGATGTGCAAATGAGCCCGGCTCACCCGCGGTGTAAGGGGAGTGGAGAGAGAGGGAGAGGCAAGCGACTGAGGAAACTAACCACATAGTGCAGGGAACTCTGCCTTGCAAAGACCTCTCCACTCTTTCTCTCTCCCTCTCGCTGTGATCTTGGACTAACTGGGATCCTTCTGATTGTCTCTAACCCCCATGAGGGTCTTGCAACTTTAACGTTAGTGTGGACGCCTGGGAGGTTTAGAAAACGGTCCCAAAATGAAGCGTAAGGTAAGACGGACTGTTATATGCTTACTTTCATTTTGCTGTGTGTGTGTGGAAAGTTGCACAGCGCTCTCTGCAAAGGGAGTAGTATTGTATTGTTGATTGAAAGTTGCAAGGCTTGCTGTGTGTGAATTTTTGCGTTCAGACAGAACTCTCTTCCCCACTTTCAACTAACGTTAATAAGACACAACGTGTTGAAGTACTTCGAATATTACAACAATGCTGGACTACTTTGAAGTACTAGAAAGTGCTGGACTACATTGAGTATTACAAAATACTCCCCCACGTTTACTCACAAAGTGCTGGAGTACTTTGAAGTTACAAAGTGCTGGACTATATTCAGTATTACAAAGTGCTGGACTGCTTTGAGTATTAAAAAAATACCCCCACGTTTAGTCAAAAGTGCTGGAGTACTTTGAGTATGACAAAGTGAGTACATTGAGTGCTGGACTATTGAGTATTACAAAGTGCTGGACTACTTTGAGTACTAAAACGTTCTGGACTGCATTGAGTATTACAAAATGCTCCCCCACGTTTAGTCACAAAGTGCTGAAGTACTTTAAGTACTACAAAATGATGGAGTACTTTGGGTACTGCACAGTGCTGGAGTACTTTGAATACCACAAAATCACTGCTTATAGACACAAAGTGCTGGAGTACTTTGAGTACTACAAGATACTCCACCAGTTACAAACTGGAGTGACATAGTGGGTCTCAGTGCATTTCTCCAGAGATGAGGAAAAACTTTTTCACCCAGAGAGTAGATGAGGAAAAACTTTTTCACCCAGAGAGTTGTGATTCTGTGGAATCCTCTGTCACAGAAGGCAGTGGAGGCCAATTCACTGGGTGTTTTCAAGAGAGAGTTAGATGTGGCTCTTAGGGCTAAAGGAATCAAGGGATATGGGGAGAAAGCAGGAACGGGATACTGATAGTGGATGATCAGCTATGATCACATTGAATGCCGGTGCTGGCTCGAAGGGTCGGATGGCCTACTCCTGCACCTATTTTTCTAAGTTTCTATGCTGCCTGACCGTGAGTTACTTCAACATTTGTTCATGGTGTCCACATTTCTACACATTGAGATGCATGTTCTCCAGAAATGCCGAATAGTGAAAGGCCTGGATAGAGTGGATGTGGCGAGGATGTTTCCACTAGTGGGAGAGTCTAGGACCAGAGGTCACAGCCTCTGGTCAAAGGACGTGCCTTTGGAAAGGAGACAAGGAGGAATTTCTTTAGTCAGAAGGTGGTGAATCTGTTTAATTCATTGCCACAGACGGCTGTGGAGGCAAAGTCAGTGGATATTTTATTGATGGAGATTGACAGATTCTTGATTAGTGCGGGTGTCAGAGGTTACGGGGAGAAGGCAGGAGAATGGGGTTAGGAGGGATAGATAGATCAGCCATGATTGAATGGTGGAGTAGACTTGATAGGCCGAATGGCCTAATTGTGCTCCGAGAACTGCTGCCTGACCCGCTGAGTTACTCCAGCACTCTGTGAAACGTCACCTATCCGTGTTCTCCAGAGATGCTGCCTGACCCGCTGAGTTACTCCAGCACTCTGTGAAACGTCACCTATCCGTGTTCTCCAGAGATGCTGCCTGACCCGCTGAGTTACTCCAGCACTCTGTGTTCTTTTCTGTTTGTAAACCAGCATCTGCAGTTTTTTAATTGTTTCTGCAACGATGCATCTGTCTCTGCCTTGAGAGATTGCCGGGTTAGGGGCAGGCCATAGCTTTGAATATCAGACCACATGCACAGAATTGTGCAACGTTGTCAGTTTGTTACTTCCTCTCGTTACTTAATTTAGTTTAGTTTAGAGATACAGCGCGGAAACGGGCCCTTCGGCCTACTGGGTCCGCGCCGACCAGCGACCCCCGCGCACTACACTATCCCACACGCACAAGGGGCAACTTTTACAATTTTACTGAAGCCAATTAACCTGCAAACCTGTACGTTTGTCAGGGGTTACGGGGAGAAGGCAGGAGAATGGGGTTAGGAGGGAGAGATAGATCAGCCATGATTGAACGGCGGAGTAGACTTGATGGGCCGAGTGGCCTAATTCTGCTCCTATTACATGATCTTATGAACGCCTTTGGAGTGTGGGAGGAAACCGGAGCACCCGGAGAAAACTCTGGGCAGAACGTGCAAACTCCGTACAGGCAGCACCGGTAGTCAGGATCGAACCCGGGCCTCTGGCACTCGTGTGAACGGGAGATCGATGGTCGGCATGGACTCGTTGGGCCGAAGGACTGTATCTCTAAAACTAAAGGGCCTGTCCCACTTGGCCGTCATTTGCTTCTCATTTATGCGTCATATGTAAAATAGGTCGACGCGTTGCGATGCACAATGTCGCGCGCAAATCACGCATCAGCACAGCCGTCTGGTGCGTGTGACATCATTAGAATACCCTGCGACACGCGGCAGGACGTTGGCGCGAGGACGCGATACACGTGAGACGTCGGGACACCAGCGTAAGACGCCAATGAGCCAGTGTGCGTACCCAACGCGTCAGCGTGCGTACGTGATACGTCACGCAGGCGGCGGGCGAGGAATTTGTTCCTGTGCTAAATCCTGGAGCGCCGCGCGCCACCGCATACGATTCCACGCCTCACCACGCGCAGTGTAGGCGCACCCCACGACACGTCGACCTAATTTACATGTAACGCGTAAATGAGGCGCAATTGACGGCCAAGTGGGACAGGCCCTTAAAACCGCAAAAACTAAGCTCTATGTCGCTTCAGAAGCTGTATCTGAGCACGAGTTGGTTCCAGTTGGCCCCTTGAGAGGAGAGGTTGTGGCGGGAATTAGCGTAAAAGTATCAGGAGGTGCAGGGAAGGTGTACGAGGATGTTGCCAGGACTCGGGTAAATGCACAGAGTCACAAGCTCACAAGTTATTGGAATAGAATTAGGCCATTCGGCCCATCGGGTCCACTCTGCCATTCAATCATGGCTTATCTCTGCCTCCTAATCCCATTTTCCTGCCTTCTCCCTTGACACCCGTTCTAATCAAGAACTTGTCTATCTCTGCCTTACAAATATCCACTGACTTGGCCTCCACAGCCCTCTGTGGCAATGAGTTCCACAGATTGACAATCCTCTTACTAAAGAGGTTCCTCCTCACCTCCTTTCTAAAAGAGCGCCCTTTAATTCTGCAGCTGTGACCTCTGGTTCTAGACTCTCCCACCAGTGGAAACATCCTGTCCACATCCACTCTATAGGGGGGGAGGGGGGGGGGGGGGGGGGGGGTGATTAAATAGGAACCTGAGGGGCAACATTTTTAACGTTTAGGTTATTGTGTAAAGAGTTACGGTGAAAAGCTTTTGTTGCGTGCTAACCAGTCGGCGGAAAGACAATACATGATTACAATCGAGCCGTCCACAGTGTACAGATACATGATAAGGTGAATAACGTTTAGTGCAAGTTAAAGGCTCGTAAAGTCTAAAGTCCAGTAAAGTTTTACACAAAGGGTGGTGTGTGTATGGAACTAGCTGCCGGAGGAGGTAGTTGAGGCAGGCACTATCGCAGTGTTTAAAAAAACATTTGGACAGGTGCATGGATAAGACAGGTTTAGAGGGATATGGGTAGGTGGGACTAGTGTAGATAGGACATGTTGGTCAGTGTGGGCAAGTTGGGCCGAAGGGCCTGTTTCCTCGCTGTATGATTATAAACAGTTTTTATTTACAAAATTAAGTTTATTCAGTTATTTGAATTGTCACGCGTACTGAGGTACAGTGAAAAGCTTTTGTTGCGTGCTATCCAGTCTGTGGAATAGTTGGGCTGAAGGGCCTGTTTCCATGCTGTATAACTCTAATGTAGCAGGGCTTTATGAGGAGCGCCTCATAAGGTTAAATAAGTGATAGGAGCAGAATTAGGCCATTCGGCCCATCAAGTCTACTCTGCCATTCAATCATGGCTGATCTATCTCTCCCTCATATCCCAATCCCCTTGTCTTCTCCCCGTAACCCCTGACGCTTCCTTAAGCTGGAAGCAGAGATAAGGTCGATCGGAGGTAGACACAAAAAGCTGGAGTAACTCAGCAGGTCAGGCAGCATCTCTGGAGAGAAGGAATGGGTGACGTTTTGAGTCGAGACACGAGACGTCACCCCTCCCTTCTCTCCAGGGATGCTGCCTGTCCCGGTGAGTTACTCCAGCATTTTGTGTCTACCTTCAGTTTAAACCAGCATCTGCACTTCCTTCCTACACAGATAAGGCTGATCCGTTCAGCTGAGTTCATGGCAGTGTGTGTGTGTGGCTTGTTGTAAAACTCCTGTGAATTCACTCTCTCATCTTCAGCACTGTCTGACAGCCCAACACGTGGCCAAAAGCAAAAACGTTCCATGCGCCTGTCTTGCAGTCTTAAGTCTAGTTTAGAGATACAGCGCGGAAACAGGCCCTTCAGCCCACCTAGTCCGATCCGACCAGCGATCACCCCTTTACACCAGCCGACACACACTCGGGACGATTTACAATTCATACCGATTAACCTACAAACCTGTACGTCTTTGGAGTGTGGGTGGAAAGGGAAGATCTCGGAGGAAACCCGCGCAGGTCGCATGGGGTGAACGTACAAACTCTATATACAGACAGCACCCGTAGTCGGGATCGAACCGGGGTCTCAGGCGCTGTGGGGCAGAAACTCTACCGCTGCGCAACCGTGCACAGTGTCTTGACAGGCGTCTATCTACTCACTTGGGCTCTGGCTCGTTATCTGGGCCACCGATCTCGCCTCGTATTAATAGCCCTGTCCCACGGTACGAGTTCATTCCAAGAGCTCTCCCGAGTTTGAAAAAAAATCAAACTCGTGGTAAGCACGGAAAATGAACGTAGCACGGAAAATGTACGTCGGAGCTCGGGGACGTCTCTTAGCGCTAACGGCAGGTACTCGGGAAGACTCACTAACGGCAGATAAGCACGGGAAGACTCGTGAAGATTTTTCAACACGATGAAAAATGTCCACGAGAGCCCCGAGTACCGTCGAGTGGCCATTACCGTAAATCTCCGAGATCGAATCAGGGCAAACTCGGGATAACTCTTGGAATGAATTCGTACCGTGGGACAGGGGTTTAACTTTTGTTTTTACTTGGCAAAGGAACAGAATGCTTTCCCCTTTCTGTCATAGAACGCAGAACGTTCCAACACAGGACCAGTTCCCTGTACACCACGATGTCCGAACCGGACATGATGCCAAGAGAAACAAATCTTCTTTGCCTGCACGTAATCCATACTCCTCTGATCTCTGTGTATCTTTGCTTCCTATCTAAAAGCCTTTTAAATAGGAGGGTGAGTGGTTGATCTTATAGAGGTGTTCAAAATGGGCGGTCATGGTGGCGCAGCGGTAGAGTTACTGCCTTACAGCGAATGCAGCGCCGGAGACCCGGGTTCGATCCCGACTACGGTTGCTGTCTGTATGGAGTTTGTACGCTCTCCCCGTGACCTGCGTGAGTTTTCCCCCCGAGATCTTTGGTTTCCTCCCACACTCCAAAGACGTACAGGTTTGTACGTTAATTGGTTTGGAAAATGTAAAAATTGTCCTCAGTTGGTATAGGATGGCGTTAGTGTGCGGGGATCGCTGGTCGGCCCGGACTCGCTGGGCCAAAGGGCCTGTTTCCGCGCTGTATCTCTATAACTAAACTACACCAAACTCTGGACCTCGCTTCACCTACTCTGGGCAAGAGACTTTGTGCTTCTTGTGAAATACAATAATGGTGGAGGCGGATGGGCAGTTCCGTGCGATGTACAGTTCGTTGAAGGGACTCCCATGTTGTGGACGCAGCCCAGACCATCACACAAACCAACCTCCCTTCCATCTACACCTCATGCTACCCCGGCAAGGCCAGCAGCATAATCAAGGACCAGTCTCACTCCCTTTTTCACCCTCTCACCTCAGGCAAGTGTACCAGAAGTGTGGACTCGCTGAGCCGATGAGCCTGTTTCCGCGCTGTATCTCTAAACTAAACAAAACATAGTCACGGGTCACCAGTGGCCCTGTCTCGTAGTGCCTGGCTGTCATCTGAGTGAATGCCTTAATCCAGGCGTGTAGACCAGAGCTGGTGTTGTTTGCGGGGATTGTCTAAGTTATCAGACCTCCTCTGTGTCAAGGACAAGTTACTGCACGTATCCAACCACAAGCTGAGCGTTCGAGGGCTGTGCAACACAAACGGGTGAATTAACCCAACAAGTAAGCCAGCGGCTAAAGTTAAACCATCACATTTACCACAGCTGGGTACGAAACGCTGGAGTAACTCAGCGGGTCAGACAGCATCTCTGGAGAAAAGGAATAGGTGACATTTCCGGTCAAGACCCTTCTTCATACTGTAGAAGGGTCTTGACGTTTCTTCATACTGAAGAAGGGTTTCGACCCGAAACGTCGCCCATTCCTTCTCTCCAGAGATGCTGCCTGTCCAGCTGAGTTACTCCAGAATTTTGTAGGTTGTTACCTACATACCTACCATGGAGCTGTTATCAGGCAAATGAAGCATCCTACCAGAAAGCATCCTACTAGAGAGCAGTCCTGAACTACTATCTATTTCATTGGAGACCCTCGGACTATCTTCGATTGGGCTTTACTGGATTTACCTTGCACTAAAGGGTGACTATCCCATCTGCACGTCCCACCTGCCTGCGTTTGGCCCATATTCCTCCAAACCTGTCCTATCCATGTATATGTCTCATTGTCTCTTAAACGTTGGGATAGTCCCTGCCTCAACTACCTCCTCTGGCAGGAGAATGGGGTTAGGAGGGAGAGATAGATCAGCGGATCCCTTCACATTAACGCCATCCTATACCAACAGCGGATTGAATGGCGGAGTAGACTTGATGGGCCGAATGGCCTAATTCCACTCCCATCAATTCTGGGGGAGGGATGGAGAGAGAGTGGGGGGGGGGGGGGGGGGGGGGGAGTGAGGGTGCCAGAAGTGTGGGGGGGAAAAAGTTACCCCTCAGATTCCTGTTAAATCTTTTCCCCTTCACCTTAAACCTCTGTCCTCTGGGCCTCGATTCCCTTATGGGCCTGACCCACATAGGTGATTTATTTTAGGCAACTACAGGCGACTAGTTTGTCGCCACATGTTCGCCGGTGGTCGCCGGGCGTAGTCTCCTCAGTCGGGCAAATAGTAGCGGCGTTCTTTCTGGTTGGGTTTGACACCAATGACCGGAGCTTGATTTCTCCTGACGTAGGTGCTGTCGTACGTTGTTGCCCGTTTTTCGGTGACCTGCGTCTATGACAGTCACCGGCAGTTGCCTAAAAAAATCACGAAGTGGGACAGGCCCTTAACTCCAGCACTCTGTGTCCTTTTCTGGTCATGAGTGTTTAGCTGCATGTGTGGTCTCTATTTTGCCCAAATAAACATTAAATCCCTACTTTTCCTTCCAGAGGCGTGCCTGTTTTTTGGTTAAATTTTAATAACGAAGACAATAGTGTAGGAAATGTTGATGTGGTAGTGTTATATATTCATAAATGCTAGGAGTAGAATTAAGCCATTCGGCCCTTGAAGTCTACTCCACCATTCAATCATGGCTGATCTATCTCTCCCTCCTAATCCCATTGAAACAGGGCTCTGGCTGAGGGGAAACTGGCTGAGTGCTGGAGTAACTCAGCGGGTCAGGCAGCATGTCTGGGGAACATGGATAGGTGATGTTTCACAGCGTGCTGGAGTAACTCAGCGGGTCAGGCAGCATCTCTGGGGAACGGATAGGTGACGTTTCACAGAGTGCTGGAGTAACTCAGCGGGTCAGGCAGCATCTCTGGGGAACATGGATAGGTGACGTTTCACAGAGTGCTGGAGTAACTCAGCGGGTCAGGCAGCATCTCTGGGGAACATGGATAGGTGACGTTTCACAGAGTGCTGGAGTAACTCAGCGGGTCAGGCAGCATCTCTGGGGAACATGGATAGGTGACGTTTCACAGAGTGCTGGAGTAACTCAGCGGGTCAGGCAGCATCTCTGGGGAACATACACAGTTTCGCGTCGGGACCCTTGAAATTGGCAAGAGAGACGGTCAAAACCTGTATCCCCAGGGTATCAAAGGCTAGAGGGCATAGAGAGACTAGACCTCATGGGTGTGAGCTATAGGGAGAGGTTGAGCAGGCTGGGTCTCTATTCCTTGGAGCGGAGGAGGATGAGGGGTGATCTTCTAGAGGTATACAAAATCATGAGAGGAATATATTGGGTAGACGCACAGAGTCTCTTGCCCAGAGTAGGGGAATCGAGGACATAGGTTTATGGTGGGGGGGGGGGGGGGGGGGAACATTTAATAGGAACTTGATGGGCAACTTTTTTTTACACTAAGGGTGGTGGGTGTATGGAACGAGCTGCCGGAGGAGGTAGTTGTGGCAGGGACTATCGCAACGTTTAGACAGGTACATAGATGGGACAAGTTTAGAGGGATATACGGGCAGGTGGGACTGGTGTAGGACCTGTTGGTTGGTGTGGGCAAGTTGTACTGAAGGGCCTGTTTCCACGTTGTATCACTCCATGACTCCATAACTTTAAAGTGGGAGAGGTGAAGTTTGTGGCAATTTTCTTTTTTCTTTCCTCCGCCCAAGTTTTTTTTAAATCTCCCTTCAATGTAGGAAATGTTGACGTGGGAGAGTTATAATGCGCTCATTGTCTGCGTTTCCCTATTCTCGAGTCCAGCCTTTGTCCCGCGAGCCCACACAGTCCGTCACATGTCTGTGGCCATTGATGCGATCCAACAAAGAGCCCTGGGCTCGGTCACTCCCACCACCAACTCTCACCCTGGTTGCCCCCTCCTTCTTCGTTTAGTTTAGAGAAACAGTGTAGAAACGGGCTCTCCGGCCCACCGGGTCCGCGCCGACCAGCAAACCCCGCACATTAACACCATCCTACGCCAACTGGGGACAACTTTTACATTTACCAAGCCAATTTTCTCCCACCTTTACCAAGTCAGAGGGCGGTGGAGGCCGGTTCTCTGGACACTTTCAGGAGAGAGCTAGATAGGGCTCTTAAAGATAGCGGAGTCAGGGGGTATGGGGAGAAGGCAGGAACGGGGTACTGATTGGGGATGATCACATTGAATGGCGGTGCTGGCTCGAAGGGCCAAATGGTCTACTCCTGCACCTATTGTCTATTGTCTATTTTTGTGTCTATTCCCCCACTTCACACCTCTGCCTAATATGTTCATAAGTTTTAGCAGCAGAATATTATGTAGGAAAGAAGTTATCAAGTTGGAATATCACCTATTACTTTTCTCCAGAGATTGTTTTGTTTAGTCTAGAGATACAGCGCGGAAACGGGCCATTCGGCGAGTCCGCGCCGACCACCTATAATAATACTACCCCACACGCGCACCAGGGTACATTTTTACACGTACACCAAGCCAATTGACCTACAAACCTGTACGTCTTTGGAGTGTGGGAGGAAACCGAATATCTCGGAGAAAACCCACGCAGGTCACGGGAAGAACGTGCAAACTCTGTACAGACCGCACCCGTAGTCAGGATCGAACGTGGGTCCCTTCACGCCCTATTGAAAACTATACCAGAGGAATCCCACGCGGTCACGGGGCGAATGTGCAAACTGTACTGTGTTCCAGTTGCCAGACTGTCCAAACTCCATGGGCAGAAGCCTCCTTGAAAGTAAATATTAGCAAAACCCAAACACCATACAGTGCTCCATTATCAAGCCTCTGTCTAAGTACAGTCTGATTTACACCAAGCCAATTAACCTGCAAACCTGCACGTCTGTGGAGTGTGGGGGGGGAACCGACGATCTCAGAGAAAACCCCGCAGGTCACGGGGAGAACGTACAAACGTACAAAGATTGTTAAGGGCTTGGACACGCTAGAGGCACGAAACATGTTCCCGATGTTGGGGGAGTCCAGAACCAGGGGCCACAGTTTAAGAATAAGGAGTAAGCCATTTAGAACGTAGACGAGGAAACACTTTTTCTTACAGAGAGTTGTAAGTCTGTGGAATTCTCTGCCTCAGAGGGCGGTGGAGGCCGGTTCTCTGGATGCTTTCAAGAGAGAGCTAGATAGAAGATAGAATCTTTATTTGCCACACGACCAGGGTTGGTGGTATTTGGGTTCAGTACATGATGGTACACTGCTTTAGTCACATTAACACTAATAACAACACAGATCACAGTAATAAAGTGCATCCATACCACATCACAAATCACAAATCTCACCAACAATACATAGTGCAAAAGAACAGACAAAGACCATAGACAAGACACTGTATACATCAAAAGTCCTTAATATTGACTGTTATTGGAGGGAATTGAGTGTTCTTATTGCTGAGGGGAAGAAGCTGTTTTTAAAGCGGGTGGATTTTGTAGCAAGTGACCTGAGGCGCCTCCCTGAAGGGAGAGACTGGAATAGGTGGTTTGCTGGATGGGAGGGGTCCGAGATGATCTGTATTGCCCGTTTTGAGGTACGTTAGAGGTAAATGGAATGGATTGAGGGGAGGGGGGAGTTGATGGTCCTGGAGGCCTTGGAGACAATGCACTGTATTCTGTGTAGTGAGTGACTGCCAGTGTTTCCGTACCAGACAGTGATTGAGGAGGTGATGATGCTTTCAATGATGGATTGATAGAAACGGACCAGGAGGTGTTTGTGGACTCTGAACTTTTTGAGCTGTCTGAGGAAGTATAGGCGTTGTTGTCCTTTCTTGATGATGTGGTCTGCATTGATGTGCCATTTTAGATTATTGCAGATATAGGTGCCCAGAAACTTAAATGAGTTCGTGGAGGTTATGGGATGGGAGTTGACATGGACCGGGGGTTTGGGGTAGATAGGGCTCTTAAAAATAGCGGAGTCAGGGGATATGGGGAGAAGGCAGGAACGGGGTGCTGATCACATAGGGCCGAATGGCCTACTCCTGCACCTATTGTCTATTGCAACTGAACCATCCTACCACCAACTAGAGAGCAGCGCTGAACTACGATCTACCTCACTGGAGACCCTTGTACTATCTTTGATCGGACTTTTCTGGCTTTACCTTGCACTAAACATTATTCCCTTATCATGTATCTGTATCATGTATTTCGGGTCCTGACCCGAAATGTCACCTATCCTTTTTCTCCACGGATGCTGCCCGACCCGCTGAGTTTCTCCAACAGTGTGTTTTATGCAAATATTAGAGAGATATGGGGCAAACGTAGGCAGGTGAGCCTAGTCTAGATGAGGCCATGTTGGCTGGCGCGGGCATGTTGATCTAGATTGGGTCGGCTAGGACTTTAATCCTTCAATAGACAATAGGTGCAGGAGTAGGCCATTCGGCCCTTCGAGCCAGCACCGCCATACAATGTGATCATCCCCAATCAGTACCCCGTTCCTGCCTTCTCCCCGTATCCCTTGATTCTGCTATCTTCAAGAGCTCAATCTAACTCTCTCTTGGAAGCATTCAGAGAACCGGCCTCCACTGCCCTCTGGGCCTAATGTGGGCAGGTGGGACTAGTGTAGATGGGGCATCTTGGACAGCGTGGGCAATTTAGACCAAAGGGCCTGTTTCCATGCTGTATCACTCTGCGTCTATGACTCGCAGATCTTTGATTAATACCGGGTGTCAGGGGTTACGGGGAGAAGGCAGGAGACTGGGGTGGAGAGTGAAAGATGGATCAGACATGATAGAATGGTGGAGTGGACTCGATGGGCCGAATGGCCTAATTCTGCTCCTGGAACTGGTGGACTCTAAGGGTCCCACCCACGGTGGCGCAGAGGTAGAGCTGCTGCCTCACGGCGCCAGAGACCCTGGTTCGATCCCGACTACGGGTGCTGTCTGTACGGAGTTCGACAATAGACAATAGGTGCAGGAGTAGGCCATTTGGCCCTTCAAGCCAGCACCGCCATTCAATGTGATCATGGCTGATCATCCCCAATCAGTACCCCGTTCCTGCCTTCTCCCCATATCCCCTGCCTCTGCTATTTTTAAGAGCCCTATCTAGCTCTCTCTTGAAAGCATCTAGAGAACCTGCCTCCACCACCCTCTGAGGCAGAGAATTCCACAGACTCACCACTCTCTGTGAGAAAAAGTGTTTCCTCATCTCCGTTCTAAATGGCTTACTACTTATTCTTAAACTGTGGACCATGGTTCTGGATTCCCCCAACATCGGGAACATGTTTTCTGCCTCTAGTGTGTCAAAAACCTTAACAATCTTATATGTTTCAATGAGAACCACTCTTATCCTTCTAAACTCCAGAGTGTACAAGCCCAGCTGTTCCATTGACAGCATATGACAGTCCCGCCATCCCGAAAATTAACTTTGTAAGCCTACGCTGCACTCCCTCAATAGCAAGAATATCCTTCCTCAAATTAGGGGACCAAAACTGCACACAATACTACAGGTGTGGTCTCACTAGGGCCCTGTACAACTGCAGAAGGACCTCTTTGTTCCTATATTCGATTCCTCTGTTCCTACATGCCATTCGCTTTCTTCACTGCCTGCTGTACCTGCATGCTTACTTTCATAGACTGATGTACAAGGACCCCCAGATCCCGTTGTACCTCCCCTTTTCCCAACTTGACGCCATTTAGATAGTAATCTGCCTTCCTGTTTTTGCTACCAAAGTGGATAACCTCACATTTTTCCGCATTAAACTTCATCTGCCATGCATTTGCCCACTCCCCTAACCTGTCCAAGTCACCCTGCATTCTCATAGCATCCTCCTCACAGTTCACACTGCCACCCAGCTTTGTTGCCTGACAACAACTGGGAAGAAACTGTCCCTGATTCTGGAGGATTCAGTCTGAAGAAGGGCCTCGACCCGAAATGTCACCTATTTCCTTCGCTCCAGAGATGCTGCCTCACCCGCTGAGTTTCTCCAGCATGTTTGTCTACCTTCTGAATCTGGAGGTGTGCGTTTTCACACTTCCGTACCTCTTGCCTGATGGGAGAGGGGGAGAAGAGGGAGTGACCGGAGGTTAGACTGGTTCTTGATGGGAGAGGGTTATCGGCAAGTCTATGATGCGGGAAGAAACTAAATTCCTAGAAAGTTGCTTTACGGGAAATGGTTTTAACCCCTGACCTCCAGTTAGTTGGCTCGTGTCGGCTGCTTTCAAAGGTCAGTGTCGGGGTTATTCACAACTTCTGTTATTGCTTAAGCATCTCAGTAAGGAGAATAATTCTGGCATGGCCAAGCATTGAATGTCAGCAAGAGGGCAGTAGTCAGAGTCATACAGTGTGGGAACAGGCCCTTCGGCCCAACTTACCCGCACCGGCCAACGTGCCCATCTACACCAGTCCCACCTGCCTGCGTTTGGCCCAGAAGCCTCCATACCTGTCCTATCCATGTACCTGTCTAAATGGTTCTTAAATGTTGCGATAGTCCCTGCCTCAACAACCTGCTGGAGGTAATTGAGACTCGGTGTGTTTCTGTATTGTCATGGTGGCGCAGCGGTAGAGTTGCTGCCTTGCAGCGGCAGAGACCCGGGTTCGATCCCGACTATGGGCGCTGTCGGTACGGACTTTGTGCGTTCTCCCCGTGATCTGCGTGGGTTTTCTCCGAGATCTTCGGTTTCCTCTCACCCTCCAAAGACGTACAGGTTTGTAGGTTAATTGGCTTGGTAGAAGTGTAAAACTGACCCTGTTGTGTGTGTGTGTGTGTGTGTAGGATAATGATACTGTGCGGGGATCGCTGGGGTCAGCGCGGACTTGATGGGCCGAAGGGCCCGTTTTCTGTGCTGGGTCTCTAAACACAAATAAGGATGCGAACAGTGGAACCGGCAGGACGACCGGGGTGGGGGGAGGGGGAGGGGGGTAGGAGGAAAGATGGGGGAGGGGGGGAAAAGAGGGGGAGGGGGGGAAGAAGGAGGGGAAGAGGGGGGGAGAAGAAGAAGGAGAGGGGGGGGGGGGAGAAGAAGAGGGGGCCGGAGGAAGGGGGGCGGGAAAGGGGGGGGGGGGGGGGGGGAGTGAGAGGGAGTCCGGGGGTTACTCGAAATGAGAGAAATCAATATTTGGTTGTAAGCTGCCCAAGCAAAAAATGTGAGACACATCTGTGTTGGCGATCACGCCTCTGGTTCTCCTTGCAATCTGGGTCCAGCGTCAAGTAACCACAAATATTGATTTAATAGTACTGGGACTCCTTACATCAGAGCCACGGAATGTCAAGCATCCTCCTAGCAATGGTAACAAACACAGCAATGCCAACAACACACTCACTCGCTATGAACTTCTCTAACTCCTAGTAACCCTTGCCTTCCCCCCCCCACCCCCCCCCTCCCTCCCCCCCCCCCCCCCCCCAGAAGTGATGGGAGTGGAATTAGGCCATTCGGCCCATCAAGTCTACTCCACCATTCAATCGCGGCTGATCTATCTCCCCTTCCTAACCCCATTCTCCTGCCTTCTCCCCATAACATAGAAACATAGAAATTAGGTGCAGGAGTAGGCCATTCGGCCCTTCGAGCCTGCACCGCCATTCAATATGATCATGGCTGATCATCCAACTCAGTATCCCGTACCTGCCTTCTCTCCATACCCTCTGATCCCCTTAGCCACAAACCCCTGACACCCGTTCTAATCTAGAATCTGTCTATCACAGCCTTAAAAATATCCATTGACTTGGCCTCCACAGCCTTCTGAGGCAAAGAATTCCACAGATTCACCACCCTCTGAGTAAAAAAAAATTCCTCCTCGTCCCCTTCCTAAAGGAACATCCTTTAATTCTGAGGCTATCACCTCTAGTGCTAGACTCTCCCGTCCCAGTTCTGCGACCAGTCTGACTCAAGGGCCTGTCCCACTTTCCCGAGTAATTCACAAATCCTCCCGAGTTTTCAAAATCGCAGGATGTTCGTAACGAGTCCGTAGGAGGCCGTAGGAGTTAACGGATATATCGTAGTGGCTCGTTATGCCAGCTGTAGGTACTCGGGGCTATTTTGTTTACTTGTGGACATTTTTCGCTATGCTGAAAAAACGTCCCGACTTACCTGATGCCCCGAGTTTGAAAACTCGGAAGAATTCGTGAATGACTAGGGAAAGTGGGACAGGCCCTTTACCCCTGGTTAAATGTTATCTCTGTACACTTCGGTGTCGCCTTCCCCGAGCTAGCAATTACCTTCCTTGACCTTCGTCCCCTTTGATCACTCCTTTTCACACCTTGCCCTTCCACATATCTCTCGTCTCCCTCTCCCCTGACTCTCAGTCTGAAGAAGGGTCTCGACCCGAAACTTCACCCATTCCTTCTCTCTGGAGGTAGACACAAAATGCTGGAGTAACTCAGCAGGACGAGCAGCATCTCTGGAGGGAAGGAACGGGTGACGTTTCGGGTCGAGACCCTTCTTCAGACTGATGGGTACTCCAGAGATGCTGCCTGTCCCGCTGAGTTACTCCAGCCTTTTGTGTCTTGTCTTCAGTGTAAACCAGCACCTGCAGTTCCATCCCGCACGTCACTCTGCAGGTCCTGACTCACCAGCAGTGAACTCGGCAGTGCTGTAACTATGGAAAAGCAATCGCCTCTGTGAGGCATCTTGCCGTGTGTGATTTATTTTACCTCTGATGCTGGCGGAGGGAGCTGACTGCGTCATCACCCGTGTTCCAGCGTAGAAAATGAAAAATAATTTATCAGTCAACAATGACCTATCGCAGATAGACGCAAAATGCTGGAGTAACTCAGCGGGAACAGGCCTGATGATTGAAGATGAAAGGCAGTTAGTTACTCCGGCATTTTGTGCCTATCTTTGATTTGCACCAGCATCTGCAGTTCCTTCCGGCACAATTACTGCTGCAGCTACGCTTGGCCAGGCCGACCCTGCAACGTCGCCATGACAACGGGCCTTCATGGTCAGGTCAAGAACCCTGCTCTTACAACAAGTGGGACTTGAAAATGGCCACAAACTGGCGACTCTGTACCCCGTCTCAACGTACTGTTGCTATACGTTTGTACTGTGTCTGAGACGCTTAACTAAGATGTATCTAAGTGCTTATGTGTAGCGATTTCAAGAGAGAGCTAGATAGGGCTCTTAAAGATAGCGGAGTCATGGGAGAAGGCAGGAACAGGGTACTGATTGGGGATGATCAGCCATGATCACATTGAATGGCGGTGCTGGCTCGAAGTGCCGAATGGCCTACTCCTGTACCTATTGTCTATTGATACTTATACTGAATGGAATTTAAATGAAATGAATTTCACTGTACCTTAGTACCTGTGGCAAATAAAATACCATACTTATCCTCAATTCAATATCCCTCAACATAGGTTTAGTCTTTTGTTAATTTTCACGTGTACCGAGGTACAGTGAAAAGCTTTTGTTGCGTGCTATCTAGTCAGCTGAAAACAAGACATGATTACGATCGAGCCATCCATAGAAACATAGAAAATAGGTGCAGGAGTAGGCCATTCGGCCCTTCGAGCCTGTACCGCCATTCAATATGATCATGGCTGATCATCCAACTCAGTATCCTGTACCTGCCTTCTCTCCATACCCCCTGATCCCTTTAGCCACAAGGGCCACATCTAACTCCCTCTTAAATATAGCCAATGAACTGGCCTCAACTATCTTCTGTGGCAGAGATCCACACAGTGTAGACTAGGGTTGCCAACTGTCCCGTATTACCCGGGACATCCCGTATATTGGGCTAAATTGGTTTGTCCCGTACGGGACCGCCCTTGTCCCGTATTTGACCGCTACTACTCGGGTCGAGGGGACTGTCTGGGTCGGAGCGCCGCGTCTGGCCCCCGCCTCACCCGTCCCGACGTAGTGCAGCCCATGGAGTGCAGCAGCAGCAGCAGCAGCAGCGCCTCGCCCGTGGCCCCGTCGGTCGGTCGGCAGCCCGGCCAGCTGTCCGATCTTCGGACCTTCGATTACCGCCGACACCACCACCACCTCCCCTCCTTCTCACGGCCGATCATCGGTTCATGAGTTGGATGGGGCGCGCGACGTCGCGCGGCCCCCGGGCCAAAACTCCTCAACTGGGCCCGCCGGCTGGGCTTGGTGTGCAGTCCAGCACCCGGGGCCAACTCATCATTCACCCAGCCACGGCCGAGTCGGTCAACGAATTGCCGTCGGGAATTTGTCCCGTATTTTGACCTTTTGTCCCTTATTTGGGAGTGAGAAAGTTGGTGACTCCAGTGTAGAAGTACATGATAAAGGGAATAACTTTTAGTGCAAGGTAAAGTCCAATTAGAGATAGTCCGACAGTCTCCAATGAAGTAAATGATAACATGGAACGGCTCTTGTGTTGAAAGGATGGTTCAGTTACCTGATAATAACAGGGAAGAAACTGTCCCTGAATCTGGAGGAGTGCCAACTTGTTTGGGAACAGCTCCATCCAAACCCATAGGAAATTGCAGCGAATTGTGGACGCAGCCCAGACCATCACACAAACCAACCTCCCTTCCATTGACTCCATCTACACCTCACGCTGCCTCGGCAAGGCCAGCAGCATAATCAAGGACTAGTCTCACCCCTGGCCACTCCCTCTTCTCCCCTCTCCCATCAAGCAAGAGGTACAGAAGTGTGAAAACGCACACCTCCAGATTAGGGACAGTTTCTTCCCAGCTGTTATCAGGCAACTGAACCATCCCACCACAACCAGAGAGCGGTCCTGAACTACTATCATCCTCATTGGAGACCCGCGGACTATCTTTAATCGGACATTATTGTACTTGAAGGTAGACAAAAGTGCTGGAGAAACTCAGCGGGTGCAGCAGCATCTATGGAGCGAAGGAAATAGGCAACGTTTCGGGCCGAAACCCTTCTTCAGACTCTTGTATGGCGGCGGATAGCCAGGGAATCGATAATCCAGGTTGGGTCCGAACTGGGAGGCAGGGAACTGGGGCTGGAAGCCATGAGGTACAAGATGAAGGCACAGGCAAGTCCCGAGGAAGCAAATGTGGCTGTGGTATCGGGTCTGGGTTAGGATGCGGTCCTAGAGTTGGAGGGAAGGGGGAAATCACAGAAACATAGAAAATAGGTGCAGGAGGAGGCCATTCGGCCCTTCGAGCCAGCACCGCCATTCATTGTGATCATGGCTGATCGTCCCCAATCAGTAACCCGTGCCTGCCTTCTCCCCATATCCCTTGACTCCACTAACCCCTAGAGCTCTATCTAACTCTCTCTTAAATCCATCCAGTGATTTGGCCTCCACTGCCCTCTGTGGCAGGGAATTCCATAAATTCACAACTCTCTGGGTGAGAATGTTTTTTCTCACCTCAGTCTTAAACGGCCTCCCCTTTATTCTAAGACTGTGGCCCCTGGTTCTGGACTCGCCCAACATTGGGAACATTTTTCCTGCATCTAGCTTGTCCAGTCCTTTCATAATTTTATGTTTCTATAAGATACCCCTTCATCCTTTTAAACTCCAGTGAATACAAGCCTAGTCTTTTAAATCTTTTCTCATATGACAGTCCCGCCATCCCAGGGATCAATCTCGTGAACCTACGCTGCACTGCCTCAATCACAAGGATGTCCCCTTCCTCAAATTAGGAGACCAAAACTGTACACAATACTCTAGATGTGGTCTCACCAGAGCCCTATACAACTGCAGAAGAAAGTTAGATCTGGGGAGCAGTTAGAGAGGTGGTTGTAAAACTGTCTTGTGAGGGACTTGATCTTGCAGTAAACGTTATTCCCATTATCCTGTATCTGTACACTGTCGACAGCTTGATCGTAATCATGTATAGCCTTTCCGCTGACTGAAATTAAAAGTTTTTTACTGTACCTCGGTGAACATGACAATAAACAACACTAGAAGGATATGGGCAAAATTCAGGCAGGTGGGACTAGTGTAGATGGGACATGTTGGTGTGGGCAAGTTGGGTGGAAGGGCCTGTTTCCACGCTGTATCACTCTGTGACTGTTGTACTATTGTGTGGCTTGACTGTATTTCTGTTTAGTGTGATTTAGTTTAGTTTAGAAATGCAGCGCGGAAACAGGCCCTTCAGCCCACCGAGTCCGCACCAACCAGCGATCCCCACACACTAACACTATCGTATACACACACACACACACACACACACACACACACACACACACACACACACACACACACACACACACACATACACACACACAACGGACAATTTACAATCTTACCAAGCCAATTAACCTACCAACCTGTACGTCTCTGGGGTGTGGGAGGAAACCGCGTTCTATCCATGCTATGGGTGGCTCAGCGGTAGAGTTGCTGCCTTGCAGCAGCAGAGACCCGGGTTCGATCCTGATTATCTGTGCTGTCAGTGTGGGGGTTGCACGTTCTCTGCCTCAGAAGGCAGTGGAGTGCAGTGCAGTGATTTCTCTGCCTCAGAGGGCGGCGGAGGCCGGTTCTCTGGATGCTTTCAAGAGAGAGCTAGATAGGGCTCTTAAAGATAGTCAGGTGATATGGGGAGAAGGCAGGAACGGGGTACTTATTGGGGATCACAGTGAATGGCGCTGCTGGCTCGAAGGGCCGAATGGCCTACTCCTGCACTTATTGTCTATTGTTCTCTCTCTGTAACCTCGTGGGTTTCCTCCAGGTGCTCCGGATTCCTCCCACATCTCTTTAGACGAGCGGGATTGTAGGTTAATCGGCCCTCTGTAATTTGCCCGCTAGTGTGTGTAGGGACTGAATGAGAAAGCGGGATAACAGAACTAGTGGGAACGGGCGGTCGATGGTTGGCATGGACTTGGTGGGTCGAAGGGCCTGTTTCCATGGTGTATCTTAAAAACTAAATCCAAGATGGACCCAAAAAGCTGGAGTAACTCAGCGGGACGGGCAGCATCTCTGGAGAGAAGGAATGGGCGACGTTTCGGGTCGATACCCTTGTTCAGTCTCGATCAGAAACGTCACCCGATGCTGCCTGTCCTGCTGAGTTACTCCAGCATGCTGTGTTTATCTTTGGTTTATCTGACTGTGTTTAATGAGGAAACACTTTTTCTCACAGAGAGTTGTGAGTCTGTGGAATTCTCTGCATCAGAGGGCGGTGGAGGCCCGTTCTCTGGAGAGAGTCAGATAGCGCTCTTAAAGATAGCGGAGTCAGGGGATATGGGGAGAAGGCAGGAACGGGGTACTGATTGGGGATAATCAGCCATGATCACATTAAATGGCGGTGCTGGCTCGAAGGGCCGAATGGCCTACTCCTCCACCTATTGTCTATTGAATTAATGAATTTCCTTCTCTCCAGAGATGTTGCTCCAGCATTTTGTTTTTGTTTTTGATTTAAACCAGCATCTGCAGTTCCTTGTTTCTAGGTTTATAAGAAGCAGTTTGCTTTCCAGGGTGGGGAGCTTAAACTTCATGGTCGTCAGAGGTGACGTGTGTGACTCGGGCGCATTTGTAACAGCTACACCCATTTCCTGTGATGAACCTAGAGGGCTGGTCTGTTTGAAACGCAGTGCCTGTCACTGGAACCTACAGTTCGGCCGGCACGGTGGCATAGCGGTTGAGTCGCAGCCTCACAGCGCCGGGTTCCATCCCGATCACGGGCGCTGTCTGTACGGAGTTTGTACGTTCTCTCCCCGTGACCTGCGTGGGTTTTCTCTGAGGCGGGACTGACATATGCTGAGAGAATGGAGCAGCTGGGCTTGTACACTCTGGAGTTTAGAAGGATGAGAGGGTATCTTATTGAAACATATAAGATTATTAAGTGTTTGGACACGCTAGAGGCAGGAAACATGTTCCCGATGTTGGGGGAGTCCAGAACCAGGGGCCACAGTTTAAGAATAAGGGGCAAGCCATTTAGAACGGAGATGAGGAAACACTTTTTCATACAGAGTGGTGAGTCTGTGGAATTCTCTGCCTCAGGTGGAGGCAGGTTCTCTGGATGCTTTCAAGAGAGAGCTAGATAGGGCTCTTAAAGATAGTGGAGTCAGGGGATATAGGGAAAAGGCAGGAACGGGGTACTGATTGGGGATGATCAGCCATGATCGTATTGAATGGCGGTGCTGGCTCGAAGGGACGAATGGCCTACTCCTGCACCTATTGTCTATTGTTCTCGGGGGCGTGCTAAGCCGTCTAAGGAAGTAGAGGCGTGGGTGTGCTTTCTTGGCTTCAATATGGGTGGCCCAGGACAAGTTGTTTCCAAAACGTTGGGATAGTCCCAGCCCCAACTACCTCCTCCGGCAGCTCGTTCCATACACCAACCACCCGCTGTGTGGAAAAAGTTACCCCTTGGATTCCTATTAAATCTTTCCCCCCTCATCTTAAACCTATGTCGTCTGGTTCTCAATTCACCTACTCTGGGCAAGACACTCTGTGCGTCTACCCGATCTATGCCTCTCATTTGTTCGATATCTACAAATAGATATCAAAGAATTTCAATACGACTTGTGTCATTCATTCTTTTTTTTTCATTCAGATCTCTCTACATCTATATCTCTTGTTTCCCTTTTCCACAACTCTCAGTCTGAAGAAGGGTCTCGACCCGAAACATCACCTATTCATAGAGTAACACAGTGTGGAAACAGGCCCTTCGTCCCAACTCGCCCACACCAGCCAATAATGTCCCAGCCACCCTCGTCCCACTTGCCTGCGCTTGGTCCATATCCCTCCAAACCTGTCCTATCCATGTACCTGTCCAAATGTTTCTTAAATGATGGGATAATCCCAGTCTCGACTACCTCCTCTGGCAGCTTGTTCCACACACTCACCACCCTCTGTGTGAAAAAGTTACCCCTCGGATTCCTATTAAATCTTTTCCCCTGCACCTTGAACCTATGTCCTCTGGTCCTCGATTCTCCTACTCTGGGTAAAAGACTCTGTACATCTACCCGATCTATTCCTTTTCTCTGGAGATGCTGTCTGACCCACTGAGTTACTCCAGTATTTGTGTCAATCTTGGATTAAAACCA